>NC_072458.1:3299138-3609138 GCF_027596085.1 Anoplopoma fimbria | reverse complement strand
AATATGTGAAGACACAAGCGTACCATCTTCAGAAAAAGACACTTTAAAAGCATGTTTTTAAACCAGAGATCAATCATGGGATTTATTTTCATACTGCATTATCCAGTAAAGTAGCATTGATGCTACAACAGCATAGCAGCAAAGCACAATACATTTTCAGGTGTGGTTGCATTATATTCCAATTCTTGGAAGAGACTGCTTCTTAGACTAGTCATAGCTATTGATTGCACATCTTTTAAATCAGACTTCTAAAGAGAGGAACATATTAGTGTATGGCGTGGTCCCTATCTGTCATACCACCTAGATTACATTACAATCCTGGATCTCTATAAAAGAGTGGAAACTCTGACTTTGCATCTCAAATTGTATGGAAAATCAACAAAATTACACCAATAATAGTCAATTTAAGGGATCCGACATTAATGCCATTGTATAAGGAAAAACAACATATTTCCAAATGTTAGGAGATGAACATTTCCTTGTTTTTATCTCTCTTTATCCTCTCTGTCAGACCCCTAAGGAGTACGAGAGGGAGTACAGCCGAGAGCTGCAGCAGAAAGGTGTGGAGGCCAGCAAGTTTCACGGCTTTGCCTACGATGGGATCTGGGTCATTGCTAAAACCTTGACTCGAGTGATGGAACTGCTCCGGGTAAAACAACGACAGAACACCTACCATAACTTTACTGTGGATGACCGCGAAGTGGGGAAAATGGTGCTGGACGTCATGAATGAGACCAACTTCTTTGGTGTTACGGTAAGTTAAGCAGCAAATTGCATGTGGACATTGTATTATTATATTAAAATATGTCACAGTCTCACATGTTGGTAGTTAAAATGTGTCTATCTTACTTCATTCACTTTCATAATGTTAACCGAGCGATCAAAGCACCGATTGTCTACACTTGACATGTGCAAACACAAGGATACTACCCAGACACTCATATACAATACATTTACATTTACATTGTGTGCCAGAAAAAGTTTTTTGTTAATATTGATGAGGCATATAGAGTACAGTGAAGGACAGGAAGAAAGACACTCAGACATTCAGTACATACAAAATAGAAACATGGTTTAAAGCCACACAATCAAAACACCATAACAACCGTTACCACTGATGAAGAAGCATCTTTTGGGGAAAAACAAAATGTCCATCTGTTTCTATGAATATAAACTATGTATGTTATATGTTTGTACAGTATGGAGATTGCAAAATCAGGAAACACATAGAGGCATTAATTACTGCTCTGTAGGGCTGGAAGCTTGTTTGCGGAGAAGGTTACTTAGCCATCCTTGTCTCTGGATGACGCCTAAAGTGGTGTCATTTTGATGCTGCCGACTCACTCCAATGCATTCAAGATTGATCCTGGTGGCTATGCTATCTACAAGCTGTGTGTGCGTGTGTGTGTGCGCGCCTGTGCACGTGCTCACTCTCGCTGGCTATTGAGCTGTTAGAGGATATCTCCTGTTCTTCTGTAAAGGACACCACATTATTTGAGGATACCAGTAGGCATGCAGGGCCTTATAGAAAGACTAAACATTACTAATATTATATTCATATCTGTGTTTTCAAATAAATGGCCAAACAAATGCAATTGAGGAGAAAAGGGAGACAGATTGGCTATACTGGAATATTAGAGCTAATAAACAATTACTAAATACAGAAGAGTGAGTGACTGAAGTCAGGGTAGAACATAAGAGAGAAATGGATATAGATTATATGATAGAAATACAGACAGAACAAGAGAGAAGAAAATAAATAGAAAATAGCCTTGAGAGACTCAAGATTTGTGTTATTGTGAAGTCATTTTTGGCTTACGTCCCTACAGGTGTATGTGTGTTAAAACGTTCTACCAAATCCTCCGGGTCATCATTCCTCGCCCCTCTACTCTCACCTTTGTCAGCATAGACCCACTCAGGGCAGCTGTTCAGGACCAGGCTGACGTTGAGTCTTTCCTCAGAGACTCAGGGATGTAAGGCCATGGTGCATTTCATCTACGTTTTACTTGTGTCCCACAAAAAGATTATGAAGTCCTGTTAGTTTGTTTGGATGGACTAGCAATCTTATTTTCTCCGTCCTTAATATTAGTATTGACTCATATTGCTTCTCTACATGTTGCCATCAGTGGTGGAAGAAGTCCTTTACTTGAGTAAATTTACAAATGATACCACAGTGTATAAATACTTCATTACAAGTAAAAGCCCTGCATTCAGATTTTAAATAAGAAAGTGAGTGTTCTTTCTGATCGTAGCGGATAAAAGAACAAAGCATTGTAAAATTAAATTGAAGTATTTCTTCCTTACTTTACATTGCACTTATGTGTAGTACTTAAGTAAATATTCTTAGTTACTTTTGACCTGTGGATGTCACCACTGATGTCCCACTTTATGAATGAGTGGGGAGCTTGCTGTCACAATGTAACACTGAAGAGATGATGAATAAATAAAGAATTGATTTTGAGAGTTTAGTTTTACACAACAAAAAGTAATGGGAAATGGACAAGGTAGTAAAATGACAGTAAATCTGGATGCTCTTGTTTTGCTGAGGTACTTAAGAAAAAAAACATTATTTTACCAGCTAGATTCTCTTTGTGTTTTTGACAACCACAATCCTGATTGGTATAAAAACAATGTGAACAAGAACCTTGTTTATGTGGTAAACAATACGTGGTTTAAAGATAGCGGCATTGCAAAATAATTAAACGCATCTTTGTATTCAACGATTTGAGATCTGTTCACCATTTTAGCTGTTCTTTTAAGAGATTACATGAAATGAGATAAAAAGTGTTTCCTGTGTGTAGCACACACTTAGTACATAGAAACATCCACCCACGCATGACGAACAAAGACATAAAAAGGCAATTCCCCTTCCACACTGCATACATCTTTTATGCTATTTTCGTATTCAGATTTCAAAAGTGGCTATTACACAACTCGCTCGCTTTGCTTGTGAAATGCGATGACTCCTTCTGGGTTTCCAATCAATTGAATCCACGTGTAGTGCAATTGCTGCTTACCCTTGGTTTAAATGTGTGCATGCGTGCTCGATCATACCTTCACATGAGCCTAGTGTCCCTCCTGATGTCACGATTTCACACCGTGTGTTTGCTGTGTAAACACGCAGGTCTCATGGGACCAAGCCATGTCCATTCTGCACTGATCTCAGTCCTGCTGCTGAATTCTTAGCAGCATCAGGAGAGTGAACATGGAGGGCTCCACAGTATTGATCTTGCTGCTGTCAGGGCCATAGAGAAAAAAGGGCTGACAATAGCTGGGAGAGACTTTCAAGCCACAGAGAGAGCAGATAGCAGCTAGAACCACAGGATGATCTACACTAGAATTCACCCTGGAGGGCTGATGGGAAGAGACACAGCACATTATGATTGGAGATGACAAATGTGTGGGTATAGGTTAATGTGGCTGTTTTAAAAAAAACCTGTGGTCAGTGGTCATCGTGTTGGTATCAGTGTCCTTCTGGGTAATGGTGAGTAGCACAACCCGATGCTTGACAGTCACCTCAAACAGCCACACTGAGGTGAAACAGAGGGAGGAGGGTTGTGTGCATCTGTTTTTTTACTATAACATATGTGTATGTGTGTGTGCATCACATTTACATTCACATTTACAGTGTTTCCAACTCAAACCTAGAAAGCCCGGAGGATGTCACACCTGCAGCCCACAGACTGACATTTCATTTGACCTCAGCACACCTGTCACTGACAGTATTCTCACCTCCTCAGCCAAAGTGATACCTGGCCGCCTCCACCGTCTCACCTCAGAAAGACACATTCACACACACACATATGCACGCCTAGACACAGTGATTGCTCCATCAGCCAACATTGTGACTCAGGTCTGAACCTCCTTTGAATACCAGACAAGAGACACCTGTCTGGGTCAAAACACTCCAGTGAGGGTTGCCTAAGCTGCAGAGGAGCATAATACCTTGTAGGAAAAGCGCTTGACAGTAGCTTCTTTGAATATTGGTCAAAGGAGGTTAATTTAATCTGTGTCGCACAGACATTTATTTGCAATTAAGAATGTAAGAGTGAGCACCTCTGTATATGTTTCATATACTTTGCATATTCTCCAAACCGTGTATACACTTGTGAGAACAAATTGGGGGCTGTTAAAGTAACTACATGCCATTTCAGTAAGGTTTGTGCTAGCTCCACTTTTGCTCATGTGAAGGGCAATTATACTGGCAATGCTAATGCACAGCGAGACCATGATGATGAGCATGATGATGAACCTAGCTACTCTAGAAACCTTGATCTAACACTCATCACAGGTTCAAGTCAAGTTCCCCTATTTTCATCCCCCATTGTCTGACCCTGTTTTCACACCACTGTTATTTGAATGTAATATCTAATGAGCTGAACCGAGGTGCACTGCAGTGTCCTACTTACACGACAAGCATTATTGCATAGCATGTTGTAGGAACGAGCAATGTGTGATGAAAAGAGCTTGTTAGTGTTGACAAGTCAGACTGACACTGGGGTGTGAGATTGTTAGCAAAGGATCTGTTTTACACCACCGGGGTAAAGGCAGCACTGGAGGCCCCCTGTGTCTCAGAAGTAGCTTGTCCTGCTCACACCAATGCATCATTAATGACGGGGCCACATGCATGCACATAAGCATAATCCTACAACATATTAAGTGCATGCACATTGCCATGGTTGCACACGCACACTAAGACAAACATCAAAGATGACACACAAAGACTGGGATTCAAACAGAGGGGTGGGATCCTGCTCTGCTACTTCAAAGCTTGCCATCTTTTTGAGGCAAAATTGGCTCTCCAGCTTCCTTCCCCCATATTCCCCCCTCAGCTGTCTTTGGATCAGCTAATGCAAATGCTCCATCTCTAAATATATCTCTCGCTCGCTCTATCTATCTATCTATCTATCTATCTATCTATCTATCTATCTATCTATCTATCTATCTATCTATCTATCTATCTATCTATCTATCTATCTATCTATCTATCTATCTATCTATCTATCTATCTATCTATCTATCTATCTATCTATCTATCTGTCTGTCTGTCTGTCTGTCTGTCTGTCTGTCTGTCTGTCTGTCTGTCTGTCTGTATATCTGTCTATCCCTCTGTCTATCTATCCGTCTGTCCCACTCTCCACCATCACCTGTTTTGTTAGCCAGCCAGTAATATGTGAACCTAGTTAAATGTGTAATTATGGAGCTCTGTTAGCAGATGGTGGGCTGAATTAATTGAACGGTCTTCGTAGATGAAGAGGGAGAGAGAGATAAAGAGACAGGGGGAAGGAGAAAATAGAACAAGAGAGAGGAAGACTGTGAATACATGGGAGAGATAAGGTGACAGAAGCCAAATTGATTTGAATATGTCTTACGATATTACCACACAGTTGAATTGCTTTTGTCTACCTTGTCTGCGTTTGGCAGACGCTGCCTGGCTTGAAATTGCTGTTGTCTTCCTGTGGAGTTTAAATCAAAGACGTCCAATTGTTTTTTCTTTAGGGTTGTTGTTTGACCGGCAAACATCTTTTTGGGGAAGAATGAATATTGAATAAAAAAAGTTAAAATAAAATGTTCACTACATTCCCTGTCCACTACACACTTTTCTGAATTAAAATGTGGGACACACGATTGTCTTTTAAATGCTTTCTGAGCTCATATTTGTGAAATCAGGCAGCCTTGCTGACCTGACGTTATTCAAAAGATATATGCAAATTAAGTTGCCCAAAGATAATTTTAAATCAACTTTGGCCACTTCAAATCAAATGAGATGCAGTGTGTGCAAGAGCCAAGACTCTGCCCTTTGTCTGCTCAGGCTCTAGAATCATGACATCACTGTGCATACCTACTGAAATTCACTTAACTGCTTATGCTGCATCTTCTTCAGCAGAATAAAATGTTTTTTAACTTTAAAGATGAGCCCTCATATGTGTTTACAATGTTTAATGTGTTATGTGTTTTGTTTTTCCTTCTTTTCAGGGCCAAGTCATGTTTCGGAACGGAGAGAGGATGGGCACAATAAAATTTAACCAGTTTCAAGGTATGTGGGTCTATTATAATACTCTACTACTCAGATTAACCGGTCTTGATTTTCTGTTATGGTTTTGCAAAGTAATTTATGTATAATAAACCTTTACCTTCACCAATCTATGTTGAATGAAACACATTGTTTCAAAGCATAAAAAGCTTTTTTCCCCCCTCCAGCCATCCACACTTGCTCTTGTGACTCCACTGAGTTTGAGTTAGAATTAGTTCTACAATTTGTTTGAAATCCAGCTACTGCACATCTGTGTTCAATAAAACCTGCAGTTGTCTCAGAAATGTTGCAGGATTACCAGAGTTTTTGGAAAGCCACTTACATTTTTTCTCAAGCCAGAAGGCTGCCACGGTTGATATACCCAGTGCCGATAATGGATCCTGACCAATACGGCTTAGGAAAAGCTTGCAGCAGAGTCATACAGTATACACAGGAAAAGGAGGCAGAAGGATTTCACAGTTTTGAAGTCAGAAGCTTTGTACTCACATTTATCTCATTAGTTGTTTTCCTAGAGAGGTTAGTCATTATTCGCATGACTGCAAGGGTTGTCAGTCAGAAAAAAATGAAATGTTTTAGACTTTTGCTTTTGTGAGTAAAATCCCCTAAAAAGTATTTCTGTAAGGAGTTGCCCTCCTCTCTGCGACTGTGTTGGGGCAGGTTAGGTGAATCTAAAACTTGAAAGCATAAGGCCCATGGTGCTTTACTGTGCTTGATCTCCTCCGTGGTGACAGGATGTATGTCTGGACTGTCAAGGTTTGTACATAAAAATATACTCTCTTTCCTCATAGCATCATCCTGAGGTTGTTTTTGAGCCAGCAGGGCCTGCTGAGTGGGAGAATAACCCAGAGATTGCATCTTGATGCAGGGGATTCCCAGCTCCCAGGCTCCCCAGACCTTATGTAGCTCACTGCATGAGGCTGTTCAGTCCTCTCTGCCTAACCATCTTATCTTTCCCAGTGCAGAGGGGCTTGATCCCTCTGGCTGCATACATCACGTGTGTGTGTGTGTGTGTGTGTGTGTGTGTGTGTGTGTGTGTGTGTGTGTGTGTGTGTGTGTGTGTGTGTGTGTGTGTGTGTGAGATAGAGAGCTGCACATGCTGGTGTGCATGCCTCTGTTGGTGACTGACCGTGTATATACAGTGGGCTAATGCTGTTACACAGGCTCTTTGGGTTTGACAAAAAAATTGTAGACAACATATGGTTCATAGTAATTTAAATATGTTATGTTCAATTAAGACGAAATGTATACAGCAAATACATCTTTAGTATGAAAGTAAGACTTTGTAAAGTTGTATGGACATGTGTCATTGTATAGTGAAATCAATAATATCAATAAAGATAATAATAATAATGATAATTATCAAATCCTTCATCAATTGTTATCCTATACATGTTATACATATCCTGAAATGTTCATGCAGGCAAGTCTATGTTGGTCAAACTAAACGCCCTCGTAAACAAAAAAAATAGCTGAGCACAAGATTGCTTTCCACATCAAAAATCTGGACTATGCAATCTAACGTCACTGTATTCAATGTATTCATGGCTCTTGTGACTCCTAAACTTTGGGGATGCAAAGTATTACACCCTGCCTTAGTCATGGAGATATTATCAACATATTGCTACGTAGAGAAGCTTTCTGGGTCACTGAACTCAACACTGTTGAGACGTATGTCAAGCTTTACTTATAATTTAATAATTTCATTAATCATTTATTCATATCGCTTCATACAGACTATTTGCTGCTGTTGCTGATTTAATAGGATGTTTTTGAAAGGTCTATGGATGTGTGATCTGATATATGTATTTTTTATCAATTGAGAATCTATTTGTAGCCCGGTCTCCTAGTTTATGTGTTTTAGATCCTTATTAGGGAAGTGGTGTTTTAGATATCGTGTGGGCTTACGTATATGAGGTTAAGCGAATGCAAGTCTCTGATTTGTTTGACTCTGATCAAGGCGCACCCAATCTTAATTACATTAGGGTCCTACTGACATAGGATTTCTGTGGTAGAATAGTCCCAAAAAAATACGTCCTATGTAAATCCAAGTAAGTCCAAGAACAGAATTTATACTTCCTAAGTATTATGTTTTCAATTCAACATTGTGTACATTTAAACTGTGAAGGCGGATGTTATTGACGACCGTATGTGGCGTCTCTTTACTGTAAATGTTGCTGATGCATGGGATTGTGGGACACCATTATCTCCTCTCCTTTCATAAAGGATGGTCCAGTGTACCCTATGCTAAAGGAGATAAAAAAAGAAGCATGGAAGTGAATTTGACCAGCTGTTATCATGGCTGCCACTCAGTACTTCTGGGTCATATCACTCAGCTGAGAACCTCCATGAGCAAAAACTTGTGTGTGTGTGTGTGTGTGTGTGTGTGTGTGTGTGTGTGTGTGTGTGTGTGTGTGTGTGTGTGTGTGTGTGTGTGTGTGTGTGTGTGTGTGTGTGTGTGTGTGTGTGTGTGTGCGTGAGTGGTGAGAGGTTAACCTATTGGCCTGGGAGGTGATGGGGCATCTAGCTCAAGGGTTTGGCAGCTTTGGATAAAGAAGAAAAGTAAATGTCATCAGTTAGGGCTTGATTTTTTTAGAGTTTCTCCAGCCTTTGCCTGAATCACAGCCACACATCTCTATTGATTTGTGACACACTTATCTTTCCCTTCTCTGCTCCCTAAAATAGCTATTCACTATGTCTCCAACGCACACTCCCCTCAACCAAATCCTCCCCTATGCTACATCTATCTCTCACCATCGTCTTATAGCTTTATTACACCTCCTCCATCCCTCCTTAACCTTCACTCCATCACCTCTTCCTCACTTGTCAAGGGTCTAGAATTTGTCACCCTTTTGACACACCAAGAGCCTGAGCTGGTTGGAGAGGAGAGGAGGGACAGCCCCAGCTTGAATATTTCAAAAGGCAATGATCCTCAACATGACCCTATCATCTGTTCTGATACTCTGATCCTCCATTTCACCCTGTCAGGCGTTCTTAGTCAGGGGCCTCTATGGCTCTTATTCCCACTGTCTCTCATGGGGATAAGAGATAGCTCACTACCAGAGGGCTTGAACGCAGTCGTAGTCCCTCTGAGTACAGATTTTAAATCAATGCACGGGTAGATAAGGAAACATGGCGTTTGTCATTGCGTCAGAAAGGGAGAGGTTCAATGATGCATATAAGGTGAGCTTTTGATATGTGTGGGCAAAAGGTTAAGATGTTTTGGATCTTAGAGATAAATGATAGGATTTACTTTCTACAACACCCCTCAAGTTAGAATACATTTCCTGCTTTTCTATCATATTCTACAGTAAATTTGACCTAGCAACACCCTCGCTGCTGACAGTTACCTCCGGGCAATAGTCTTCTCACAGCCTTTCAATTTAAATGGCTCACAAGAATATCATTGAACTGTATTTCCAATGTTTTTAAATGAATCAGCCTTTTTATTCATGTTAGAACTTCACAGATCTGACATGAAACAAAATAAAATCATGAACTTGATCAAAGACAAACTAATGTGAGCCGAATATAAAAGAACTCTAAATTAATTGAATCACATTTACAAACACTTCTACAAAGACGGGTGAGAATGTGTTGATAAAAGATTTCTGGATTTCGGCATTATAAAAGAGTTATACTGTGAATGAGTTCCGGCAATCTCCACTTTGATATTTGAGTTTTCATACCAGCATGAGTCTCTGCTCCAAAGAGGACAAGTTATCTGTGGTCGAGTAGCAGCTGCATCAGTGAAAAAAAACCAACTTTAACTATATATATGGATATATATCTTGCTATTAAGGAATTTAAATACTGGAAGTGCTGTTTTTTCTTTATTGTCAATCAATCCCCTAAAAAGATGGAATGGAAAAAATGCTTCAGATAATATTTTCCTGTCCTGTGGTGACTTCAATTTGTAAAAAGAAGTTTCTTAAAAGAGTCAGGCGTTGTACATTTTAACAAACTTTATTAATACAGGAATATATAGTATATCAATTGGGGAGCATTTGAAAGTGCACATTTGGCTATTAAGTATTTACATGTGGGATTGGTTTAAAATATAACAAAGTGACCATGTTAATCGTAATGAAGGAAGGAACCTAGTCAATATCATAGTTGTTTTTTTTTTTTACAGTTTTTCAACAGCAATGTAGTTTATTTCACAGAGGGATAAGTAGCATCAGGGTTGGATACGCAGACATACTTATTAGTGCGATAGATACACAGTTTTGTTCTTTTTTTTTTGAGATTTGTTGACGGCAAAAGAAAAAAATACAATATCACCAGCCTTACTCTTAAAATCTTTTGTCATGAGTAAATCATGTTTGGAAATTAAAAGTATTCTCAAATTTCACTGATTTTTACAGTTATTTAAAGTGACTAATCCAACAAAAAGGTGTGAAATGTCTTTGCACAGGCTGAGGGACAGGTTGAGTATTTAAAGCCCGCTGCAGCCATGAATATTCCCTGTGGGGATAGAGTGCTGGGATAGTATTGAAGCATCTCAAAGGAAGAGTGCTGATACACAATCCCTTCTACGGTTTAGATCCTAACAAAGGACGTGGTCAAGGCAAACATGCTTATTGATCCTCGCTAAGCACTGAGAAGTTTGAGATATACAAGTCCTAATTGTGTATACAGCACATGGAATTTACTCGTCGGAAATTGTCACACACAGCCTGTCTAATATTTTCAACATTCGCTGATGCTTTGATGCCAGAACTGGAGATCAGATGAATTGATTCACAGAGAGGAGAGGGGAACGCGGTGCCCTGTGATGCTGCATAAGCTGATGTGATCTGTCATTTTCCTTGTCAAGGACAATGCTGCTGAGGAGTTCAATGGGCCTATAACAGTGATTACAGGGAGCAGATTTGTGCATGCACACCAGCAGAAATTGCAGGTTGTTTGTAGTGCGTACAGAAAAAGAATCAGAATAATTTGTCCCCTTTACTCATCCCCTCCTCCCTAGTGCACACTCTTAAGCGAGTTATCTTTATGAGGGAAGACGAGTGAAGGCCAAGGCTTGTCTGACAAGTTCATGCTTCCTTCAATATTAAACCTGAGGGACTCATCATTGTGTCTAAAGGAAAAGAACACTAAATCCTGAAATAGCTGCGTTTGACCAGAATACAACAGAGATAGTAGTGTTTGCAGTCTGGGATGTACAGTGGAATACAGTCACTTTACTGTATCTAGGAGATACTTAACTCAATGTATAGTGAAATATAAAGACAGAGTTGATGACAGATACAGTTGCATTTCTTTATTATTTCCTTCCACATAAGTTGGAGATTCTTACCATTGAAGTCTGCTCTTGCTTGTTTGTTTTATGTTTTTTATCTGTGAGCTTGTTTCTATGATTTCCTACCCTGATGCACTTTAGGTTTCCTTAAGGTGTAATAAATGGATAATCAAAACTGAAAACAAAACAGGAAGAACATTTTACTGTCCATATAAAGCTTTATCTAAAATCTACTAATTGAGAATCTTAAAAGAAAATCTAACTTAGTTCCTTAAAATTCTATGTTAGGGATATTTTGTTATATTACCAATGGATTTAGGACGATCTCACTGGGATTTGAAGCTGGATCATTCTTCTCTGTGTCCAGTTGGTGTTTAAATTAAATGTACTTGTTCACTCAAAGTAGCCTCTGTTACATTTTCACCAAATAAGGATCACTGGGGCAACATTTTATAAACCCTTCAGGCTGCCACCTGAGATATTTGTCCTGACTGACTCGAAAACCAAGAAAGAAAACTCCCAAACTGGTGTAACCATTAAGCCAATAATAATAATAATGTTAGCATTAAGTACAAAGCAGCGCTTTGTCTTACAGAGACGCTAACATGGATGTTGACTATTATTGTTTTTTAAAACTAATTCTTGATGCAGATCAAATTATTTGCTTTAAAACTGTAACACCAGTCCAGACGGTGAAAGAAAAAGGGTGTTTGCGTCTCAGTGTCCAGTTGGTACAGTTTAAGTACAAATATTAATTACAATGTCTTCCTATGTATGTGTGCTTTTTAACAGAGGGCCGGGAGGTGAAGGTGGGAGAATACAACGCAATTGCTGATGTCCTGGACCTCATCAACAACTCCATAAGGTTCCAAGGTATGAAGAGCACTAGATATGGATGTTTGTGAGTGCTTTTGTGTGTGACTTTGCGAGCGTTGTCTCAGGGACATAAAACTCACTGAAGAAGAAAAAGGTGCCCTGATGCATCAGATGTGTTTATATATATGTTAAAAGCCAATCACTTACCTGCCCAGCACTTTCCTCTGTCGTTCACTTGCTCACTTGAACCTAAACTCTCTCCATAACACATACACACAAAGAGACATACTCAGAGACCGCCACCAATCCGTATAGGGACCCGCTACTCTCCTTTACCACTCTAAACTGTCCTCCGTCAGCTAAATAATTTACCCGTCCATTTTTCACTCCTCCCTCGTTGGCCTTTGTTGGCATACTTAATAATTTGTTCAATCCCCCTGGCTATTCCCCCCTTCAGCAACCTCCCACTCTTTCTCCATCTTGTCGGCCTTGCCCCACATAAAGAAACTCTAGGACAGTACCATCTTAGACGCTTGATTCCACATCCCTGACCACAGTAAGTGGAGATGTGTAAGATGATACCAGTGCAATCGATTGGCATTCTGGTGGGAGAAAAATAGAGCAAAAGATAAGAAAGTGAAGAAAGTGCAGTGTCTAACCACAATAACTTGACTGTGGCGCATTGAGATACATCCACTCAACTAGGGGTAACTGAGGACCAGGAAATTGGTTTCAAATCACTGGATGTCTGCTGCAGTGTCACTATTTTGTGGTTGAACGAAAAAAGGTTTGAAGGAGGCAGGTCTGAAATTGTCAAGGTAAAGCGAGAAACCTCACTGGAGAAAGTAAAAAAGTATACAGAGATCCAGTGTTTTCTATTTTTTCACCCTTTAACAAAATCTTTTTTCATTTTCTTCATAGGTGTAGAGCCTCCAAAGGATCGTACCTTTGTGCGTCTGCAGCGACGCCACATCAACGTACCCCTCTACAGCATCCTGTCCACCATCACTATACTGGGCATGCTCATGGCAGGGGCCTTCCTGTTTTTCAATATCAAGAACCGCAACCACAGGTCAGCACTCATCATTGTTGAAGCACAGCTTTGAGAGTAGGAGGATGGAGGGAGGGGTCAGATGAAAGCTTGCTAGTGAAGTTGAAATAGATAAATGGTATGGTGCAGCGGGAAAGCAAATGAGGGGTATGGTGTTAAAGGAGAAAAAAGAAGAAGGGGATGATTGAAAGATGAGAAGAATCACAGGACATTTAATGGTATTGAAGTAAAAGCATGATGAAGCCTGATAATGATGATTAACCTTAAACTGTCTGCAGGTACATTATTATTTCACATTTCACTCTCCTCAATACCTAAATATCATGCTGAAGTATTGCTAATGAATAGGATCTATTATATATTATTCTATTTTAATATATTATAATCTAACCTTCTGTTCTCTTCCAGACTAATCAAGATGTCCAGTCCCTACATGAACAACCTGATCATCCTAGGAGGCATGCTCTCCTACGCCTCTATCTTCCTGTTTGGCCTGGATGGAGGTTTCGTCTCTGACAAAGAGTTTGAGACCCTCTGCACTGTGAGTTCCCTCAACACTTTTCACTAATACATAAAATAATGAATAGAAGTTTGGGTTTACTCCCAATACGCACAATCAAACCTTGCTAATTGGCAAACAAAATAGTTCTGTAGATGAGCTAAAATATCGAGAATACTGCTGAAACAATAATTACATGCACTTTGTGACCGACCATAAGTTAAAACAGATTGAATCTCTCTCTTTGGCTCTCTAACAGGCATTGAGCACATTAAGTGTCTCCCCCCAGGTAGCATTACTGTGTGACTATGTAGATGCTGGATTAATTAAAGAGTTTTGATTACAGTGATAACTGGTTTCCACTGAGATACCACCTTCCTGTCACAGAGACACACACACAAACACATGCACACCAGCGTAGTGTTAGGCAAGGCACGTCTCGAGCTGCCACCACCTGGCTGAAGCTTTGCTGCAGAGCCGAAAACAGAGCGTGTCACTTCAGACCAGCTTCTACAGCAAAGGACCACAGAGGTTGATCCATTCGCCACCAATCAATATGTGCTGGTCTCCTTGAGAATGAATGGTGTAATTGTTTTTTGCTGTCTTCTTTACGCAGTGCTCTGTCCCTGCCTGGCTTTATTGCTCTCTCTAGATATGTTAGTGAATGGCAGGTGAAGAGACAGGTGTAACTGTGTGAAGGGTTTACAGTATTAGTGGTGCAGAAAGCGCTCACACACAGATATGCACATAAAAACAAAAAATGTACACATGCAGCAGTCAAACACATACATTATACAGAAGAACTCTTTTGCTATTTTTAGTCTTTATTCAAATTCTTATACTTTTCAAACACGTCAGCAGTGTCCTTTGTGCCAAAGCACTAAGAGGTGTACGTTTTGTTTCTCATTAAGATGAAAAGCTCTTAGGAGTGTGACAGCTTCCGTGGTCCAGGACGTTCTCCCAGAGCTCCACACTTTGAGAAGAAAAGTAAATCTGACAGCTTCCTATTTTTAGAAGGCGTCAGAATGCTATTTTAAATGAACATCTTGAGAAAAATGCAAATACCTGTCAGATCAGATGTTGTTTAAAGCCTTGATCACCAGTTTAAGACATGACACAATTATGTTTGTCCCTGCTGTTCTGATAGGTTCGGACATGGATCCTCATTGTTGGATACACAACAGCTTTTGGCGCCATGTTTGCCAAGACCTGGAGGGTGCACGCCATCTTCAAGAATGTGAAGATGAAGAAGAAGGTATTGAAAAATATTATATATTATGATATATACATGAGAGGGATTAAAAGTTAATTTAAGGTTGTGCTATTAATAGTAGCAATTAATCATTTGATTGTTCAAATACGACACACATGGCTCAAAGATTAATACTTGTACTTTGTATGCCTCCTTGACAAATGTGCTTTGATTTCTTTACAAATTGTTATGCTTTCACTCAGCGACAGCTGAGAGGCATTATGTTTTTGGGTTGTCTGTCTGTCTGTCCGTCCGTCCATCCGCACGTACCCATTCTCGTTAGCGTGATATTTTAGGAACGCCAAAGGGAATTTCTTTATATATAACGCAAAAGTCCACTTGGACTCAAGGATAAACTAATTATGTTTTGGTGGTCAAAGGTCAAAGATCAAGCTCACTGTTACGTTATGTTTGCTCCATGCTTGTGAAGGCCTTATCTCAGGAACCCCATGAGGGAATTTCCTGAAATTTGGCAAAAATGGCCAACTGGTCTTAAGGATGAAATGATAAGATGTTGGAGGTCAATAATAATCTTTTCTGGTTGAATCTGGTGCTCAACCTTTTTTTTTATCACACCATCTGTTGGATAAGAAAAAAGTTAGTATAACCTCAAACGTCTCCACTAAACATGTAACCTGACAGTCTTATTTAGGAAGCTTAACATGCCCAACACTGTGTGTGGGTGCTTGTATTCACACTCATGCTTTTGAACAAATACTCTGAAAGATTGGCAGCCCCTGGCACCTGTTTTTAGAATCTTCTCTGTGGAAAAAAAGGGATTCAAAAATACAAATGGCTTTTTAAACATCTGACACAATCTGTTTCACTGGCCTAGTTATATAAAGTGGTGCCGAGCTCACTGAGTGTTGTAACTGTGCTTGGCCTTTTTGTATTTATAGATTTTGCTCTCCCCTCTCTTTGTCTCTCTCCCACTCTCTCTCTCTCTCACCCTCTTGCATACTGGAGGAAGTGTGGGTGGCCTGCCATAGAGAGAGCAGGAAGAGAGGGAGGAAAGAGGGATGGATCAAAGAGTCTGAAAGGTTGGAGGGATTGGCAAAAGGGAGGGTGGAGAGACAGACGGAGGAAGGCAATGCAGGGCAGAACAAGGGACAAGACAAACAACCTGGCGCATAATGGCAAAGAAAGTAGGTTGGACACAGTGGAAAGAAAAGAGGAAAGCTGGAAAAAGAGGGCAAAGGATATATGAAGATAAAGAAAATCCAGATTACAGGTTTCAAGACAAGGAGCCATGACTGAGCTCTGCTTTACCTGTTTCAACTGCAATTCTGCGATGGGGTCAGGGTATGATCAACTTTGACTCCGGCCTCATTTAATTTATATCATTGTCTTATTGAGAGTTGAGGAAAACTATATCATTTTGCCTCTCCAAGCTCTCTAGCTTTGCCCTGACCCCTCATTCCCAATTATCTCAGCTCTTCCCCCTCTCCCATCCTTTTCCCCCTGCTAACAGAAACAAAACCAATGTTTCTTCAGAAGCGGCATTTACCGTTTACTGAATATTTCAGCCCTTAACCCTCAAGGTGTTTTCTCTGTTGGTTCATGGCCTGGGTCTGTTTGCAGGACAAACAGACGCATCACACTTCCTCCACACTGATTGAGTGCAGGTGCTTTGGCTTCAGAAGAGTGATAGTTGCTGTTGGTGCCCTGAAATCTCTGTCAGGGGAGGGACAAGCACAAGTGTTAGCCATTTTTTTCTTCAAACAGTGGGGCTGGAACTGCATCCCTCACTCCTTCTCCCGGCCTACCCTCCAACTTTTTTCCTGTACACGGGGAGAGCACAGATTGTAAATCAGGGATGTGTTCGATAAGGGTTCCACTCTGCGGGCTACGGCCGGCACTCCTTCACTTCTTAAAGAGCTCAGTGCCAGAGACACTCTCTGTGTGTGTGTGTGTGTGTGTGTGTGTGTGTGTGTGTGTGTGTGTGTGTGTGTGTGTGTGTGTGTGTGTGTGTGTGTGTGTGTGTGTGTGTGTGTGTGTGTGTGTGTGTGTGTGTGTGTGTGTGTGTGTGTGTTGGGGTGTCAATCAATGTCCTCCTTCTTCAAATACACACAACACAGACACAGACAAACATACACACTTTCAAAACACAACCCTTTACCCCAAGGCCCCTGAAGCAGCAATTTGTCAGTCTGCCTATCTTGGTGAGTACTCCTTTGTGATGTATTGCTGGACGTGCATCCCCACGCACACAACACACACACACACACACACACACACACACACACACACACACACACAAACACACACACACACACACACACACACACACACACACACACACACACACACACACACTAACACAAAAATAGGGCAAAGCTAAACAAGCACACAGTACCCATAAGCTCAGTACACATGGACTGCTTACAAACACACATATGTACACATGTTCAGTTCAGTTGATGTAGTCTGAAAATAACAACATGTCACACCACTTCCTGGATCTTGTTTATAAGTTGTAGTATACTGGGTTTACAGCGCCCAGCGGTTTGGCGACAGCATTTTAACTTAAACAATGTTTCAGTATGGAAGCAGACATAGCTATCCCATGGCCTTATTGGTTTACTTTACACAGTAGATGGAATATTTTTATACAACCAATTCAGTTTAAAAAAATATATATACATGTAGTTGAGCATAAAAATGCATCCTTGCCCTTGAAAAATATACTCATAACTCAAGGAGAACTTAAGTTTTTCAGAGCTTTGAACCACATCGCACAGGCAAGCGGGTGGACTTTGCTTAGATGTTGAGAATAAAAAGACTTATTAATTTCTATTTTCTATTCTCAGTCAATTCAGGATCATGTGCACATTCAACGTTTAAAATGATTCTGTGTATTTCTGAATCAAATCTATTAGTAGACACAAATACACTAGAACCCAACTGATATGTATTGAGTGCCAGTATTACTGGGGAAAGAAAACATAACATAACACTTCAGGTAATTTAGAGTCATTACAA
Source organism: Anoplopoma fimbria (assembly GCF_027596085.1). Taxonomy (NCBI): domain Eukaryota; kingdom Metazoa; phylum Chordata; class Actinopteri; order Perciformes; family Anoplopomatidae; genus Anoplopoma; species Anoplopoma fimbria. The sequence goes on along the minus strand of NC_072458.1, from coordinate 3,591,262 downwards.
AGTTTGTCTAGCAGACTGAGTTGGCAGAGTCACATATCACAGTTGAGCAGATGGTGGTGCTTTTCTTTTGTAAATTTCCCTAAAATATCAGAAATTTTGCATATCTTTGTCACAGCTATTGAAATATAACTAACTTGTTGGAATGATGGAATGTTAGGTTTGTCAGCCAGATTTGACCAGAATAATTGTATTTAATATACAGGTATTTCTATTGTTCATTGACGTCAAATATTTTTTCATTGGCTTTAAAGCAGTTATTTGTTCAACTCTGCCTCTATCTTCCTCTAAGCTGCCCTGAAGCGTTGCAGTATTTCTACAAGAAATGTCCCTTGTCTTGCCTTGCCTATATTTGTTCAATGCCAACACCATCAAAAGACACCAGATCAAAAAACAACCCCCTCATGCATTTCATCCTGAGCCTACCGGCGGATGGCGACCTGTGTGAGACCACTTTGCTGCATCTGGGCTATGTGATACTCTCCAAACACAGCCCAGCCTGTGTACCCTGACCTTTCCTTTGATCTGCCGTTTCAGACAGTCAAACACTATTATAAATAAAGATCACAAACGGGTCACAGCTTTCATCACTACAAAGTTCATGGTTAAAAAGAGGAGCTTTGGTGGTCAACAGTTGGCTCTAGTTTGGTGGTTCTTTTTCACTTTTTCTCCCAAAAGGTAACAAATCGTGGCTTGCCGGTGGCATTGACGGACTGACTGTCCACCACTGGTTCTCAGTTCTGGGCCAGGAAGTGCAACCTGCTAAATATACCACGTGTCAGTTTTAAATTCTGGAATAGGTCTCGATCTTTTGGACTTACAGTTTGGCTGGTTTCCTATCCTAGTAGGTGGTTAATTGCAGCTAAATGCATTGTAATCAGTCCCTGATTAGATGTTAGAATGAAACCAGCAGGGCTCCAGGTTCTGGGATGGGATGAGAATCACATAATTACAGTGGTCAATAAGAAATGTTGTTTGAAATGGCTCCACAGACACACATATAATTACATAACACTGGCAGGTGTGTGCTATTGGGCTAATACAAGCATCTTATGTTGTTTTCCCCCCTTCAGATCATAAAGGACCAGAAGTTGTTGATCATCGTTGGCGGGATGCTGCTAATCGACTTATGCATCCTCATTTGCTGGCAGATTGTGGATCCGCTTAAGAGGACGGTGGAAGAGTACAGCTTGGAGGTCAGTTTTCATTTCAATGTCTTTTCACATGTCGTCTAAACTTTCGCTTGGTTGTGGTTTTATTTATGTTGATGTAACATGATTTTCCCCAGCTGGGAGAATCCCAGTGACACAGATTCATGCTTAAAATGCCTGTGTATTTGGAGTTGAGGCAAACAAAATGTCCGCCTTGGGCTGTATCGTGAGCATCTTTGTTGTGCTTGTTATTTTTGGGTCAGGATGTGAGCCATCGCTGCCTCCTGCGCTCATCCCGTGGCCGGACATTTGCCAGCTTGGATGTGAGACTTTGGCAAGGCCTGTTGGAAAAGAGACACTTGGCATCCCTTTCTCCTTGTTGGAGAGAGGTGGCGTGGTGTGGAGTAGAAATGAACTCTGCTCTGCTGCGATTGGTTAGACTCAGATTCTCCAAGACTGGTACAGGATTAGTCTAGCTGTGCGCCCAATTGGCTAAAATGAACATACTGTAGCTTTGGCATCAGAGGTTGATGGTGTGTGAAGTGTGTTTTCAGCATGATATATTAGCACATAACTGTCAGTGGTATTAAGGGAATGCAGAATGTGAATCAGGAAGGCACAACTGCATATTTATTTTCTCAGAGGATTTAGTAGCTTTGGTTGAAGTGGCAGATTTCTGCTGCATAAAATATCATACAGTATGTCTTCACTGTTTGGTACAGCTGCCTTTCTGTACAGCTTAACACGTAGACATTGGGTTAAACGCTTGACTCAGGAAGATTTTTAGCTGCATATATTAAAATTGCTTTGAGTCTTGTTTTTTTGTTTTGTTTTTGAGAATATCCCCTCATGCCGATAAACAGATGGATCACTGTGCCAAGGTTTGAGCATAAGAGGCTGCAGGACACATTTGTTCCTCAATCTATCAAATTGTTACACAAAAAATGGACTTGCACTAGGCAGAGGGCAACTAATGCAGTGTAGTGTTAAAATGGGTTGTAGAGCCGGTGCCGTTAGGGATACTGTACAATTAAGGCGGGAACTCTATCTGTTTGTGACACTGATCTGTAACTGCAGCTATGGTTCATTGTATCTGTATTCATCAAGCAATGTGTTGCCACTCTGTGAGAAACAAAAAAGTCTATTGAGGCACAAAAATTCAAGAGAATACGACAATAATGTGTTAACTGATGGCATGTTAAAACCTCTGGTAGGTTTTGCTTCCTTAACTGTTTATCAGATATATCTGTGTCAAAGGTAGCATTATTGAAAAAACTATTTTACATTGCTATTTATTATTCCCTTTATGGGCTAACTCAGTTGAATGGGAGAGATTATGTTTTGTTACTGCTGCTAACAACTGACAAGTAGGAGCAATTATTCCAATGCAGCTGAGATTAAATCATCAATACCATACACTATGAATACTGCAAAGTGAAGATTTCCCTAATGAGTTATCTTTCAAGTCCTCTATACATCTGTATGTAGGCAGCAAGACTGTTAACTGGCTCCCAAGAGACCAAAGTCCTCAGAAATCAATGGAATTGGTTGGATCCCCATTGACCCTTCTACTAAACCGTGGTTCTCAGAAGGTCACTTAAGTGAAAGTGAAAGAGTCTAATGGCGGATTTTTATGGAGACTTCTTTTGATCGTATTGAATGGATTTTCACTTTGTTTGCTTGCTTGTTGCCAAGGTCCTGTGGGGGAAGGAGGGCGGCTGACACTGTCTGGCCCCAAGTTTTGACTTTTTTGTGTGTTCAATTAAATGAAAACCCTGTGAAGTGATAAATACAATTATCTAAGAGAACTCTGAGCAGGTCAGCTTTTCTGAGGTTATTTTTCATCTCTCTTAGCCCTTGATGGAAATATTCCTGTGGGAGATCTCTGAGAAAGAAACTAGTGTAGAGATGAATGATATCCAGACTTATTTACATTCTTGTGCTCCATAGAATGACTCTGAAGGTATACTTAGCACATTTGTACAACTCTAGACAAAGCCATATTTCTTTTTGTGATGATAGCCACTTATATATTTAAGCCTGCCTAAAGGTTGTAGCAAAGCCTTGCTTAACATATTCATTGGTGAATGTTGTCAGTGTATGCAGTCGGGTCCTCGCGGAGTATTCTCAGACTCTAAGCCCCCGGCCAGGGGAGAGTTGTGAATATATTAACCACTCAGTGTAGGAGTGTGCATCCCCCCTGGGGTTGTGGATCTGCATGCCTGCGCTGAGGCAGAGACTCCACATGCCTGCCTGGCCTGCCAGATTTCCAGAACCAGCAGCAGTGGACCCTTGAGGCTCTGCTCTGGGGGATGCAGCCTGGAGCTCCTCTGGGCCTCCAGGTTTGTCAGGTGGGACCAGACACCAGATGGCAACCCAAATACCCAGAGAGGGGGTGAGGAGGGGAGAGGGGCAAGAGAAAATGAAAACACATCATGGATGAACCCAATGTTTATGGTAAGAAACAATATGGGGCATTATAAAGAAAAAAGCGTATAAACATATTGCACTATTAGGCTGCTCCAGCAGGGCCAACAAATTGGTCAAACTTGACTTATTGGATTATATTTCATTTTTTCTCCTCTCCCTGTAGCAACTTGCCACAAACAACATATGGCCTTGTGTTTTTTAGCACTGTGCTATTTTGGGTCTGAACGCTCACTTGGAATGGGGATGATTGGTTGAGGAATGGGACCTTGGTGGATGGTCTCCATAGAGCTCATGAGCCAGTGGGACTAGCTCTGACTGACTAACAGTAATTGGCACAAGTAAAAGGACCATTAGTTACCCAGTTTCCTGTGAGCTCTCACATCATGCTAGGCCACCCCTCCCCTGTTACTTCCCCCTGTCTGTTGTCTTTCTTTTTTTTCCCATCTGCCTCTGTCTGTCTTTGTCAGGATCTCTCCTCCTCCCTTCTTGCATTTCCCCACCCCACTGTGGAGAATTGTGAATAACATTGACCTTGGGTCCATAACGCTGTAACTACCTGCTGTAGCAAGGGGTATGTGGTATGACAACATGGTGTTATTGAACTGTCACAGTGCTTGCTAGTCCACCACATTTGTTGTTTGAACCATCACACAGGAGGGTTTCCTTATTGACTCAGGACCAACAAGGGTACGTAGACATTGTTTACAGGGGAGATACTGTAGTTGCTTCAGATTCACATACAGTGTGAAGACACTCAGGATTGATCATCTCTACAATTGTGTGTTTGGGAGAGAAACTTTCTGTTGTACACTTAACTGGATACTCGTGCATGCTAACATATATATTTCCTGTTGAGTTCAATCTAAATATTGCAACTGGTTAATCATTTAGATTTTGGGTAAAATGATCTTGCTCATTCTTTAAAGCCAAGATTTACCCAGTGGTAACACGGACAAAGTCAATACTCTGCTTCACTAGGGGTGAGCCCACGGATTCCAGCAAGCTAAGCTTAATGAGCTACCATTAGCAAAACTAGGGCATCCCCCTTTGCATCCTTTATTAGCATTAGCAAGAAGATGAAACTATGAAGAGGCTGACAATAGATCCTTGTGGAATGCTTCATAAAACATGACTGATTTAATACCCTCCCAAATAGGAGTAAAGAAGGGCCAGAGATCATGTGGGGGTTTAAGGCTTTGAGACCATAAAATGAGAAAAAGAGTGACCCCATAGTCTTATTTTAATTACAGTATGCAGATGATACGCCTTCACCAGAAATGACTTTGTGACCTTGACATTGTCCCCAACCTCTTTAAACCAAGCCTGGCCTCTGATCTGCTCTTCAACATGCACTGTACATAAAACGCAACCTTATATGATGAATTCAATAAAAATTGGTGATAAGATTATAAGCAACCCGGCCAAAATGGTAAATGCAACTTCACTTCCTCACAGATTCTTTACACTGGTCTGACTCTAAATCCTAACAGCACAGGGAATATCCTGCATATCAGTGTCTTTTTTTCCCTGAGAGCAGGAATAATTCCGGCTGTACCAGCAACATCCTGGGAATGCTGATAGAGACGTTGGGCTGTAGTGAGCAATTAGATCCATTTAGTGGCTCGTTAATAATTGAGCATTTGTTAATGGCGTAGATGTTTCAGCAGCAGGGCAGACTGCTGGTTGCCATCAGATTAAGCCTCAATGTACTGACACATTTTGCAGTGTCAATGCACACACGTGTATTGAAGCATGTGAGTGTGCTGGATATTCATTTTTGTGTTTATTGCACTGTGTATGTGTATGTATTCATGCGTATGACCTTGTATGTATATTTCAGCCTGTGTACATGTGGAATGTACGTGCCCACTCATGCAAGGAAATGCCTTTGTACGTATGCCTGTGTTTACGGTAACACATTAACGCACTCTTTTGTTGTCCTGGGCATTGTCTTCTGCATAATGAAGGACAAACTGTCGAGAAAGGTTGATTAGCATTCTGGTGGATCCTGCCGCAGACCCCTCCACTCTAGTCTGTCCTCATGTCTTCCCCCCTCCTCTGTCGTTTTTCCCAGCTTGGAAGCTGCTGCAAGCATTGGCAGGCGGGCGGGCTTATATTGCAGTGTGGCATCACCATGGCAACGGCCATGGTTTCTGACATCCATAACGCAGAGAGCTGCACTGTTGATCCATGAGACAAAAATAGCGGGTCAGGGGCACCCACTGCAGGATTTCCGAACAGATGTAGAAAAGATTTTAAACATCTATATAAAAATGCATGCGCTGAGCTGATAGGTTAGTAATGACCGACCGAAGCAGAAAAAGTTTTAAATACACACATATACTCATGCGCGCATTTTTCAATGCAGAAGTTTAGGAGCTCTCACAGAGATTTCCGTTTGCTTCCCTACCTCTGCCGTCAAACACTTGCACGTAGTAAGGCACGTGCATGCGTGCGTGACAGAGAGATGTGAGTGTGAGAGAGGGATAGAAAGAGAGAGAGGGAGGGGCAGGGGGAGTTTTATCCTAGTGCTTTGACAATCACATCCCAACATAATATCGCTCCAGTAGCAAACTCACTACTACCATTTAATGTGCAAATATATCCTGTCCTTATGTGATGATGGTGAAATGACAGAATTATGTTTTTTACTTACACTATTTTCGTAGGATAGGAAAAACACATTCTTATTAAATCAATTCCCGAAAAGAGGGAAAAACACATTGTAGACAGCAGATATGCCGTAGGCAACATGTGAGATGGACAGTTTTTACATCTGTGGTAATTTCTATAAATAATAACTTCAGAGCAAGCTACCTGCTATTGATTGTTCCTTGTGTAATCATGACCTGATTCAACCTTTTAGCAAGTTTGTGTTTGCTTTTTGTATGGATACTGTTATTTGTTCGAAAATCAAACATCTTCTCTTGAATCTTTAATTTATATCCAAAAGCATTGTTGTATTCTTTGAATAGCATTTACTCTGCAAGAGTTTGGTATAAATGAAGCATAATTAATAATCATACTGTGACCTCCCACGTGAATATTTATCTGGTGAACTTCTATTCAGCTAGTTTGAAAACATATGCATGGTAACGCCACAATAAGAGCAGAAACATTAACTTAAAGTAGGGGTATTGGTTATTAATATTTAAGCTTAGATGTTAGACATCTTCCCTTTACCCAATCTTCTTCTTCTCAATTGTAAGGGTGACTTTTTGCAGAGTCCCCTCACAGATCTTCTAACACACTCTCTGCTGCTCCCTTAGGTGAGGTATGGTTTTCTCACATTCAATCCCCTTTTATTTATTGTGTTTTCTTTGCTTACTGTGGTACTGTCTCTCGCTCTTGCCCTCCACTTTTCTCATCTATTCATTTCATTCCTGTTGTCCCTCTCTATGACGTTCCTCTATCAGAATTGTGTTACCAGCCTCTTTTCTATTTGCAGACCCCTTCTTATTCCATACCTTCTGCTCCCGTCTCGTTCTAACCCTCTTCTGCGACTCCTCATTTGGCAAGCTCATACCCCATGGGAAAGCGCTGAAAAAGCTAAGAAAAAACGAAAAAACAAGCTTGTGACAGCAGTACCAGTGGACAAGTCTCTGGCTGACCTGAAACATTCCCCTTTCTATTCCTTCTTCTTTTCACCTCCCTTTCTCTCTTTACCTTATCTTGGCTTTTTTTCCCCTCACAATTTCCTTTTTCTCTCAATTTACCATCTCCTCTTCTATCAATTTTCCAATTCCATGTCACCTCTTCAAAGGAAGGGATAGACACCCAGCCGTGTCTCTAGTTCAAGCCAGGTTTGTGTGTTGGGAGGGTGAATTGGAGAAAAAGGCAAGTGTGTCCAAAGGGAGTAAAACTTTTGCCAGCAAAGTTCCTCTAGCCAGACAGATAACTGTGGCTGACAGTGAGTGTCATCCATTTGTATTGTAAGTAAGTCGAGATCAGCCGGGTAGTATGAATGTACAGATGTTTTTTTAGATCATATCAAAAAAATGTACCTGTTGTCTTTGAATGTTGTTGCAAGTTTACTAAAACATGAACATATCTTAGCATTGCTGCTGTCCATATTGCTATTCATAAAAAAAACAATGGATTCGGTTCATAGTGACATTCTGTAACCTTCGCAGTTAAAAACATGTTTCTTACAAAACTTTTCCAGGTGGGTGTGTTTATGTGCTCAATGGAAATCCTACACAGACCAAAGCATGATTCTTCAATCTCAGATTTTGGTATACCCTGCAAGAATCTGAATGCAGGAAGAATTCATTCAAAATGAAAATGCTTTGTAATGTAATGTAAATTCTATGGGATTTGTAGCGTTTCTGCACAAAAATATGCATACACCCCAGTAAGATTATTTTTAACACAGTTTTGCACCCACATACTCACACACAGACACACACCCACACAAACATGTACACTCACCTGCCCACAGTGTTATTGCTCCCCCTCCTCCTGCACTCTCTCACAGGTCCTCCACTGCAGTCCCAGTCAGCTGTTGATTGTGTGAATGCCATCTGAAGGACATGATGCTCTTGTTTCACCCTGCACTGCAGAAGCAGGCCGAAAGAATAGTCCTGTTTACAACAATTGAATCCAGTTGGCTCTCAAAATGATATTCTATGGGAAATAAAACATCAATGTTATTATATGGCAAAAATACTTAAAAATGTAAATCACCCCAGTCTCTTACATTGTATCTTATATTTCGATTTTGCAAGGTCTGAAATTGATTACACATGTATTTGCCATGAACAATCATATACCTAATGACAAAGGCAAAGAGATGATATGACAATAATTGGAAATGATAAAGACATTTTGTAAAATGAAGAACAATGTCATCCATGCGGCACTAAAAGTGCTTGGATGCTGCTAAAAATGAACTTTGAGGCTTCTTTGTTAGCAACGAGTAAAGCTCTGGCTGAGATCAATGCCCTTTCAGTAAACTCGGTCATTAAGGGATAACTACCACCCACCTAGGCTCTTTCTCATCGACCACCTCTGGAGGAAAGAAGGAAGAGAACAAAAGGGAAGGATGCATAGAGATCACACATTCATTGGCTGCACGAGTGTCTGAGAGCTTGTCTTGTCTGTAAGGTATTGTTACTGTGTGTTGCCTTATTAGATTGCATCAAGTTCTAGTGTTGTGGTGAATGAAAGAGATATGGCTTTACTGTAGGCAGCTGAATGGTAACAAACCTCTCCTAATCTAGACACCTCCATCAGAGGAGCCTTAGTTGTAAAATCATCTTGCTGATATGACACCTCATAACCACCTCATTATCACAACTTCAAATTATCCGACTCGTTGGCAAACACATTCTTCATAGCTATTGCTCGACATATTGTGCACAGTTCTACTTTACCTTTGTGGTGGTCACAGAGCAGCATGGTGCCTCTGACGTTGGCCTGTTATTTTGAAGTCCTCCAAGGTAGTCTAAAGTAAGTGTGTCACAGGTTTTACCTTGGGGGATACCCGCTTCTGTTTATAGTTTTGCCCCTGTCCCTGCCAGCACAAGGAGTCACGACTTCACTCCACCTGAAAGTACTGAAACCTCAACCTACATAAAGAATGCTGCATTGCGAATCGATGGAAATAGAAGCTGAATATGTTTTATGTATACTTTGTTGCTAAAAGCTTCTTGAACATTATGAATTATGTTACACAAGTCCCAAACCAAAGGAGAAAAGAAGTTAGAGGAGGAAGAATAATCTTTTTAAATAATACACAAATTAAAAACCAAACCATTATTTCAAGAGTTTCGTCACAGAAACAGCCAATACGGCAAATGTTAATTTTAAATGCAGTAGCATCATACATTTTTGCATGGAAAGCTCCAACTAAATAACATCCGGGTAAAACAGAATTCAACGCCAGGTGGGGAGAGAATGAGGAGACCTCCAAAAGTCTAAAATAATTTCCTTAGCAGCAGTTAAACTAGCAAACATCATCTTTTTTTAATTTATAAGAACACTGACATAATCTAAGGCACAGTCACAGCCAAAAGATGAAACAGTTCAAGAGGTACCTGGGTCCAGAACTGTGGAATCGTCCGGTTTTCCCACATTATGTAAAAGTAAGTACTTTTGAAAACCGCATGAAAAAGGAGTCATTCAGCATACACATCAGATGCAACATGCCGGTGGTCAGGATTGTGAGATGCATATTTACGCTAGACGAAATATCAATCAAAGTTGGGATCACTGTCAGGGCAGTCCTGCCTCTAATGGTTCGATATTTAAAGTTTGATTTAGTTGCAGTTATCTTGCAGACAGTGATTTCACCTCTGCAATGGTGCAACAACCTAGTGATAAAAAGTTTGAGAGCACGTTTGTTTTTGTAGATCTATGCCTCCATCTGTTATGGGAGGGAAAGATGAGGGGAACCTGGATATTTATCCAAGTCAACACAGGTTTCAGTCTACACAGGATTTACACAGGATTTCATCATTTTTTTGTCGAGAATATTGCTTCTGTATGTTTTGCTCTGGCGATGCACTGGTATTTGTCTTTTGAGGGACAACAGTACTGTACGGCGTGTAAGCTGACAGCGTTATCAGTGAATCATGCAGGAAAGCACTTCAAGGACTGCTTCAAAGTCGCAGTATTTGTTGACACTCTAGCTTGTAAATTGGACATCTGGTTGTGCATGGCTGAGCCTGTTCAAGTCAATCAGTTGAAAATGGAATTGTGTGGCAATGCTTACCTCCTTTCACTTTATCTCCATCTGTATGTGCTGTGTGACTTATCCCTCCCTCCCTTCTCCTTTATCCTCTGTGTATGTATTTCTTTCTCTCTTCCTCTCTTACACTCTAAATTACCCCTGACCTCCACCAGCACCCACACCTCTCTTTTGCTCTCCTCTCATTTTTTTCTTTTTTTGGCCCAGCACTTTTTTTCCTGCTCCTTTCCGACTGCTCCCCCGAACTGCAGTTGCTAGGCAACAGCTGATTGAGCATGAGGGGTATGCAATTGACCAATTAGAAGTCTTCCAAATGAAAAGTGGTGTCAAGAGTTCCAGCAGTTACAGATAGGGCTTTATCTAGTGTATGGCGTAAGTGGACACTGGATATTGTACTGTATATGTATGCACATAGTACATGACACACAAGAGAATGTGTGCTGTTTCTGTTTGTTCATTCAGTTCACTTTTAATTGCAGGAAAAGCAGTCAGTATAATATCCCGCTGTGAGCTTACTCAAACACACACATACACTTTTCCATGCTTACCACCTTCATACTATTTATATAAATATAATTCAATCTAGGTTTCTGTTTCCCTCTTTCCTTTGCCTCCTGCCTCCTCTCACGTTTCTTCCTTCCATTCATTCGACCTCTTACTCTCTTTCCGTCTTCCTCCTTCTCTCTGTCTCTCTTTCATACCAGAGACACCCTCCATCAGTGACCAGACACATCCATCAATGTTCCTCCTCCTCTGCTCATCCACAGCCCCGAGGATTCCATTAAAGCTCAGCTACAGACACACACACACACACACACACACACACACACACACACACACACACACACACACACACACACACACACACACACACACACACACACACGCTCACACACACAGTGTAGGGAAAGGCAGCTCTCTCTCATCTGGCCACAGGCAGAGAGACATGATTAGTTTGAGACTGGAGATAGTGATGCAGCTCTTGATGATGGCGATGAATCTGTGTGTTGTGGTGATGATAATGATGCTGCCGATGATGATGATGGTGGTGGTCCCAGAGGCAGTGAGGTGATGATGAGGTACACTTAAACACAAATGTTTCTCACAATTGTTTACCCCTCTCCATCCATCTGACCATAATTAACCTTGTTATCATTCAGAATGCTGTTTGTCTGGATAAGAAAGTTTGAGTCAGCGTCCCTTGACATCAAACCTTAGGCCAACCAAATACCCAATAAACTTATCCCTACCAGGTACATTTCCCCGAGCAACCTTGTAGCTCGTTGGGGATTTATTTTATAATTATAATTTAACCTTCTTTTAAACATAATGTAATACAGTACTTCTTTAATTTGCATATATATAATACTGGAACACAGCTAATATTTGACAAAAAAAAACCTTAGTTCAATGGGCTACAATAGAGCCCTGATTCAAAGAAAGAGAAAGAAAGACAGGCAGAAAGATCACGTTTCATTCAACCTTGTTGCTAAGGCTATACAAGAACATTACACTTCCTTTTTTTCAAATCAATTATTCTACCCCATTCAAATTTGCACCTTTTAAAAATGTGTGTATTTCATGAGGGATGGAAAAACACCTTTGTTATTAGGAAATATTTAGTGTATGTTACAAAACTAAAACAAATGAGATCTCACTGCAATGTGATACAAAACCGGTGTCCTTGATGCTCGAGTAGGCAACCAATATCCACAAAAAGGGGAATGAAAAATCAGATTTGTTAAAATACTTGTTAATTTAGTTATTTTATTATAGTAGCTACATAATTAAAATATGTTTTTTTTAACCATATAGCCACTCATTTTAAATTATGGCACCTTAACAAAGCAATGTGCTTGATCTTTTGTGGACAAAATCAGAAAGACCACCTACCCCAGTCCTTATTGCTGCTAATCCTTGCTCTTTGTGCTGACACCATGAAACAGGTTAGAAAGACAAACCAATAGTCGTCACCAGCGCTGTGCCAAGAATACTATGTGACCTTTGCTGGCTTGCCACGCAACACTTGGCCAAGCTGAAAGTACGGCTGCCAGGGATTGAACCAGGTGGAAGGTTGTTTTTTTCCTTTTCAACATCTAGGAGCCTTAATCAATGTGGTACCTTGACTGACTTTAGTGCTGACCGATTTGGCACAAATGTGGGTCTTTCACTAAAGGAACAACTTTGTCCATTTGATAGGTAAAAGTTACAAAGCTAGGGTATATTATTAGTTTGCCTTTTATGGATATTTCTATACAGATGAGTTTTTTCTCTACCTCTTTTTTACAGAATGTGCTTGTTGCTCAATCAGCACATTACATCCAACAACAATAACATTACAACAACATGAGTAGCTCAGTGATATCACACCCAACTGTTTCAGTTTGATGTAGCTAATGATTATTTTCAACACACCACGAGTGAGCTCAGTGTTGGCTTGCATATAATATAAATTAACTAGAATATGCTGTAAATGCCAAACCACAGTGACAAATTCATTAATAAATTAGCAGCTATGTGATGAGAACTCTGTTTTCACAAGATCTACTTGCGGTTATTTTTTCACCTTCATGCCTAATTACTTTTCATGTGAATCCACAAGCTGTTGCATGCACTAACGCTGCATCGTCACTGTACAGCCTCTGCAGAGCTGCCTTCACCTCTGAGATGGTTTGGTGCCTCAATGACATTGTGTTAGGGGATGGGTCAATTAGACAAAGGTTAATCACCGATACCACACGGTTTCACACATGCACACAGACATATATACACACACTAAACTCACATACACCGCTCGGTGGAGTCAGGTATAGGAGACCACCAAGGTCGCCCAGTGATGAGGAGATGAGAGCACTTCGCCACTGCTCGAACAAAGTACCGGCGCTGTCTCAGCACTATGAGCCCAGGAATACAAATACATTCAGCTAAGTGGAAGAGTTCTTTTACACAAGACCTTGAGCCTTCGGCACACTGCAGACTTTAAACTTACATTATAGAGGGCTGAAGATAGATGGACAGGGACAGGGTGATGGAGGACTTACAGAGACTCGAGGTAGATGGAGAAACAAGAGGAGAGCAGAGAAACGCACGAAGAAAGGTGAAGAAAAGGAGGGGAAAAGAAGCTTGTGAGAGCGAGAGAAAGAGAAAGAGAGAGGGGGGAGCCAAGAAAAGGTTGAGCTGCCAGCATACCAGCTCTAACTACTGAAAAAGAGACGTTAGGGGAGATGAAGTTGAATGTATTTGAGGAGAGACAGAGTGAGAAAGAGGGAGAGAGAGGGGAATAAGGGGTGTCATGGCTACTTATCATCACACTGCCGAGGCTGACATTGATTAGCACTTGCCATCGGCGGGGAGCCTGTGAGCGAGTCCACGGGAAGGTCAGATAATTAAACCCAACGCCGCTGCAACAAGCTGGCACTACGCCAGTCTCATTCCCGCCTCAAACTCATTGGAGTCGGATGAAACAAACAGTTGTTGTGTGATTACTGGTATTTGTGTTAATGCTTTGTTGAAATGTGTGGGTGTAGGTGTGTATATGTGTGTGCATGGAACACATGCAGAATAGGAAATATCCCAGAAAAAATACTTCACTTGAGAAGTATTACTTGGTTGACTTTACTGATAATGTAGGCATTGCAAATATTGAATTAAATGATTGATAGCAGCAAGACAAGAAAAAACACATGCTGTGTGCACAGTTTATATAAGCAGCTGTTTATTTTAATTTAAAGAGTCACTAGAGGTGGCAATACTCTCACTTTTTGGGTTTTTTAGACCATTGCAAAATGCCCGGCTCCTGTAATCCAGTCCCCCAGAGAGATATTTTTCTTTGCAGGTTTACAATTTCACTCCGTCAGTTGTCATTGGATATATGTAGTAAATAATCTTCCATTCTCTCATCTGACTGTGATGGGATGTTGTGACAGATATGTTCTGACCCATCAGAGTGATGCATTGGGTGTTTGTGTGCGTATGAATTTCACCTCTGGTCAAACCCTCTGTTCTTCTTCTTCCAACCTGTGATTTTGTGTCATGTCATTTCCAAAGTCCAGTCTTCAAAGAGCCCAGAGGAGGGGTTTTTTGGGCATTGTGAGTGGAGTACGATGAGATTGGATTCGACGACTTGTGAAATTTCTGCTTACTTTGATCTTAGCATACATCTTTTTTAGAGCCAAGCCCACACACTTTTCGCTGTCAGCTTGGCAGTTAAAGCATCAATATTGGTTTAGACATTATTAATAATGCTCTTTAAATAAAAAAAGATGGGATAGAAAATAGTTTCATAACGTGGTAATCTGATGTGTGGCATTCTGAATGGTTACTGTGTTCAACCATCCACACCTTCATTTTAGGGAAAGCCAGTCAAATTTTATGGTCATAGTCAAAGATATTTCTCAGCTGATAACTGCCATCTGCCGTTTTCTAACGGCAGGTTAGAAAACCACTCAACATTATTGTATTGCAACTAATAGTTATCATTTTCTTATGTACCAATAAATGTCCCGCATTTGCGATCCTCTTTAGACTCCACTGAGCATAACGAGCTGTCCTTGGGCCTAGTTTCAGCGCTCTCATTTCCCCTTCCTCTCTGTCCCTTGGTGTGACTTCTGCACAAACCTCCGGAAACACAAAGAGCAGAGGAAGATTATGAATGTCTAGGATCAATACTCCCAGAAAGCCTACCACAGGAGGGGAGAGTTGTAAACCATATGGCGCTATTTGAACTATACCCTATCCACTTATCTTCGCTGTTACCTTTTTCAAGGCTACCTGGCCTATTTCGTTTTTTCCAATCACCTCCCTGATTTAATATAGCAGTGGCATAAGGGAGGTGTTAGTGTCCTCATTGAGGTCAAGAACATTCAGCATCTTGCAACATTAGCATGAAAGTTGTTGCCAAGGCTACACATTAAAGATCAAGTGATCTTTGTTAGCATGATCAAACGAGCCATCCCTGCGTCATTTAACATTGCATAACACTATAAATTGAGCCTGAATGCCTTTGGCTTTTTTACTGCATGTTTGTCACAATGGAATAGAACAGTAGCATGTTGACGACAGGTTAACTATGCAGGCCCAGAACTAGAAATGCCGGCTGTAAAGTACAGTCATTAATGATGAATTACCTGTCATGTGTGAACCGCTTGTTTATTTCTGTGTTAAATTGTCTGATTGCTTCTCTGTGGCGCATTGCACATTATCAGCTGCAGCGAGGCAGGCGCTCTCTGCATGAGATTTGAATGGTGAGATGTGTCACTGTGAGAGAGCCAAAAAGCAGCGACGCAGAAGAGGTGTTAGGAGCCAAGAGGAAGAGCGAAAGAGCAAGGAGAGGTGATGGCAGAGAGACGAAAAGAAAGAGAAAATAGCTGGGAGATGATTAGATAGCAGTGAAGAGCTCCGTGCATGCTGGAAGCACAATCTGCTGATTGCCAGTTGGTTTGCTATGTGTGTGTATGTGTGTGCACATATGCTTATCACCCGCCTATGTAAAATAATTACTTATGTGCATTATATGTACAGAAGAGGTGCTGTTATCTCTCGGGCATGCCTTCCCCCCTCATACTCACATCCACACCCACCAAACGTCACTGAAACGCCATCTGTCCGGTAATTAACCTGATTGACACACTGTGCAACATCCACTGCCTTACTGCCCTTCAACCAAATCTCTGCATTTCCACCTTCATTAAGTATGAAATAGCTCATATATATACATATATGTGTGTGTGTGTGTGTGTGTGTGTGTGTGTGTGTGTGTGTGTGTGTGTGTGTGTGTGTGTGTGTGTGTGTGTGTGTGTGTTTGTGTATGTGTTGTTTGTGCATTTATCCACCTGTCTTTCCTTGTGCTGGCCTGCACTTGTGTCTCTGTGATCCTAATGGTTGGTTTTGTTCTCATGCGTGACACGCTATATTCATTGCTGTGATGTAATCTGATGCAGAGACCCAAATACAGTGCTGCTAACTACAGCATCTTGTGTGTACTGCAATTGTAGCATACAGATAGTTTTGTGTGACTGAGTTTAAAGGAGATGTGAAACAGCAATATTTGGTAATATCTTACACCAGCACACACAAACTCACACACAGACACACACACAGACACACACACACACACACACACACACACACACACACACACACACACACACACACACACACACACACACACACACACACACACACACACACACATATATGTATATATATGAGCTATTTCATACTTAATGAAGGTGGAAATGCAGACTCCTCTTGCCCTGCACTTTAGACATTCTTGGGAGGGATATATGATGTTTACAATGTGAGTGTGCTTGTCCACGTGCTTGTGTATGCATGAAGAACTGCCCTGCAGTTTCAAAATAGCCATAACAGCAGTGCAGCATTTCTCGTATGGAGAGTAGGGTATCTGCAGTGAGGTGTCAGGTTGCAAGCACCTGTGAAAAAGCTGCATTTCCTCTGTTACCTTATCTCTATCTGTATCATTGCATGTACACAGTATGTCTACTTTTTATACATCTCTGTTAAAAGAGATAATACCCCAACTAACAGTACATACACTAATTATATACAGGTAATATGTAAGGACTTTCTTTATTTGCTCTGCAGGCTAATTGAAGGCAATACACAGGCACAATCTTTCCTCTTGCCTGATTGTTCACGTTCATCTATTTCTAATCTTGATTTGCAGAATGTTTGTAAATATGCATACAGAAGATTTTCAATATATGAATACATATACTCTGCATTCCTTCACAGACACACTGCTATCGATTTGTGCTCAGCTTAAATGTGCTGCCATGTCCTCAGAATGAGATTCACGTAGCCTCAAGAGCCTGATTGGATTGTGGGATCGATAAGGTGGCAGAGAAATGGAGAGACGAGAGATGAGAGAGAGCAAGAGGGAGAGAGGTGTATTCGCTGTTCTTCATTACACCTATAAAAAGAAAGAAATGAGAAGTGGCAGCGAGGGAGTAGTAGCATTTTGTTGCAGCACAGTCCCAACTAACCCTTAAGTAGTTTGCGTTATGCCTATAGCAGCATGTATAATGCAGTAAAGAAATAAAATAAAATGTGTAAAACCTTACACATTGCTAATGCATTCCATCTGGGTATCAATAAGGTACGCGTAGTAGGTGACAATGGCATAGAAATGCTGCAATTCACAAACAGAGGGCAAAGAAGGGCTGGTGATTTTATCTGCAATGTGAACTTATCTCCCATATGTATACATTTATTAGAGACAGAAGAGCTGCAACTAAAGTGGGACAACGCCAGAGGAGCTGAGGTGAGCATCACAGAGAGGGACAGACAACGCATCAGAGGGCTCATCTGTCTCAGATAGCTGGGTATAATTAACAAGGCTTTGGTTTTTAATTAATCAGGCTCAATCAGAGTAGAAATTCTATTCTTACAGTACATTTTGGACTAAAATTAATTCAAGAACACGCTCTCAAACAGCAAAGCACACAGACTGTGCACTCCCGCCTTTTTTCATTCCCTTTGTTTTTTTGCTTCCTTTCCTGTTGTTATTTCTTCTCAGTGCGCTGGTCCATATGTTTGTTTGTTTCTTTTACTCTTTATTCTATAAGCTCCTTCTTTCATTCATTTTCATTCAGATAAACTCCAATATAATCTAAATCAGGCACCATACTGCAAGTGAAAAGAGACCAAAATATTGTGTCCTGTTTTACCAACATTATTCTGTACACAACCTTGCCTGCTAGGGAATGCGCCAACCCTGCAGTGCCCTCCAATGGTTGCTCTGTGCCCGGGGAGGACATGATGCAGCACCTGGTGATGATCCCGATGGCCAAACTCTACCAGCTGAGTCCCGAAAACAACCACCATCTGACCATCTGACGATAATAATAATCTCTCTGTCACACTGCCAGCTCCATGTGGCCAGGACAGCAGAGAGAAGCTATTACTCTGCTATGCTTGGGTTTACTCTCTCTCTCTCTCTAATCGTCTATCTCCTGTTCGATCGGTTGATGCCATATACTGTAGGGAGAGATCACTCCGTCTTTGGCTGTTTGGGTGTTTTCATTTGTTTGTCTTTGTGCCGGTATTTTTTCTTTCTTCATTGAAACACAGTAACTGCAGTTTTTTTAAAGAGTTCAGCTTACTCATTCAGTTTACTCATCACAAGGAGTCCTACTCTGTAAAACAGGTTGGAGAAGGCGTCAAAAATCTTTGCAATAGAACTGGTGGGAACATTTGACAAAATATAATTGATAATAATTTAAATGAAAAATTCATGCAGGAAAAAGAACAAGGCGCAGCATTAATAAATAATCGTTTTCAAGACAAGTAGTGTGTGCACTACCAGACGGTTGGCCTCACCACCACCTCGATTTATCGATCATACTCTACCTTTTTATCCCTGAATTTTGCATGAAGCTCTCAATGTGATGTATCGAGATGGCATATAACACAAATCAGAGAGATAATGACATGCATGAGTGTAAGCACCGGAGAGATCTCCACACAGTGATTAGTTTATGTGTTCAAAACAGAATGAGAGGCCTGTGAAAATTGCCTCTGAAATGAAAGTTTATGTTTTTTGTGCATAAGATATTGAGATTGTTTGCTGATTCGATGCATTGAAAACATCTTTGACAGCCACTGATGACTCAGTGGATGGATATGTGGACACCCTGTACCAGACTGCCCATTTTTTCTGTTACTCTGAGCAGTGTCCAGCCCATTAGTGTGAGAAGCATATGTTCTTACTAAAATGGGAACACAATGAGGCACTGTTTGTCTCTTGCTTTGAACTTCTTAATAGACACTTTCTTGGCATTGTTTTACCCTTTTAACTGAACATGAGGGAAGGCCGCCATCCATGAAAGAGATCCAATGCGCTTGTATGGGCTGTAGCACTGATATATTGGATTGCTGAGGCAATGGGCTAAAATTAGAGAGGTCACCACTGACGTGTGTGTGTGTTATACTTGACAAAGTAAAAGGGAGCTCCATTCACCAATCTCTACATTGAAAATGAAAGATTTTTCATAATTCCATTTTAAGCGCACTTCAGCAGAAGATATGTGTGTGACCTCATCTACCTTGAATCTGCTTTTCTGCAATATATCAGCATCTTTGCTGATACAATATATAAGATACCATTATACATTCTTACTCTTCAGGTGAGCAGGGACATCGTGGTATTTTTATTTTATTTTTTTTAAGTCTAGGTTCATTAACTATTTGCGTGCGTATCAACAGACCAAGAACATTCAACTCAGTAATGCAGTAGTCTATCAGCTGAAAATATCTGACTTGTGTTTCCCGTGTGGGACCATACCTTACCCCTATGACTCAGGTGGCATCCTCCTCCTGGGAGGCAGGCTAATGCAGGCCATGGACAGCTGAAGTAATTGACTGTTAAGCTGTTATGGATCTCCTGCCTGCTGCTGATGTAGCAGAGGGCTGATCAGTCTGTACTGTACACACGCTGTTGTCTAAACAGCCTCTCTCCTATATATTATATTGTCCTGTATATGAAATAAATGAAGACTTTGTGCTGTTTGTACTGTTAGAGACAGTACAGGGATGAAATTAGGATGGTGTCTGTGTTGCTGCTCCTCCTTGGGCACCAGTAGCCAACCATAAGGTGTTGTGTTTGTCAGAGCCAAGCTTTAGCTAGGTGGAGAGATGCCCCTGGGAGTGTCTGACTCATCCATGTTTGTTTGATGTGTGTGTGTGTGTGTGTGTGTGTGTGTGTGTGTGTGTGTGTGTGTGTGTGTGTGTGTGTGTGTGTGTGTGTGTGTGTGTGTGTGTGTGTGTGTGTCTGTGTGTCTTCCATGGAGAGAGTGCGAGGTGTTGGCAAGGCTGTCATATTAAGCCAATGGCGTTGAACTCGTTGTGTCAGCTCCTGCAGGCTGCCATTGATGCTCCTATCATATAACTCTCTCCTTCCTGCCCTCAGTGTGGCACACTGGCCACGTTCTTGTCACTACTTGCCCATTACACGTGCGTGCAGGCATTTGGGAGTACATTTGCAATTGCGCCTTTGCAGCTGTGCCTGAATGTGCATGTTTGTATGTGTGCCTACGTTTGTGTTTTTATGAGTGTGAGTGTGCTTCCTTCCTGCTCTCACAGCGCATCACTCGAGCTCCTGCAGAGCACTGCTGCATTTCTGCATCATTAGGTCTCTCCCTAAGGTCGAGCGAAAGGCCGGACCCAGCAGGCAATGGATTGGGACCAGAGAATAGAAAGAATGGAGGGAGGATGGCAAGGGATCTTGTGAAACATGTGGCTAACTGAGAGGAAAAATAAGAGAAATTGAGAATAGAAAGCTTTAGCGGGTGCTCAAAAGAATGGAGTCACTGAAGGAGCATGAGTGGGGAAAAGAATGAGAAGAAATTGTTCTTCAGAAAAAGTGAGGGAAACAGTAGTGCCAGGCCTGGAGGATGTTCTAAAACCAGCGAGGTGGAATAATTTATCTGGTTTAATGTCCTTCCACCTGCTGAGACACCTTTATTGATGCAAGTGATCACATAAGGCTGGTCACATCATTCGAGTCAAGATAATATAACTTATTCCAGAAAATAAATCTACAGTCATTGGACATTTTTGCAGCATGGTGTTGTTCTCCAAATACCTGAGTCTTGTAGCTGAGGCCAGCTGACGGTCCGTGGAGGAGAGGGAATCTATTATGCTGTCTGCTCCTATAAGCTTCCATACACTATCACACGCATCGCAGAAAACATCCATCTTAACTAGTCACTGAAGTGGGTCTTGTCAAAACTTGACTCTAAGGAAGACAAAGAGGGCGACCAGACATGGGTCATGGTTTTAAAGATTAATTTTAATATAAACTAATGTTGAAAGGGACTACATCTATGGTGCAAAAATATGGGCAGAGAGTGCTGTCTCAGGTCTCACTTTTACAATAAGTGGAATAGAAGATATTTCACATGTTCTGACATGGTCTTGACAGTAATTGTGTAATTTACATAATGTAAATATACAGTGCTGTCACGAGGTTTCACAATTTCTTACCCCCCATCCATGTTTTCACATGTAAAAAGTAGGATTTGAGTTTGAATATGTAATTAATAATAATAAATAAATAAAACATGATTTAGTATTGACCATTTGCAGGAAGAATTTAAAGAGCAGGATAGTAGAAATACATTGAAATTAAGAAAAGAGAGAGAAAGGCTGTGGGGTAAGGGGGGTACATGATGAGATGGATGACGATGTTTTAAAGTGAAAGTAGAGAAATAGGGAGGATAGAGTCATATAACCCAGAAGAAAAGTTTATGAGCTCTCTAGAAGGCACAGTTCCATTCAAAGACACACAAATCCATACTGTATGCATAGAGTGAGATGCAAAACTGCAGTCAGTATAAATATTACCATCTACTCCCTTGGGAAAGTAGACAAGCAGTACTCAGAGGCCTCTAACACTAACACAGTACAATGCACTGTGGTTCGCTTGTGAATAACACAGCCAATTAAGCAACCACAACACAGGGCTCATGGCAACTCGAGGCCTCAAAGGACTCAATTAATACTCTTGATTTGCAGGGACAAAGGGAGAGACAGGAACACAGAAAGACAGATTCCTCAAAAGATGATATTGTGGTTTCCCTCTACTGGAAGTACAGATATTCTTATTGCTATCCACATGCAACATAGGTAATCAAATATCATGATGACAGCCTGTTTCCAGATAATATTGTTGCTGGGCTGTTTGCTTTTTATAACAAGGAAATGCCTTGTAGGGATTTCCCCAGTCACTTTCCTCCATCTGCATAAAGAGTAAGAAGAATGAATATTTGCAGGGCTGAAATAGATCATTTGAAGTCTGCATTCTTATTGTGTTGAATCACTGTTGCATTTGATGTTATTAGGTACTGGAGCAGGAAGTATCTGCAAGCAAATAAATTGATTCTGTGAACATATTGCACTCGCTCGTGGCGGGTTTAAATACAGAAGGTCTGCCTGTTCAATTAATGTTTAACATGGCAGATAATTTCCGGTAATTTCCTGAGGAAGATATTATATGATATAAAAGGATGGTCTTGTATCAGACAGTGTAAACAGGCAGGGAGAGATAATGAATGGAGAACAATGAACATTATTTCTTGGCAGTTTCTTGCACTCATTTGTTTGACAAAGGATGATGGGAAATGTAGTGAAGCGGGTAAAATGAAACTTTACTGACATAATGATGCTGGGCTTGTATTTCTGTGTATTGTGGTACCTAATTACTCTGGCTCGCAATAAAGGCCAGTGTCACCAAAGGCCGTTCTGGTATTGAACCAAATCAGAAATTACCGCCTTGAGGAGAAAAGAGGATAAGAATGAATGAGTTGAAGCGGAGTGTCACAAGTGGAATGATGAAATAAGAAGAGGGAAAAGGTCAACGGTGAATGTCACCCCTCAGCCCTGCAATCAGAAACTGGAGCAGATTATATATAGGAAATTTTCTATTAAAATTAGATTCATGCGTGTGTGTGTGTGTGTGTGTGTGTGTGTGTGTGTGTGTGTGTGTGTGTGTGTGTGTGTGTGTGTGTGTGTGTGTGTGTGTGTGTGTGTGTGTGTGTGTGTGTGTGTGTTGTTTGCTCTTGAAAAATGTAGAGTAAAATATGTGCTGCTTGTGTGTTATTCCTCGCTTTGGACAAACACCTCCACTAATCTCTGGGAGTGTTGATTTAGAGTGACACTGTGGGTTCATCCGTCTAGGAGTGGACTGTCCGTCCAACTGAAGATTGGTTTGGAGTCATCAACCATTCCGGCTTGTTTAAAGTGCCAAAAAAGGGGAGCTGCTAAGAGAAGGAGGGAAGTGGAAGGAAATTAAAGAAGAAAAAAAGAGAAAGAATAGGAGAAATACCTAAGGGTGAGGTGATGTGTGAGAGTAACTCGTCATATCTGATGGCTTGTCCACGGTTCTTGGTGCTTTCCATTTGTCACTGAGTCAACCAGGATTTATGAGCTTCTTCACAGCTACAAATCCTGATTATGGTCCTTCAGATAAAGAATGGCACCCAGGTGTTAAAGAGAGTGCGTTTGTGTGGACTGGATCTTCCCTGGTGGGTGTTTTCCAGCAACATTCCAGTCAGTTTTGTGTATTTTTGAACTAAAGTAATTGTTGAAAATATTTTATTGGAGCCTCTGGCTGCTGATTTGGACCAAGCAAAGCCGTAACCAGATGTATTTATCATTTCGCTTAGCTTAGCTATATACAGAGGCGTAATAGTCCGTAATGGATCCCTCCTTACAGTTCGGCACACACGTGAACAGCAGAGAAATTACAGTTAAACAATCATAGCATGAAGTCAGGTTTTACTGGCCATCATTATTGGCGGATACTCAGTAAAAATATGCAATTAGGAGATTTACATTTTCCTGGTGGCCGATTCTGATACTCTACTCATTAAAAAGTATTGGGCACAAGTACATTTTATTGTTAGCAAAAATAAGAAGCAGGAGAGCAGTATGACCAAATTAACTTCGTAATCAGAGTTCTAAGCAGTTCATAATACATAATTTAAACTACTAAATAAAAATACAATATTTATTTCCTAATCAATCTGTATCGGTTGAAAAAGAAGATCTGGATATCTCTAAAAGTAAAGTATATATAGTATGCATATCTTATTAACAGTATTCACACTACCTCCCAAGAAATAAACCTGGTCCCCAACAACTGTAAAGACTTCCATAATTATACACCCACCTCCTCTGTAACTGTGGCAACAATGACATTAGGCAGCTCCACCCAACATACAGCCCTAAGCTACACAGCTTCAGATGGGCGCTTTGATGAAAGCTAGCGCTATGACAGGGAGTTATGTTAAATAATAGCTGCCATAGAAGCATTTGGAGTCTGTGATAACAAAAGCCTTAGCTTGCAATCTAGCAGACTGTCAGGCTATACCACATCATTTGCATATTCTAATGAGCCCAACGTTCAGGGTTAGCCGCTTACACTAATGACGCGTTTAGCTTTTAATAAATCATTTAAGGCAGCTCCCTGCTGGAGCCTTGGGAGCTGCACCCGTGTGTGTGTGCGTGTGTGTGTGTGTGTGTGTGTGTGTGTGTGTGTGTGTGTGTGTGTGTGTGTGTGTGTGTGTGTGTGTTAATCTCACTGTGTGCATATTTCATTCAAATGTAGCTATGTGTATGTGCCATTATTCTGTAATTTTGTGAGAATGCATAAGTGAGGATATTACTCTGTTTTTGGGCACTTATCTACTGTCTTAGTGTCAGCATGTGTGTGTTTTGCCTTCAGTCTTCATTTAAATGTGTGAGTTTGCATCTTTTGTGTGCTTATGCACATGTAGAGGAACGAGTAACCTCCTCTTTCCTTACTTTGAAGTGTCTTGCTTTGAAGTTGTACAAAAAACATTTTGTATTTCTCCACATTTTACCTGCCAACTTGAAAACCTGACCTGTCTTGTAGTTTTTTTTTCACTTCAAATTGAATCAGATGTTTGACTTGCATTGCATGTGTATCTCAACCTACTTGTAATGGAAGGATGATCTCAAACATAATGTGCTGAAGAAACACTTGAAATAACTTCAAAATATATCGTCCAAAAGGAATGGGTTTGGTACAACTTCGTGTCAACCAGGTTGGGGATCACCTCCGCTGACAGCTCCGTCAGGAGAACAGTAAATAAATCACTTTGATATATACTTTTTTTTAAAACTGGGATAACTCAACTCTTCTGATTAATGTGTGATGATTCATAAGATTCAAGAGAGTGCAAAGCCACTAATCTGGGATTATCTGGTAAAATGAGAGACTTGACTTGTATATTGACACCTCCAGACCTTTTTTAATTGTTCAGAATAAAGCATACTAGCTCCTCTGGAAACAGAAAAAGAAACAGGGATGGACCCCTCTGTGTCGTAATAACAGACAATCGTCAGTGAATCCCTGTATGAAGTTCCAGTTTGTTTCCTGTCTTTAGTAGGTCAGCCAGTTATCAAAAAAACAAGGAATCAGTCTTTTGTCAAAACATTATTGTTCCAGTTCCTTGCAGAGAAGGGAGTAACAGAAAAAAATAAATGTCTTTTAAAATGTCATCATGTTACTGCCAATTTGGCCCAGTGGTGGTTAGAAGGTCATTGGGCCATGGTACTATCAGAAGGATTAGTCCTGAAATGGGATTACAGGCTTGTATAAAAAGAGGAAGAAAGGGGAGGGATGCTCAAGCAAGCAAGAGAGCAGGAATATATTTAAATGCAGACAGACACATTCAAGTAAAGACATAATTTTATCATCATTAGTGGGGAAGAGGAGAGGGGGGAGGAGACTCTTAAGAGGGATGGAGACTGAATGGTGAGATGTGAATTCTGTAGTTTTAATGAAGATTAAAGATTGAACGATTTGGAAGACTGTGTGCGTATGTGTGGATCTGGCGTAAAAAAAACAGTGCGATTGTGTTTCATTTCTTACATTTTTCTGTTTTTTTTTTATCTCATCTCTGTTGCCTTTTTTCTTGCTTTCCTCCTCTACCTCATTCTCTCTCTCTCTCTTAAGCGAACCAGAATAATATCTGTAAAGATGCACTGGGGTGGAATATTTTGGTCACCCATCCAGTGTGACTAGTACACCACAGTAAATCACACACAAGCTCTCTCACACAGGCACACACACACACACACACACACACACACACACACACACACACACACACACACACACACACACATGTACAGTTAGTTGTTGTTCACGCACACTGTGAAGAGGGATGGCAGAGACATGGCGCCGAGTGCCAGCGGCGTCTTGCTGCCCTGCCACCATGGCCCCTCTGCATGTAGGTCAGCCTCGACCGGGGGCACACCACCCTTACCCTCCCCTTGCTCTCTCCCCCGGCTCCTTCTCTCACACACCCCTCCCTATCTTCTTCCAACCTTTCCTCACTGGCTTCTTCTTCCTTTCCTTCAACTCATTTCTTTCTTTATACCAGTGGATGTGCCACATACCTACAGAGCATGTACCATATGACATTTGATATCTTTATCGGGTAAACTCTTCTCACAGTGCTTATATGTACCTTTTTTGATTAAGTAGAAAAGGGGAAATCATAAGGCACCATATTAGCCTCAGTATTACCTTAATATTACGTTGCATATTCCCTATATGTAGGTCTATTATTCTTTTGATTTAGAAGGATTTGCTATCCTGTGAAAACCAAGTATTTCCATATTGTCAACTTTTTATGAGCTAAGAAAAACAGCAACATTCTCACTTTTGTGTCAGTACATTTTTAAGATATTTCAATGGGTTTTTGTGAGTTTTCGCAACTCATAATGGAACAGCCATCATTTAATCTGAAAAATAAAAAATCACAATATTTAGATACATGGTTTTCCCTGTACAGTGACAATGTGCGAAGTGTCTTTCTATTATGTTATCATAACATCTCCAAACCCCATATATTTTGTAATGAGTGGAATGAGCAATACTTAATAATCAATTTTTCCATGTAGTTAAATAGAAACTAGCTTAAAATATATTTTAAAAAATGCTTCAGAGGGTCGATTTGACAAAAGAAAACTCAAAATGTATCATTTTCATTAGAAAACTAGACACATGTGATTTTAAGGGGGAAAGACCACAACTCAGAAAGCCAAACATTGTTAAGATAAACAATGTAAGCCTCCTTGGAAAGTTGTTTGCTGATTTTAATTAGACAGAACTTTTCTGACACTGACAGGTGACTGTTGTGCGTCATCAGATGTTTGTCATCTGATCTTCAAGTTGTGAGCCTCATTAAGTGAATCAGGTGCTTTACTGTTAGAGCACACACATCAGCATCAGGGAAACGGAAAAGGTCCTTTAATAATCTCATCACCTCAGTGGGGAGGCAGAGTTTATCGAATGGGGAGGCAGCGCTGGTTTTGAACATAACATCATTAAACTCTATTTATTGCAGCTGAGAAGAGGGTGATTTTACGCAGTGTGCGAGAATGACACAATTTGCTTAATCACAAAAAAGTCAGTTGATACTTGCTCTGTAGTTCCTTCACCATACTTAAGTCATTCAGCATGAGCTGTTTCCATAACTTGTCTATCATGTAGTTGTACACAGTAATACTTTCTAAGTGTTTGTTTATGTACTGTATCTGTCGATAATTATAACTTCTCATATGAAGACATATTTTATATTATTACAATAACAGTGTTTTACTATATTCTAGTTATTCTTATCAGTTTTATACAGAACCCTCTAATTATCGGTGCCCTCCGGAGGAGTTATAGTCGCTGGCAAATACATTATAAGACACTTATGTCTATGAACAACTACATTATAGTGTTCTAAACCATGTACTAGTCGTTTATTTATATTATTGCTAAATGATTGGACTAAAATGATTCCCTAAGTTGGTCAAAAGTCCTGAAGCTCTTTGGCACGAAGCAAACACACCTTTTTCTCTCTGTTTGCACTGCTGGCTTTTTCCAAATGCAGTTAAACAGTCTTTTGTTGGCATTCATTTTCTGTTTTTTAAAAGTTAAAAGCAACATTTTGGCAACAGCTTTGTTGCTAGCAGCCATTTCTAACAGCACTGTCTAACCAGACTGTACAGTGACAAAGACTTATTGGCTGAAGGCAAAATAGGACAAATAGTAGGAATATGAATTTGAGGAGAGTATTGGGTGCATAGTCTTGAATATGAAAATGATTATAGTTACATGAGTTCCAGGCAACCATATGCATAATTAAGGGGAAAACTAAAAGACCTTTGGTCAGGATGAGGCATCCCAAGCTGCTGTCTTTCATTTTGAAATTGGTTTGCCATCTGGGTTGTGCTGGGCATTTACAGTAGCTGTTACGTCAAGTGGAGCCTACAAGAAAATATCTCCTAAGTGGGTGTAAACTCCTTCTTTTTGGC
Organism: Anoplopoma fimbria; assembly: GCF_027596085.1. NCBI lineage: Eukaryota > Metazoa > Chordata > Actinopteri > Perciformes > Anoplopomatidae > Anoplopoma > Anoplopoma fimbria. The sequence goes on along the minus strand of NC_072458.1, from coordinate 3,563,134 downwards.
ATTACTCGCATCACCCTCTCTGTCCGACCATCTGAACGAATCCCCCACCATGCACTTCTCCTATTTGCTTGTCTAAAGGCCATTACTGCTCTTCAGAATTTAATAGAAGGCTTATGAAAACTCTGCTCGCTGCTTTTCAAATTATTTCCTACAAATTACTGCATCATAAAGTTGCCTTTCATCTTCCCATCTATTTGCCCTCTTTGCTCTTGGTTTGTTTTTCTCCACTTTCTAAATCTCTCATCTTTGCTTTTTTACATCCCCTCATGCATACTTTAAATACCTCCATCTTTGTAACATTTCTCTAAAATCCTGCAGTAGCTTGTCCGTCTCTCCCCAGTCCTCTAGACTATCAACCAAAAATGTAATTAGATTAACTGTTGTACTAATTGGGACACTTTCAACACATAAGACTTTTCATGATATTGCATCTGTCACAAGCATTTACAGTCCTAATAACAGAACACCATCAATCAGAAATCAAAATTTTTTATTATTATTTGCTAAACAACATATGACATTGCTTACTGTTCTGAGAGAGATTTCAAATAGCCTCAGCGTTCCTAAATATAAATTATGTAATCCCTAGAGTAATCACAACACAGTCATTTGATGCAGTGTTTTTATTACAACATTTTTTACGATCCTCCTTGAGAACAAAAATGTATTGTAGACCTTTTTTAAAAATACTTTCCATTTTCTCTCCCTGCACTATTCTCAGTGGCTTTCCTGTCGTCATTTTTCATCTCAATCATGAAATTCTACAACACAAATTGCCAAAAAGTCTAAAGCTCCACCCAAAATGTATATCTTTTGTCCCCATCTCTCTCTCTCTCTCTCTCTCTCTCTCTCTCTCTCTCTCTCTCTCTCTCTCTCTCTCTCTCTCTCTCTCGTTCTTGGCTTAATCTCCTCTGTTGTAATTGCCAGTATGTTTGATGGAGTGTTTCTCTATATATAAATGCACACACACACACACACACACACACACACACACACACACACACACACACACAGTGTTTGCCCGATAGCTCATCTATATATAAACACACACACACACACACACACACACACACACACACACACACACACACACACTAACACACAAACAATCCCAGTCACGTTACGTATGTGTGCTCACAAAATGCAAATGTTAGCACCCACAGGGACATGCCCCCCCCCCCCCCCACACACACACACACACCTCTGTGTGATGTTGCTGCAGGTGACTATGAGGGAGCTCTCTATTTCCTCCCGAACTTGTTAACTTGTTCACATCTCTCACTGCTCTCCAAAAGGCCAGAGGCCATCATACAGCAAGAGTGAGATCCATATCCAGACACAAGCCGCCTGGTAGCTGTGATTGTGGAGTCAGGACGAAAACTAGAAAGCAAAATGCTTTATATGGCTGTCTTTGTTAGTGTTTTTTCATTCACGCTTTTTGATGACAAGTGGAAGGAAAAGGAAAGTATTCAATGAGGCTTTAGCAAGTTTACCACAGGCAGTCATTTTCATAAACACATTATACATTGTAGGTTTTGGAAGTTGTGTCCCTCCTGGCAGCCACTGGTTTCTAAATAATTCAGTAAAACTGTTTTATTTTTGCATTCAATCGCTGATACCATTCTCAAACTTTTGTTACAGCATCAAAGAATCAAACTTGGAAGACACACTGGTCAAACATGGACATTCTCAAAAGGATAATGTACATTTTGATTTGACTATTTAGGAGCCAACTGTCTGGCCTCAGAATTGTTCGTGGCTTTCCACCAGTGCATTGATGTAAAAAGCTGGGAGATTTTTCTACCTCAATCAAGTGAAGTAAATGGGCACAAACAATTAAAATAAAGAAGGAAAAAATAATAATTCTGCTCCTATCTTTGTGAACCATGGAGGGTGTTTTCTGAAAACCTATTGAAATACCCAAATGGACAGACCGTTGCAATTTATAGTTAGTTTGTCCCTAATCTTTACCTCCATCTCTCCACCTTGTCTTAGCTCTTCCTCGTGTATTCCCTTCCCTCTGCTCTCATTTTAGATTCTCTTTTTTCTTTCACTTATCTCTTTGAGGAAACATGATTGACAGCATCTATTTATCTTACCTCTCCATGTCGTCATTTGTACCTTCCTTCCATCTATCCTGGTATCCCTTTATTATTCCATCATTTCAACTTCCATCTTTCCATCCATACTTCTTGCTTCTGTCTTCTCTCCTTCCCACTCTCCATTTCTTTCTCCCTCTTTCCTCCATCACTCCTGTCATCACCTCATCTAGCTCCATCTCTCCATGGACAATCTGCCTTTACTGTGCCCTCCCAGAGTGATCCCGTCAGAGGGCTAATGCTGTGAAAAATGACAGTTAACCGCCACTTTTGCCTCCATCACCACCGCTTTGGGGCCACCTGCTATATACAGCCCTGTCGCCTGGCAACTCCCCAGACAACTTCCCTCCAAACGGCACTGTCTGCTCTGCTGCGATAGAGTCCCGAGCCTAATAAGCATTATATCTCATTTTGTCTTATCATTTTGTTGTTAGTGACACAAGTTTGCTCGGAGCTGCGACTTTGCAAAGAGCACTGATGCAGAATGTGCCTCTCATATTGAATGAACAAAATTATTTGCAACAAGTGTGACTTCTCGGAACATTATTGTTTGAATAACAGATTGCTCAGCCAAAAAACGTAAATATTCATAAATGAGGATGATGCAGATGATGCGGTAAAGCTGTTCAGTTGAAAAGACCAGAGGTGTTCTCAATCTTTGAAGATTTTTTGGATGCAAATGTAAACTAACAATTAACCTTAGGTCTGACCTAGTATTAAAAGGTGTTATCACCTGAACGAACAGATGAACTCGGCAATGTTGTATTCCATGTTAGAAAAGGGCTTTAGTCTTTAAAAAATATATATATATATATATTTAAATGTATGAAAGGCAAAGGGTATGAGGCGTGCCTTTGTAGAGCATCATCTTCTACGCTACCACAGTCCAAAATGACCAGCTGTTTGTAGAATGATTGTCTGTATTGCAAACAAAATATAAAACTGTTTCACTTCCTGTGACAAGAGATAATCCATGCCACTGGCTACTGCCCAGAGACTTTGCCAAACCAGGCCATCTTATGCATAACTCATGATTTTCTCTCGTCAGTCATTTCTAGGTTTGAAAACATTTATTTTATGAAGAAATTACCCATAGCTGTATGGTGAAAATACCATGCTTGAGTCTAAGATCCACTTTCTGCACTGTGTCAACAAATTGTTGTTCCTTGTAAAATATAAAAAAAGCCATTTCCTGTGTTTCAAACCTCCTTGGTGGCTTATAAAGCAGAAACACAGCTATACCAGTCCTTCACCTTCAAGTTAACAATATTCCAATGATTGAGTCCCAGAATGTTCACAGCTATGACTGACATGAGTCTCACGGTTGCCACGGGAACTCTTACATGAGTGCTTTGACAAAGTGTGTGAACTCACTGCCACCGAAGCAATACTCGTTCTTTAATGTGTTTCTGTTTTGAGACATCACAGGTTATGAGGATATGCGGCAGATGGTGGAAAAGTTGATTCTATGTCTGAGTTGTCGGGGGTTCCACTTGCCATGTTGTCGGTGCAGTGTCTTTTAACAAACAGCGTGTGATGTGTAACTGCATACGTAATCCTTTGAGGGATTGAATGTTGAAAGCAAAAGATAGCAAGGGCAAGCAGGATGGGGAACACTGTGTGAAAGTTGTATTTCCAAGGCAGAGACATGGGAATTAAAGCTAGAGAACTGTACTTGAATACAACACTTCAAAGATATCCAGAAATGATACGGTTTGGGCACTTTTCTGTTCATCTCTGTTGGGTGAATCACTGCATCTTTTTAAGCACCAATTTCCCATTTTAAGTGATCATTCTATAGAGAACCACTAATTTAAATCCATCAAGGTCATAGAGGAAAGCATGAATAGCTGCAATTTCCATTAATGGGAGTTGAATGGAGAATATGGGGGTCAAAGGGACTATTGGAAGTGGATTTTCCAGCTAAAGAGGGATTCGACGTGTAGGTGTGTATTTATTGTGTGTTGAGGGTATTCACATTAGACACATTTAACAAAATGCACTCTAAGTGTAGTATGTGTAAGGAGTGATGACCAAAACAAAGCTCCCATTTCAGTATATTTCCTTTCTTAATCTCTCCTCATCTTGCTTTCTGCTTTTTAGGACTTTGCTTATGAGCTGAATTTCTGCAAATCAAAGGCTAGATGTAGATGTGTGTACACAAATACACACAAGCACCATCTGCTGAGCCATTAGACATGTCTTACTGTAAATAAGCCTGGTGACACACACACACACACACCTAGCGAGCAGCATGGCATTGTGCCCAGCCTTGCCCCAGGTGTCTCAGCGTTGATATATTGGTGTGGCCTCAGATGAATCCATGCAGGGCAGACTAATGCTCTTATTAAAAGCTTTTTAAAGCTCTGCCTTACAGAGAGAGTGAGAAAATGAGAGGAGAGGTGACGTGTTTTAGCGTATTAATATCCACCTCAGGTGCTAATTTCCCCCGTAAGTCACATGTGTCACCAGCTGCTATGAAAGACCAGTGGAAGTGAAAAGGAAGCTAAAGAATTTGAGAGACCGGGGAGGGATGGAGAGATAGTGTGAAAGAGGTTGAGTGAAAAAAAAAAAAGAATGAAAAGAGGAGGTGTAAATCACATTAATGAATAAGCTTCATTAGTCGTGCCCATTAGTGTCCTAAGCATGGATTAATTTAACTTCAGCCGACTTTGGAGAAGCCCAGTGGCCATGATGGGACCCAGTTTGATTACACACCTGGATGTTTGATCACTGACACCCTTCATTCTGACTAGCAGAGGACAGTCTGTGTTGCTTTTGTCCCTGAATGTAAAATTAGAACACCTGGAATGAGAAAACAAATGTGGAAGCATTTGCCTCCTGAGGATTTCTTCCTTTTTTCAGCTGGTTTACTGGTTCTCTCAGTCTGTTTTACTGCTCTGCAAGAAAATTCTGCCTGTTTCACTGTTAATTTGCACTTCCCACTTTTTGGGTCACCTGTCTTTGTTTTCAAAAACAAATAAAGTACTTTTTGGAGGTTTGTACTAAATACTCCTCCTCTCTATGTGTTTGTGTTGTCAACAGGCGGACCCCCAAGGCCGAGACATAGCAATACGTCCCTTCTTGGAGCACTGCGAGAACACCCACATGACCATTTGGCTGGGCATAGTCTACGCCTACAAGGGACTGCTAATGGTGAGAGGAAAGGGTCAACATTTCATCATGTACCCACAGTCTGTACACACACATAAACACATACTTACACAATGAATGTGCTGTACAAATGTATCTACTGAGTCTTAGCAGCCTTATAAATGAGCAATAATGAGGCTTGAGGGCCTTTTATATAAAACTATTTATGAAATGTGTGTTAATAATATTAAACCTAGTGTATCTAATCTAAAGACACAGTGAAATGAAAAAGCCTTTTCCAAGTTGTAATCCTGTGTCCCTGTGTATTATTATTAATTTGTCTCTCGTTACATGAGTATATTTATATCAAAGTCCCTGTATTTACTCTTCCTGTAAAACAAAATTATTTTTGATAACTCTTAATGAAGTGAAATGACAAATGAATGTAAAATAATAAGACAGCAACAAAGAAGTTGAGCAGTGGGAAAAGTTTGTATCCAGTGATTGACAGGAGCCCACATCTGTATGAGGCATAGGGAGGGACAGCACAGCAGAAAGAAGCATTAAGGCTTGAGTCATCGCTGCCTTCACAGACACACACAGACAAACACACACAGTGTCGCATATGAATGCATACACACGCACATCACCATCACTTCACATTGGCGTACACACGCTCACACACCTGAGATCCACTAATCCTTGATGACCGCTCCTGTAAATCTGCTGCTTGTCATTCCACTAACTCTCATTTAGACTTTGGGATAAGCAGGCTGGCCAATTGACAGAGCACACAGTGAATTATTCATCAGACTGCTGCTGCAACTCTAATGTTCCACAAAACAAACACTCTAAATAAACATTTCACAAGCATGAAACCAAAGGCTGCTTTAGAAACAAGTTCTTAATATTATTTTCCTCCTCTTTAAGAAAAATCAAACGCTAAGTCAAATAAGATTAAATGTTTCTCAGCATTCCAATTATAAAGAATGATAAAGAGCAGTGTACAACAACAAAAAATGAAGATGAATACGTCAATTTTCGAAAAACTTACTGTGTGCACATTGCCCCAGAGAAACAAGCTCAGACTTTCTATAACCTAAATCAAATACAGCCATCAGTTTATTTTTTTTAAAAACAAAGTAACTTTTCCTCTCTTTTCCCCAACAGTTGTTCGGCTGTTTCTTGGCGTGGGAGACGAGGAACGTGAGCATCCCTGCTCTCAATGACAGCAAATACATTGGGATGAGTGTTTACAACGTGGGCATCATGTGCATCATCGGCGCTGCAGTGTCTTTTCTGACAAGGGACCAGCCCAATGTCCAGTTCTGCATTGTGGCACTGGTGATCATCTTTTGCAGCACCATCACGCTCTGTCTGGTCTTTGTTCCCAAGGTCAGTTGTTTTTTTGTGTGTGTTATGAGCAGACCTGGATAACTCAAAAACTGGAGTGCTTAATTATCACCAGATTCACACACCACACTTCACTAAGTCCTGGGTTTTACAAATGCAGCTTAAACAGTTTCTGTGTAGCTTTTTTTGCCCAAGTAATTTTATAGCAGAGTGCAGCTGTAACTAATACCCAAAACCCTTCTTCCAGTTAATCACCATGAGGACCAACCCAGACGCAGCCACCCAGAACCGCAGGCTAAAGTTCACCCAGAACCAGAAGAAGGAAGACTCCAAGACCTCCACCTCCGTCACCAGCGTCAACCAGGCTAACACTTCGCGACTGGACGGGCTTCAAACCGATAACCACCGCCTGCGCATGAGGATAACAGAGGTCTGTTTAATTAATTCTTAATAAAAAAATTATGAGTGGTTTAAAGCAACTCTCAGAGAGATGCTGTTGTCTCTGAGCCGGCCACACTGACCTTCTGATTCATTTCCTCCAAATGTTCACTTACACTGACATTGAGCAGCAAAAAATCACCTCGGCTTTTTACTGCTGTTATAATTGCGTTTGATCATGATTGTGGCAAATGAGGAGCTTCTTAACTATGTTTTGAAATGAAAAAAAGTAGATCCACACTGGGTAATGTTTGGCTGATAAACATGTAGCCTACTTGAGCTAGGTTGTCTGTGAATGATTTATGCAAACTTTATTTAACTAAAGACAAAACGACATAAACTAATATTTTCTTTCTTTTTCCTGTTTAAAAAGCTGGATAAGGAGCTTGAAGAAGTGACCATGCAGTTGCAGGACACCCCAGAGAAAACTCCCTACATCAAACAGAACCATTACCCGGATGCCAACAACATCCTCAGCATACGCAACTTCACAGACAGCAAAGGTGAGAAGCTGGCTGTGGGTTTCCATATAGCCCTATTACAGTCCAGTACAGTTAAGGTATCAGTGTGACGCCAGCAATTTTAGGCATTCAGTACTTACAAAGCACATTAAAAAATATTTCATCTCATAGAAAAATGCACCGATACCAATACTGATATTGTATATCTGTCCGATACTGACTTAAACAGCTGGATCAATTGGCCAATTTGATATTGGATATCATTATTTTATAAAATAACAATCGAGTACATTTATATCTAAGTATTTATTTGTTACATTTTGTTGTACAAAGTTAGGAAAGTAATTTGTAAGTCAAGCCTGATTTAAACATAAAAGTTTGATCTCAGTCTCTTCCACACAGTGAGTCATACAGCTTATTAATCAAACAGTGGTATCAGATCATACTTGGATCGGCAGATACTCAAAGCCCAGGTATTGTATCAAAAAAATAAAAGTGGTATTGGCTCATCCTAATAGTAAGTCCCCCTGTGGCACTCATTGGATCGATTGCTTTTTCAACCGAGAAACAGCTGTTGCACCTCTTGTTGCCAGACAAAGCAGTCAACTAGGTGGAGTAGGCAGATTTAAATGTCTGGACTTACTGACTGGAGCTGCTCAGCTGGGTTGTTTAATGCCGCTGCTTGTGGCTTAAACTAGATTGCAGCAGTCAGTATAGACCAACATTAAACCGAAAATGAGCAGCTCAGTATGATGTAATTCAGTCCCGTCTCACCTCAATTCAGTGTGATTCAGTCTGATGCAACTTAATATATAGTAATGTGCATAGCTGTAATGAGGTGTTGTGCATATTCTTCTGTTTCAATTTATTTATGCAGTTACGTTTGCATATTCAGTGGCTTTCGTAGAGGATTTTAATGCTGCTTTCAGAGCAGCAGCTTGAAGGAATATTGTGACATTTTTTTCCATTACTGAAACTCCTGTCAGCTGCAGGTGAAGAAAGGAAGAAGTCTGACAGCAAGTCTGTGACGTCGCTTGGGATGAGTCATGAGATTAGTTACAGTACCTGCATACTCCACTGCTGCTTAGCAAGATTTACACATACTGTAGTCACACTACTCTCCCACCTTTTATTATTAAGCCCAAAGTGAGTCCACACTTGACTTTGCACCTAATTATTGTGTGTGTGGGATGTTATTTGCTGTGTGTTGAACAATGTACTTGAGAAAACAATGGAGAGAAGATTAGAGATGGGAGGAGGGGTAAGTTAAGGTGAACCATCATTGGGTGAGACAGGCATAGGGAAACCAAGATAAATGAGCTCTATATAAAGATATATGTCATAGCCCTCTTTTCCAGAGTAGTGTCATTTACCCTCCCAATGTCTGCCCGATACAAGCTGTTTGAATTTATGCAGCTGTATCTAAGACATTATGAAGCCAGGGTCCTCAAATTAAATCAGTAAATCTTTACACCACAGCAGCATTGCTTTGCATTAGGCACAATTTCAACAGAAGCAGGGTGATGGTGATGTGATGTTCAGCAGCCAGTTTCAGCACGCCTGATGCACACGCCAGCACAAAGCTGCTCTCAAGGGTGTCTAATGGATCTGTCTGAGTTTGGGAAGGTAAAAGTAAAACAGCTGCGCTCATTCTGCAGATTGGGAGCAGAGCGTGTTGGAATTGTTTGAGAAGTTCCTCATCTGTGAAAGTTCATAGTTACGCAATAAACTGATGGCAGAATAATTCACCAAGCAACGTGTCGAATACCTCCTCTTTGTGTTTTAGTTTGTTCTCTGCTTCCTTCTGTTTCTCCTTCTTCTCTGCCTCACACACCCTCCTCTTTTAGCCTTGTTAGGCACCCTTACAAGGATTGATCTGAAATAAAAATACGTCTGTGTTGTTGCACACAACTGTGTTGGTTGATGGAGCGGCTCAGTGATATCTTTTTATGGAACGCACAGAGCTAGAAGTCTGTGCCAAGATTATTTTGATTAGTAGATAATTAGTTAATGAACCACCATCTGTGAGATTTTTGATGTGTAAGATGTATTCTAACCAGAATACTGCATCACATTTTGCAAGTTTAACAGGGGGGTTTTTCTTTATGTATCAGGATTCAAATGTGGTTGTGAAAACCTATCAATACTAAATCATATTTCAATTCATCAAGAATGAAAAAAGAAAGATTGTGTCATATAACCTGAAAAAAATTAGCTAGCATTAATTAAACAAACGCATTCTAACATTTTCCATTTGTTGAGAGTAATCTCTAAAGTACTGGCAGCAGCTGGCGGCTGATATCAGGCTTTTTTTAAGTGGACTAAAATACAAATTGTTTGGGTTACGTACTGATAGATTTATTTTAGACTTAATGTTTTTATGCACTTCTTAGTTAGGAGACATTTTTTGTACAAATTTTAGTTTACAGAAATATTTTATAGAAAGAAATGGACCACGGTGTTTTGGGAATCTGTCTTTTTTATATTGGGAAGGAAATTATAAAAATACAGATAGCTCATTTTGGAGCATAGACACCTTGCAAAATAAATTTCACTTAACTTCTTTGAAAGGATTAGACAGCCATCAACTGTTTATCAACTGGTATCAGATACAATGAAGCAACATTAATGGGCTGTTTTATTTATTTATATAGGCATATTGTTGCCCCTGTCCTAAATTAATGTTCAAACACTGACAGATGAATTAAAATTTAGTTGAGCCATAGCTCTCTCAAAGCAAGAATCTCATATTCAGCGATTGACTGACCTTGCTATCACTTTTTTATTCACAGAGAAATGTATTGGAGTCTAGGTTGGTGAAGTGTTCATGATAATGATCTTGTGAGTAGAGAAGTATAAAGAGAGCATAGACAAAGAGAGATGGCACATTAGATGCTGCTCAGAAACGTCAATCTGACACACATTATGTAAATAAAATCACAGGTCATTAAGCCTCCTTTCAAAGATCACCAGCATATAATCTTTGCCTGGCCTCAATCTTCTTGTGATTGGCAGTCATCATCATCATCATCATCATCATGGCCGGCTCCTAACTGCGGTCATCAGTATTCATGAGAGAGCTAGTCTAAATGTATTGATGTCCGTGAATGAGTGGCTGTTATAAGTGTAGAACGCCGTGTCAACAGCCATTACCCTCACTGAGAAGCCACACTCCACATCTCTCTCTCTATCTCTCTCTGTCTCTTTGTCTCTCTGTCTCTCTCTCCCTCTCTCTCTCTCTCTCTCTCTCTCTCTCTCTCTCTCTCTCTCTCTCTCTTGTCTGTATTCATGATGGAGAACACCAGAGGTTGACAGCTAAGGTGTAGATTTATGACAGAATAGCTGAGAAGGGATTTTCAGCTGAAAAGTTTGAGGTCATTGTTGTTGACATACAGCCATCATGTTTATCATCTTCCTTTTGCTACACAGCAGTCATTTCTTTATATTTTGGACAGTTTGTTCAGCTTCACTGTTGAAACCATTTACTGTCGATCCGCTATTCAAAATCAACCCAAGACACTGGTAAATTAAGCAGCAGCTCAGGGCTGGGGTCTATTGACAAAAAAACATTACATTACAGTCATTTAGCAGACGCTTTTATCCAAAGTGACTTACAATAAGTGTATTCAACATAGGTATTCAAGAGAACTACTAGTCACCAGAAGTCATAAGTGCATCTCCTTTCTTAAACAAGCATCTAAGAGAAGAAACCAGAGCAAAAAACAAACTCAACAACCTTTGTGGCATGAACACATAATTCTGAATCCACAATGAAGTGTATAAATATCTATGTCTGTGCTTTTAACACAGCCCTGAAAACTACAAGGTTAGGCTTTTTTCAAAATTCAAAGATTTTATTCAAAGACTAGTCTGCTTAAAAATAGTTCAGCGAGCTTAGATGTCCAATCGTGGGCATTGAGTGCTGTGATCAGTGAATCAGGTCAGCGAGTGCTGGGAAATCTGGGACAACTGGAAAGAAAACGTAGAGGGGAAAAAAGATCATCCCATTACTCTCTAGATACTTTTTTAAAAAACTGATAATGTTGTTTACTACAATTCCTATTGTGTTTCCACCTCGTCAGCCCCTGCAACTTCTGGAGGGGAGAATAGGAAAATCAATGTTGGGAAATGTTTTCTTCTGTCCTCTCCGATTTCCTCTCTTGATAAGGGTTCTTTTGTTTTCTTTGTCTTTTTTGTACAAACTGGTGTCATTCTTAGTTTTTACCTAAGTTTTAATATCGCTCTGCATATGTGATGTAATAGATTATTGGTCTGGTCTTGGTCTTTGTTAAGTTGGTCTTTACTACACTGACTGATGATTTAACCTTTTTGGTGTGAATTACCTGTGCAGTGAAAAAACACATCTGTATTGATATTAACCCTTCTCAAACCAGGGAATACATTTTTTTGGTAATGTTTGTGGGAGTATTAACATGCCATGGCCCCAGGATTAACAGATTATTATTGCTTTTGCATGGCTTCTGATCAATATGACAGCATAAAGAACAGAAAGCACCTTCCATACGCATTAATAAAGACTGGTCTGAAAAAAATCCCTTAAAATCCCAAATGCCTTGCACATGCAATTTACAGCATTTGAGCAGTTAAATATGACCTTTGATACAGTCTATGATATATTTTACAATACATAAATGTGTTTTCAATGCAGATGGAGAGAAGTCGATACTGAAGAATCACCTGGAGCAGAAGCCTCAGGCGCAGTGGGGCTCCATGGATCCTTCCAGAATAAACAGAGGTCCCCTGGAGGATATCAACTCGCCCGAACAGTGAGCTCTTCTATTTCTTTAGCACCTCTACCCCCATGTCCCTCTCCCTTCCCCACTGTCTTGTCAGCTTTTTCATCAGACTACACGTCACACGTATCGCAACCACCAGCAGTTCTCAGGCGGTTGCTCTGGCAACAGAGCCCTGCGAAAGCATGGACCGGACCTGTACTTTGGGGGGGGGGGGGGCTTCACTGAGAGCTCTCCCTCCCACACTTGTTTAACTAGACCCAGGAGAAGAATGCGCAACGAAGAGGGACAGCAGACAAGGAGGGGCTAAAATAAAGAAGAGAGGGCAGTTCTAGAGAGAAGATGGACTAAGACAGAAGGATATTTAGATTTAAAGGGGAGACAGAGATGAAGATGAGAAGGAGGAGAGAGAGAAAGAAAGAAAGAAAGAGGTAGAGACTCACAGAGGCTTATGTAACTGATTTACAGTTCGCATTGGAAGCTGCTCTGAAAATAGACAGGGAGGAGAAGTAAAGGAACACTTGGAGCTATTCCCGTGCCGCATAAATGTTTGATCACATGGAGGGAAGAGAAACGAAGAGGCAGCGAGAGAGACAAGAAGAGACAAATATAAAGAAGTGAGAGGCATGGTAGGAGTTAAGATAGAGGTGGATGATGGTAAGACTTTGTGACATGACGAATGCTACCAAGAGTCACACACCAGGTGCATGTTGTGGAATGGGTCATATTATACATACATTTTTTTAACACGTCCTTCATGAGAAAGGTGTTTCAATTACAAATAGAACAGGTCAAGACAACCGACTAGGCCCATTAATATTACAGAGTTGACAAATTATCAGTTTTCTCTAGGTCTATCGCTGATTGATTTTAGATTTAATTACCCCCCTCTTCATTCTTTACATAACTGCCATTTGGTTATGTCATTTTCTTGCAAACGGCTGGCAGTGGGGCTAGGTGAGAACTGTCACAGCAGGCGGAAGCATGAAATGTTCTTTTTGTCAGAGGATCCCAGAAGCTGAGAGACACGGCAGATTAAGTGTTTAGTAAGGAGATGTGGAGAGAGTACTGAGGGTGCTAAAGAATAGAGGAAAAACAATTGGAAAACTTGCTGAGGTCTTGTATGAACTATACGTTGCCTGTCTATTGTGATCCATCTTTTCGGTAATTGATCGTTCCTGGCGATCTTTACTGCCATTTCCTCATCACCTTATAATGACTTGAATAGGTTAACCAGCCAATTTGAATAGATATACGTTTGATAACTCAGCACTTCATTTTACAAATATGGTATTAAAAATAATTGCATACCCTAAATACTTAAAAGAGACTAAAAGAGACCAAATAAATGCATTCAGGCAGCGTTAACAGGCTATCTCACTTTGTTTCTTCTCATCGGTTAAACAATATGGGCTACATTTAGGCCAAGTTAACAGGCCCTAGTTTTTTTTTTGTAAAGCAAACGATGTACACAAGCCTTTCATATAACATTCAATTTTAAAAGTAGGCTACAATTAACAGAAAAATACAAACTTTTATGGTCATGTTGCTCAAAGGTGTGCTGCAGATACAAATGTTGGATAAAGCAAAGACAAATTTGTTTGACAATCCTAATAAAATCTCTTGCGACCCATGTCTCCATGTGTGGGTCCCGACCTGGGACACATGTGATGTGATGACTTCTTTGGGAGAGACTGCGGTAGGGTTATGTAATTTATAGTTAATATAACATGTAAATAATGAACTTAAATGTTAAATCTAACCCAGTGTCCCAAATAATCACATTCATATTGGATTTTGCAGCAATTTTACATTAAAAGTGTTGTGTGCCGATGCAGCAAATGTTTTAACCTCAGATGGGTGGAAAGTAAAGATGTGGAGGTCAGAGTGGTGGGTGGGAGTGTAGGGCTTTTAACTTTATTGCCAAGGACCAAAGTTTACTGTAAAAGTCAAAAAGTCACAAAGAAATAAAAATATGCATGTGAAGTACCCAAAAATTATACTTCAGTGTATTTGATTAAATGTACTTAATTACAATCTATATCTGTCTCTTACATTGTAACTTTCATTTTCTATCCGCAGCATACAGCGTCGACTGTCCTTGCAGCTGCCTATCCTGCACCATGCCTACTTACCTTCCATAGGAGGGGTTGATGCCAGCTGCACCAGCCCCAACGGCAGCCCTGGTTCCAGCCCACGGCACAGACACATGCCCCCCTCCTATCGGGTAATGGTCTCTGGCCTGTGAGCTTCATTCACTCCCCCACCTGGCTCTTTGCAGAGGAGACATGTATGGTTCTTTTTTTCTACAAAAAATAGACTGATATCGTCAGCATATGTGCGTATTTTGTCTCGGAACAAAGAGGACAAGGGGAGAAGAAGGGGAGGGGGGCCGAGTATCACTCTTCGTACTTCTTCACCCCAGCCTCTCTTGAGAACTGAAACCCTCCGTCAGGAAGGGGTGGGAGGAGACAGAGTGGGCACTGTATGACTCTTACAAACTCCCATGATTCACAGCAATGTCCCCTTGTTCATCTGCTCCTCTTGCCTAGGCAAATACACATATGCACAGTCAAACAAACACAAACATGCTCAAATGCACACACAACCACAGACACACTGACACCCACACAGCAGAACAGCGGTGGACCAGCCCTGACCTGACGTGTAGCCTTATCTGCTTCAGAGGGGATTGTCTGTTTCTGTTCCTTATCTGTTGTATGTATGTGCTCGCCGCTACGTGTGAGCTTGTCATCTAACTTGAGTATTTCACTGCTTCAGTGACTGGATACCAGTGTGGAGACGTGGATTTTACAAAACCCAACAAAGGAAATCATCCAATTTATTCCCCGTCAACTTCCCATTCTTGTGGAGACATGTATATATCATCATTTCTGACTTTGATGTACTGTAAGCTTTGTATATGCTGTGAATGGACAATTAAATGGGTTCTAAATGAAGAGCTTGTAACAGGAGCAGGTGATCATGACATTGAACCCTACAAAGAATTAGACATGCGTATGAAAGAGATCCGAATTGTTTTGAGTAATTGTTGATAATTTAGCTTATGGGCAGCAATTTAAGAAACATCTAAGCTTTGGAGTCCCAAAACATGAAAAGGCGCCAGGGGCCTGTTCCTCTGACATGGAGAAAGACAAACATGGCTATTTTTTCCACTTTGCTAAATTGGCACCACTGCTTATATCAGAGATTTCACATCAGACTTTGCATAGGCCTTTCATATTTTACAACTTGCTTAATAAGTCCTCAGAAAGCATGTTATACAGAATATTGATGCTATGCCTTTTAACAGGTCTCCAAGACTGCATATGTTAGAAAATAGAGCTAAAAGGCACCAAAAAAGTGTTCCACAGTTGTTATTTATGTGTGTTTAATGGAAGAAGAAATGCACACATTTAGATCAAAATGTAAGAGAGCACCTTATGACTTCAGGGGCTTTTCAGACAAGGCATTAGTGACAGGCCTGGTCATATTGATCCTCACAGAGTGGTCTCCATAGACTGTTAAGATGTCCATCTGATCTAGCCCTCACAGCTTACCAGCACAGATACGGGCGATGGCTTCATGTCAATGGCAAAAGGGCAAAATGACTTTTTTGGAAGAAATAACATTCAAGAAGTGATGTTGGAAAGGATGTAGGTTTACCAGTTCCAGAACAAGTTTGGATTAAATGGTTGACCTGAATTTCCATGAGCAGTAGTAAAGACAGTGAAGACATAGGAGCCTTGTTTAATAAGCCCCAAGCGGCTGTAGCTTTCAATTCCAAGACCGTGATGACACCACTGCTGGTCACAACGATAGAGCATAAAGCACAGGCACAGGGCTTTCTGTCACATTGAGTGTCAAGAAAAATCACAACACTTAGCAACAGTGAACATACCTCAGTTGCTATGGAAATGTAATTCAGTGCCGTTGAACTGGGCCCAAGAAGGCTGCACTGAGCAAAACGGTCATCGACAGTGTCGTCCTTTTTTTTTTGTAAACTGTTCTCATGCAGAAGAAAAGCAAACAGAGACTCCGGACAAAAATGACTTTTTATGGAGTGCAAGATGGTTGTTCTTAGCATATGTTTCACCATTGGTGTCTTGGTTTTTAGTTTTTAAGGCGTTTGTTGAACGCTGTGCCTGTTGTCTTATATTGTAGCCTGCAGGAGCCACAGTACATAAATAAGGTGAATTTGGCGCTGACCCAGCAAACTACAACATTGGCCACACTATAAAATGTACAACGTGTCATAGATTTCTTTAAATTGAATGCCTCAATGCATGGCACAGTATGGGAGAACTTGGTGAAAGATCCAGTTCAGCTGGTCTGGATTTCCTCTGCAAGTTGATGTCTAATCATAAACACTGTCTTTAGCTAAAAGGCCAGTCAAGGACACATAATTTGTGTGGGAGACAAGCTAGCAGAGATCTGCCTGCTATCGGACATATCAGGGTGACTTCCCGTGAGAGCTCCTCCCCTACCAGCCCCTGCTGAGCACAGGAGCAGGGAAGCCCCGAGCACAGACCTCCTAGGAGTCACGGCTTCTCCTGCATCTTTGCCAACCAGAGAATCACGGTCACAGGACAAGTGAGCGAGAGACATTGTCAGAGGGTTGGTTCTTCCTTCAGGAGAAGAAAACCAACTGCACATTTTATATATTACATTAAATGTGATTGTGTACAATTTGCTGATGCCCCCATGATGGTGTCCATGTATGGAATATTTGGTATTTGGCTTTCTCAAGACGGCATGAAATGAAATGTATAATTCACAGAGTTACCTCTGTTTTTGCAACTGTCGTGACAAATTCACTCGTTTCATCTTCTCACACATACAATTTTTATTTTACGTTTCCTTAGGAATCATGGATTAAAGTTGTTTTAACCTGTTGATCAGCTCACACATGTCAATGCCAAGATGCTCAGTGGACAAACTCAACATCATCATATCGACTATGCTACTGGTTTAGCAGTTATTCACTGAGGGCAATAAAGTGAAAGTAGCAACGATCAATCCTAATAACCCACTCCTGGCATTTACCAAATTACAAAATGACTTTTTTTAGTTCATCTAAAATGCCAAATGCAGATCATCAGGTATCGGTTTTTTTTTATGTGCCCAACTTTTTTTTTGTTAAGATTTATTTCAAACCTTTTAGATGAAAACGGATGAAACATTGTTCAAATGCAATTATGGTAGGTCAAGGGCTCATAATTTCCTGTAATAAATAACGTCATGCCAATGGTTTGTATTTGCCACAGGTCTTTCTACCTTTTCAGTTTGCAGATCAAAGTGACATATACGTATATAATTATATCTTTGTATGTGTTATTATCAGGGTTTCTGGAGAACACGAAACATACATGTCCAAAAATATAACAATATGACGTATATATTTAGTGGAAAAACACACAGGTCCATACTGTTACTGTTTTGTCATTTTGATGTGTGGTATCACATGAAGTTAAGTTCAATTAAGAGTTTAAAACTGAAAACAAAACCTACGTTAAATGCAACATGTTCAAGAGGGGCAATAACTTGTTTTCTTATTACAGAAAGAATAGAAAACTATATATATATATGTATATGTAAAAGATCTTTACGTACATTCTCATTTTTACATAGGAAATATTTCACTAATATGCCACAAGGATACTTGGAAGTCATTTTTTTTTATTTTACAGTATCTGTAACTATGTTATGTACAGATGAGGTATAGATATGAAAAAGTTGTATAAAATAAGTATCACACTTGGAACACCTGAACATTTTTTGGAGCCATTAGTTATGGGGGGATTTGAATAACATTCTTATTTTATTGTCTGAATATTATGGACAGCCTTTACTTTTCACATCATCGTTAAATAAAGTGAGACTGAAAATAGTCTATGATGTATAAGAATCATTCCTGTCGTTCTCCATAGTGTGTTTGCATTCATTATGTTGATCCACGCGCAGTCGATCAAGTAAAAAATCCGTCCACAGAAACACATTTGTAATCTTCCCCTAAAGTTTACATAACTGCTTCAGTACTTCAAAGAAAAGTAGAAATTCACCCATAGATATAGAATGGGAGTAGAATGGACATGGAACTGTTTGTGGTCTTCATTTGACTAGCTCAAAAGAAAATGGCAATTGTTGTTGGTTGGTATGGTGACAACACACATCAGTGGGGTCGTAAAGTGTGTTGCCCTCACTAGTTTGAGAACTCAAATTGATGACATAACTACATAAAATACATAAAATCCAATAACGCTCAATTATTTTCCAGACGAAAGGCAAAGAGATGTGCACAAAATACACTTCTCCAAACTTCATGCTGCTCCACTACTCGTTTGGTCATTACGTAGCCGTTACCGCAATACCTCAACCCACTGAGTTAATTACACTGAACACATAAAAATGGCCGCCGCTCTAAACATCACCCTATGTTGTTTAAAAAGGGAATCCTGTTCTACCCTCTGTCTATTTCTATGGATCCACCCAATGTTTAACTGAAAATTTCACTAATTATGTATTTTAGCCTTCATTGTGTACAATTGGTGCCAGATGGGATGAAGCCTCTCTGTTCTGATCTGAATGTTTAATTGATTTATTAACTGAAAAATTTGGTAACACCTAATATGAATGCGACAACTTTAATGTATTCATAGTAAATAATAATGCATTTGAAGGGCTTTTTAAAACTCTTTTATAGGTCTTTTATAGGTTGTTGGACATAATGTATTATAAATTAAGCCTTCATATTACTTAACAATGTGAAAGTGACAAGTGTTTAAAAAAGAATAATCTGAGTGCTGTGTTACACACTCACTATCATAACTTTAGTCAGTTAACCTGACTATCCTATCATACCAGATTATAAATTATATGTTTCTGAAATAGAATAGTAACTTTTAAACATCAATAACATACGCATGACTTTGTGAAGTTTAATTAACATTTGACAGCAATGAATAAGGTTATTAGCAATTGTATGATAGGCTTACACTATGAGGACTAATGAGCAGTATTTGCTGGATGCAAGAAAACTGCTGTAAAGACAGAAAAATATCACCATTATCAAAGCCATGTCAAGCCTGTAATTTCCAAAACAGCAACTTCTCACCTATTCTATAAGCTTGGGATATTTGTAATTGCGTTTTGTTGGCTCTGTCTTTGCCGGTGAATTCAGCCTGCTTGTCCAGGGCCAGAAATTGACCAATATTAACAGGTTCAGTTTTTTGTCTTACTTTTGGTATACTGTTCTGTGACATTTTTTTGCCGTTTTAATAACATCCATCCATTTTCCGTAACCTGCTTATCCAGTTAAGGGTCACAGGGGTGCTGGAGCCGATCCCAGCTGTCAATGGGTGAAGGCAGGGTACTCCCTGGACAGGTCGCCAGCCTATCACAGGGCTGACACATATAGACAGACAACCATTCACACTCACATCCACACCTACGGGCAATTTAGAGTCTTCAATGCACCTAAGCTGCATGTCTTTGGACTGTGGGAGGAAGCCGGAGAACCCGGAGAGAACCCACGCTGACACGGGGAGAACATGCAAACTCCACACAGAAGGTTGTCCAGCCCGGGAATTGAACCCGGGCCCCTCTTGCTGTGAGGCGACAGTGCTAACCACTACACCACCGTGCAGCCCGTTTTAATAACATACTATAGCATATTACAATATTTTGATGACAAACTATATGATACATTTAATGATACCCTATACTATGATTTTTTTTATGAAATACTATACTTTGACTTTTTATAACATATATTTAATGGCATACTGTTATGACTTTTATTTAAATATTATATGTAACATAATACTATGCCTTTTTCATGACATACTAAACTATGAAAACTAAACTAAACATTTTTTATCATTTTACATATACATTTTACTATGATGTTTTTTTTTACCTTTTTGATATTACACCCAACTTTTTCAACATTCTATAGTCTGTCTTTTTAATATTCTGTACGATGACTTTTTAATTACTTTTTTGAAACACTATCGTCATGCTATACTATGATATTTTTCAGCATCCTATATTATGACTTTTTCATAATTTTATTTTCGACGTTACTTTTTTCGACATACTATACTGGTTTTTTTTTCGACATGCCATATCATGACTTTTTTTTATGACTTTTTTCAACATGCTATACTATGACTTTTATGACTTGTTATAATATGCCTTTTTAATGGCTTATTTCCACATGCGTTAATCTGACTTTTTCGACATGCTATACTATGACTTTTTCAACATAAGGCGTAAGGCTTTTTTGATATGATAATCTATAACTTTTTTATGACTTTTTTCAACATGCTATGACGTTTTCTGACTGGCTTTACTGTGACTTTTTTATGACTTTTTCAACTTGCAAAACTGTGACTTTTTTGACATGCTTTATTATGACTTTTTATGACTTTTCATGACTTTTCGAGATGCTATACTAGGACTTTTTTATGACTTTTTACAACATGCAATACTAAGACTATTTTTACATGCTTTACTATGACTTTTTGACATGCTATACTATGACTTTTTCAACATACTATAGTAAGGCTTTTTTAATATGATAATCTAAACTTTACGCTGACTTTTATATTACTTTTTTCGACATGCTATACAATAAAAAGAGCAAAACTTTTGCACTCCAGTAGGACGACAGGTGCGTAGGAGAATACCTTAGGTAGACAATATAGAACAAGACAAGACATGACTTTTTTTGACATGCTACACTAAGGCTTCTTTTGACATGATAATCTAAGACTTTTTTATGACATTTTTCAACATGCTATACTAGTCTATTCTATGACTTTTTTTCAACATGCTATACTATGACTTTTTTTTCCGATATGCAATACTAAGACTATTTTATTACTTTTTTGACATTCTATACTATGACTTTTTTATGATTTTTTTCAACATGCTATACAATACCTTTTTATGACTTTTTTGACATGCTATACCAGGACGTTTTTTGACATGCTTTACTATGACTTTTCATTGCTTTTTTTCGACATGCTATACTATGACTTTTTTCAACAGGCAATACTATGACTGTTTTATAACATTTTTGACATTCTATTCTATGACCTTTTTATGACTTTTTTCGACATGCTATACGGTGACTTTTTTGAAAAATAAAGTTGACAAGAACAGTCTAGTATTTTATTTAACAGATAATCAAAATAATTCAACTCAATGGTCAGAGCTATTTCCCAATGGATGGTTTGGAGGTCTAACAAAAAAAACTACATGCTTACAGAGCATGTAGTATTCTCACAAACTGAACTGCCTCTTCCAGCTGCACATTATCTCGTCCCGCCGCCTCGCAAGCAGACACCCTTCTCCAATCGAGAAGCATGTTGAAGCCGGGTCCTAGGCCTCTGCATATGCTGCTGTCTGCTAAAATGAGAATGGAAGTGTAGTTTGCGAGCTCTCACAGCAGTCAGGATGACAGCAAGTTAGACATAAGATAGATTTGTTTGATATAAAACTTAAGTTTAAACCAAAGAAATTCATAAATTGTAATAAAAATTTGTAAGCACAACAGTTAAATGCTGGTATTTTGCAACGTCTGCACACAATATTCAGAGTTAAGCGATACAAGTTACATAAATGATAATCTATGATTTTTTTATGACTTTTTTCAACATGCTATACTATGACATTTTTCAACATCCTATACTGACTTTTTCAACATGCTATACTATGACGTTTTTTTTTACTTTTTTCGAAATGTTATACTATGACTTTTTCTGACCTGCTTTACTATAACTTTTCTAACTTTTTTGACATTGCTTTTTTTTCCGACATCCTATACTATAACTTTTTTAGCATACTATACTATGACTTTTTTCGATATGTTATACTATGACTTTTTCTGACATGCTTTACTATGACTTTTTCTGACTTTTTTCAACATGCTATACTAGGACGTTTTCGGCAGACTATACTATTACTTTTTTTCGATATGTTACACTATGGCTTTTTTCCAACATGCTATACTATGCCTTTATATTACTTTTTTCGTCATGCTATTCTATGACCTTTTTTTACTTTTTTGAAATGCTGTGATGTGACTTTTCATTTTCAGCCTATAATGACTTATTTAAGACTTTTTAAAACATTACATTACATTACATTTCAGTCATTTAGCAGACGCTTTTATCCAAAGCGACTTACAGGAAGTGTATTCAACATAGGTATTCAAGAGAACTACTAGTCACCAGAAGTCATAAGTGCATCTCCTTTCTTAAACAAGCATCTTAAAGCATAAGCCAGAGCAAAAGTATAGTGCAGAGGCAAATTACTACGAAAACAATAATTGCAACAGACTAATACGAATATAATAAGTGCTACAAACTACTACGAATAGGATAAGTGCAGTAAACAAATACGAATTCAATAAGTGCAACAACTAATACGAATGCAATAAGTGCTACGAGGAAGGCTCAGGGTAGTACTTCTTGAAGAGGTGAGTTTTCAGCCTGCGCCGAAAGATGGGCAGCGACTCTGCTGTCCTGACGTCAGTGGGGAGTTCATTCCACCACTGAGGGGCCAGGACAGAAAAAAGCTGTGACCGGGTGGATCGGCCGCAGGGACCTCTGAGCGACGGGGCAACCAATCGCCCCGAGGCAGCAGAGCGAAGTGGTCGGGCGGGGGTGTAGGGCTTGACCAAGGCCTGGAGATAGGAAGGAGCTGTTCCTTTCACTGCCCTGTAGGCTAGCACCAGAGTCTTAAACTGGATGCGAGCTCTTACAGGGAGCCAGTGTAGAGAACGGAGAAGGGAAGTTGTGTGAGAGAACTTGGGGCGATTGAACACCAGACTTGCTGCAGCTTTCTGGACAAGCTCCAGGGGTCTGATGGCCGACGCCGGGGCTCCGGCAAGTAGTGAGTTGCAGTAGTCCAGGCGGGAGATGACCAGAGCCTGGATGAGCACCTGCGCCGTCTCGTCAGTGAGGAAGGGGCGAATCCTCCTGATGTTGTAGAGGAGGAATCTGCAGGAGCGTGTGACCGATGCAATGTTTGCTGAGAACGACAGTTGGTCGTCCAGGGTCACACCCAGATTCCTCACAGTCCGAGTTGGCGTCACCACGGCATCATCAATGGTGATGGACAGGTCTCGGTGCGGGCAGCCCTTCCCCGGGAGGAACAGTAGCTCGGTTTTGTCCAGGTTGAGCTTCAGGTGGTGTGTCGCCATCCACTTCGAGATGTCAGCCAAGCACGCAGCAATGCGTGCCTCCACTTGGGTGTCACCGGGAGGAAATGACAAGACCATGCTAAACTATGACTTTTTCATGACTTTTTTCGCTAGTGTGACGTTTTCCGATTTGCTTTACAATGACATTTTATGACTTTTTCGACATACTATACTCTGACTTTATTTGACTTTTTTCAACATACTATACTATGACATTCTTATTCCTTTTTTGACATGCTATATAATGACCATTGACTACTTTTTTCAGACTCTTTTGACATGCTATGCTATGACTTTTTTATTACTTTTTTCAACATATTAGTCTAAAACTTTCTTAAAGGTCACTATGACTTTTTTTAACATACTTTGCTATGAATGCTATAAATTTAATTGAAATTACTTTTAAATGACTTAATTACTTTTTTAGATATGCTATAATACAACTTTTTTATAACTTCTTTAGATATACTATGCTATGACTTTTTCATTACTTAAAAGTAATTATATAATATGCAGAAAAAAGTCATACTAAGTTATAGTAGGGCCTGGAAAGAAAGGGATATGAAAATCAAGGTATAGTATGAGAAAATGTTCGTACAAAAGTAATAAGTAATTTTAAGTCACAAGTCAGTATCTAAGTCATGGTATATGTTAAAAAACAAGATTTAAAATGTCAAAGTATAGTATGTCAACATCTTTTTATTCAAAGTCTAAAATGTCATGATATAGCTTGTCGAAAAATTCATTGTATAGAATGCAAAAAATCATCAAACAACATTGATAATTTTATAACATACTATACTCGGACTTTTCTTTTCATGTATTTTTCAACAAACTATACAATTACTTTATTTATTTTTACTGTTTCTACATACTGTATTGTGAATTTTTATATATACGTATATGTATATATACTTTTATTTCTATCATTGTTTCTACAAACTATAATTTTTTGAATAACCACACTTTTTATTACATACTTCTATCATTTTTTACTATACTATGACTCTTTTAACTCTTTTAATTTTTTTTACATACTATAGTATACCATTACTGTCAAATGGCTTTTTTATGACTCTTTTCAATATACTATGCTACAACCTTTTAGTACTACATACATACTATACTATGACTTTCATATGACTATTTTGACCCACTAAAGTGTGACTTTTTTATGAAATTTTTTGGCATACTATAATTTGACTTTTTTAATGTTTTTTTGCCATCCTTTACTATATATTTTTTTAATGGTTTACTATTACGTTTTTTATAACTTTTTTCAACTTCCTTAACTATGGCTTTTATTTTTATTACGATTAATTATTCACGACTTTTACGCCATACTTTACTTTGAATTTTTTATGATTCTTTTTGCCAAACTATTCTATGACTTCTTTTATGACATTTTTTGACATTTTATACAAAATATTTTTTGAACATACAATACTATGGATTTTTTGACATACTATAGTATAACTTGTTTATGAATTATACTATTCATTTTTTCAACATTCTATACTATGACTTTTATTATTTAATGTTTTAGATGCATCATACTATGACTTTTTTCGACATCTTATAATATGTCCTTTTTAGTATTTGTTTTCCACATACATTTTTATGATATACATTCAGTATTCAGCTTTGAAAAATTACGTTTAATATATTCAGCAGTAACTTATATTTCAAGAAACAGTGGCCCTGTTTCTCTGGACCATCCACAGACCTTACTTTTAAATTTGGACAGAGCCTGTCTAACTGTTTCGCCCTGTCTAGACTTTATGTTATTCTAAGTCAACCACCTCCTCCTGCTCCATAGTCATCATGAAAGAGGTATTGATCTATTTCTATAGGTAGCAGATATTCTACATGACTTTGCAGGACAACTGATAACCTTGTGATAGTTGTTATAATGGTCATTCATCTCAGAGCGGAATCAAGTGAACTTAAGCTTTTAAATCCAGTATGCCTCTGCTGCTGCTTACTGATTCAAAGATAACCACAGATTTTTCAGAGCTGCTTCCGCAGGAAGAAAGGCTCCAGTGTGTGTAAATGCTGCATGACCTTCTCTCTTGTCTCAGCGGGATCATGCTGTGCAAACGAAAGGCGGGTTGATTAAGTTGACCTGGGTGTCAGTGGAAGAGAAGTGTCGATGTATCCTCCTTCACATGTGATGGCTCCCTTGGAGAAATGAAGGCTAGGTTGAAGACCAGGATTTCAAGTACAAGAGACAGTTTTATATCCAAAAACCCAACTCATGCAAACATGCACATATTCAGCTCCACTGATCTGAGGATTTAGATGAAGAGGGATACCCATGAATTTAAGAGGAACTTCTATGACAGCTTTTATGTCACAACTGCATTTTATGATGGTGTATGAACATGGAAATAACTGTATTTACTGAAGGCTGCAACCAAAATAGTACACAAAATTTCCCTAAAAAGTAGAATAAACTAAATAAAATTGCAGAGTTGCAAATCTCTTTAAGGATAGCTGTCGGTTGACCTCTTTGGTCCAGGCTGAAATATCTCTACAATATTGGTTAGATTGAATTGCCAATGAGACAGACATTAATGGTTCCAAGAATGACTTGGTGATCTTTTACTTTTTTTCCAGGGTCACCTGCAGGTAAAGGTTGTTAATTATCTAAACATTTAAAAGATGGATTCTCATAATGTTGTACAGATGTACCAGAGGATGAATCATTGTGACGATGAGCCCCTGACTTTTCTTTTTGTGCCACCGTGAAGTTTACATTTGTGGGTTTAAGGGAAATATCTCAGCAACCGTTGCTCTGGTTGCTGAAATATCTCAGCAACCAGAGCATATGACAGCTTTATGCTTCATCAACGAGTGGTCGGGGCAGCGTTATCCCCTGTATGAGAGTAGTGCAGAGCAGCGGACATGAGTTAGCCAATGGGGCACACTAACATGCACTAAAAGCCTGGAGCAGTTGGCCCGGATATTCATTCTCTGCTCAGGTAGACATTACTCCAATATATCTTTACATAGCAATTAATTTGCTAAGCTCAAAGGGATAGTTTTGGTGTTTTAAAATGGGTTTGTATGGGGTACTTATCCATATTCAGTGTATTACTGTAGATGGTGGCCGCCACACCCACAGTTGCAAGAGCGTCAGTATTCCTGGGCTGAAAAAAAAACGTATTTTAACCACAAAAAGAAAGCCAACCTAATAAAAACAATATCTGTTTAAGTGTATGCTACATATAGAACATTTTGCTCGGAAAATCTTGCCGTCAGACAAAGTCAAACTTATTATGCTTTCTTCAAAGCTAAAAGACTGTTCGCAAATACAGTATGAGTTTCAATTTCAGTTCAGTTCTATGTTGGAAAAAATTCTAAATATAGCATACACTTAAATTGATACAGATTTTTGAAAGGTCTTTCTTTTAAGTGGCTAAAAATACATTTTACTGCTGCCCCTGTCCACAGCGGTAACGTTTCATTACCTTTCCTCTGTGTTGTACACCTGTCTCCTTCTCTAAAACTGGGAGCACGCCGACGGACGTCTGCTATAGGTAATACACTGACTATGGACAAGTACCTCTTACAACCCCTCTACAAAACATTCAAACAAAAATGTTTAATGCTCTGAGTATTGTAAAGAGAATCTTTAACTTTTCATCTAGTGTTATCACAAGTTAAAATGGCCCTCAATGTTGCCTTAGGAAACCAATCAACTGCAGAAACAGTCCTATACACAGTCCTGATTGAAGTTGAAGGCATTCTGAACTCCAAACCTCTCGGATATATCTCCTCGGACCTTGCCGACCCAGACCCAGTCACACCAAACATGTTGCTGATGGGGCGGCCTGACTCATCTCTTCCTCAGGCAATCTACTGTGCAAGTGAACTCCTTGGCAGAAGAAGATGGCGTCACAGTCGGATTAGTTCCACTCCCTGAAATAACTGATGAAGAACCTAAATGAAACGTATTTGTTGCACAAATCCGGGGGCGGCTGTTAGAAACTGCAGGCTGATTGCCCTCCTCTCCACAAGAGGCACCAAGAGATGTTCACTACACTTATGGTAGAACCTCCCAAGTTAAAAATAGAGGCCTAGTTGAGGACTTCCTCCTCTTTGTCTCCAAACACCTTCACCATGATCGAGTGTCTGTGTTCCATGTGTCTTTTGAATTACCTTCAATGTAAGTAGCAATTTATTTCTATTATTGGATTTATGACATATTTCAGATGATGAACGGATCATCTTAGAATCTAATTCTAAACCTTGTTTCCTGGTGGTTTGTGGCTCCAGTTAGAACTTTAAATCTGTAACATACTTGTTTCTATACGAAGATTGAAATTGAAATGTTAGTATTGTCATTGTGAGCATGTTGATGTTAGCATGATGTTTGGATTGATCTGTTTATTATATACAGTCAATGGCTTTGATCGATTATCTGACATAAGCAAGTCAACACTAGTTTAATTTCAAATGTAACATATTACTTATCCCTTTAAACCATAAATCATCCCACTTTGATTTCTATATTTTGGTCTGGTGTGAAAGGGATTATTTTTGAATAATATTTTGTCGTAAATTGCCTAGAGTAAAAGATGTGTTAAAAGAAGTTTTTGTATTAATCTAAAAATTCTTTGATCTTTGCACAGCTTATTGTAATTCTATAAAACAGTTTGAATCCTACCTAAGAAGGTCTGCAGGAAGCATTTAGGCAGGAAAACACAAACACCCCCCTCACTCAATAATGACTAACACTGACGTATGACTCATTGATAAACTACAGGAAGGCAAACAGTGCACACACGGAGACACGCATACTAACAGCACACGAATAATAGCAATCTTTTTGTTAAAAACGCATTTCTGACACACATTCTTCATTATCTATCTCACCAAGGCCGAAATGTCACAATTTGAATACTAGAAAATAAAAGAGCTGGTAATTTCAAATAAAAGCTGACTATTTGCCCTAATAAAACTAACATTGATACAAAAGCATAACAACACATTCATCTCCAGTATACCCTTGTGTCAGTAACTTGACTTGATTGGTTTATTGCCTGTGCCACTGGTTAACATTTTCCCCATTAATCTGCAGCATTCAAGGATTTTCAGATGTGGCTTCTAATCCCTCCTCAGTATCACATTAAGGCAATATAACCTCTTCCAGAGAAGTGGTCAAGGGCACATTGAACAGGACGTTTGAGAAAGGATATGTCCTATGTATTAGCATGCTAGTCAGAGCAATGAGGCTAGTGAGTTCCTCACACAAATGTGTTGATGAAAATCTCCAGCAAGATGATTACTCATATTTAAATTGAAATATCACTAATAATGATTCAATAATTATATTATGTTATATATGATATTGAAAACCCCTTGATGTATGGCCATATGTCCCAGAACCTCATTTCACCATTTGGAAAACAGCCATTTCTCAGAGTGTGCGCGGTATGGGTTGACTGATGTCTCCATACATACCAGGATACGTGATTAGAGAGAGTTATGGGCTGTAGTTACAATCTCCTGCAGGTGAATTTATGGCTGACATAATGATGGCACACTCAGCTGAGCCCATAGTAAATCCAAGACATGGTCTTCCTCTGTCCTTGAGAATTCTGCTAAGTCTCCAAAAGCAGGTGTACCTGCTTGTACATTTTTGTAAGCTGCTTTGTTCAATAACTGGACAGTCCTTCATTGATTGATTGATCCTAATCTACTGCAATGTTAAAAGTCCTGCCTGTACCGAACTATATGTTTTCCATGTGAATTACGGGATCATTTCTCTTAGGTTGAGCTGGTCACAACCAGTAGACATACAACTGGTGATCATATACCGGAGTAACAACCCTCAAAAATGTAAAACTACTGTTCTAGTTTCCAATCTTTTAATGAATTTTACATGCCCTGCTGGTTCCTATTCTTTTTAATGCATTATGAAAGCCATCTCTGGAAATGTAACATTTGTTATTCATCAGTCCAAGTCATGCGTTTTTAATTCCATTGTTGATAGTGAAACTGGAAGACCCAATCTGAAATACAGCAACATGACTTGTGAAATGACTAATTAACATAAAAAAAAAGTTACATATGTAGCCCTTTAATTAATGGCTCTGCTACACATCATTATTGTTTTGTGATCTTATACCATCTTGTATTTTAGAGTTTTGTGATTTTACAATCACTAGAACTTAGCTGGGAGACCAAAGACTCTTTTTAAATTTTGGATATAAAATGTTTTAATTAACAATAACAACACACAAATACAAACCATAATCTGTGTGATTAACTTCTTCGATTGGTCACTGAAAAGCACCCGTTCACCGTAGAAATGTTAACTTGGATAACTAGTCTAAATATGCAATCTGTATGTATATCCAGGAGTGTCATCTTCTCTGAATCTGAAACACTTTGAAGTGTCAACATAAAACCCTAGGGTCATGGTGTTTTCACCATCTTGCTTCCACCCATCAAATCTGTTCAGCTGTGTGCAGACAGACTGCAGGGCATGTGTGCTGTGGGTTTGTCCTGCGACTGACCCATGACTTAACTGGCTGTCACAGGGATTGAATGGCTTGCCAGCAAGCAGCTGTGGCCTTTGTGCCACACTCAGGCCTTTGGCCCTTAGTCCAAGTGTCTCTCTGTGTGTGAGAGAGACATAATAGTGTCACTGTTGTTGGTGCTAAAGAGCCCGTTTGTTGATGTTAAAGATTTTGACAGAGTGGTCGGCGCTGGCGCTGGCAAGCTGGACCCAGGAGTTCTTCTCCTCAACTTCACCCTTTCCATCAGTCTGTCCATCCAGCTTGTTGTTCTCGTGACCTACTCGGCCGGGCCTGGGCCTCCAGCGGAGCCTCTTGATCGTCAAAGCGTGGCTCTGTCTGCAAAAGTACGTGTGATGAAGGGAAACAACAGGATACTCTGGATGACAGACCATTAGACAAATGCATACAACTCATACTACATCGCTCTCCTTCTTAAACTCATAAAAAGTAGAGACAATCCCAAATTTCTGTCACCTGAACTTGTGAGCTACAAAAGTATGGTTGTGAGCAGCTGAAGCCTGAGGAACAGAGGCCTTCTCATACAGAGACTTAACAAGATACCTGCCTTCAATTCACTTCCTGAGCTCTACAGAAGATGACTCACACACCCATGTGGGAAACAACGCACACTTAAATACACACAAGTACCAGCGATGCCTGCCCCTGGCTGCTGCCCAGCTAAAAGGTCTGCTGCCTTTTTTTTCTCAATAATACATAACAGAGGGCTTCTGTCATCAAACTGAAGCCACACTACTGTAACAGTCACACAATATACTATTAAAATCCACTACCAGGAGCCATTGGTAGCCTTTCAAAGTTGCATGTGCTTTAGATGAACTGTGTGTGAGATTCTTGTAAGGATACGAATTGTCCGTTTCGCCACAACTTCTCCAGTCTTGTCCTCCGGCAGGCTCCTGGCCAGGGCTCCATCTGTACAGCAAGATCCTGCCGCTGTCCAGGCCCACTGCAAGCAAGTAGCTGTGGAAGGGCACAAAACATACACACACAGACAAACTCAACTCAAACCCTGAGGCAATGGCCTAGAAACAAAATTGAAAATCAGCATATCTTTGACTTTCACCAAATTAAATTCCACAGGATTCAAAAGTTTCATCAGGGGCTTTAAAGGAAGACTCTCTCTATACTACTACTACTTAATCTGTATTTATATCAATACAATTAAGCAGCCCACAATGGCTGACCAAAGGTGATATTGGTGCATTAGTAGTTTCTAATATGAATTATCAAATCTGATGTCTAAGTCAGGCTTCTGCATTATGTCTACAAAGTGATATATTCAGTATCGATTTGTAGGCTCATTATTTCCATAGTGCCCTGCTTACAATTAGATTGTGCAGAGTCATAGCAGGTAACCTCTTCTGTACGTCATTGTGTCTTAAAATAACTACTAGTAACTTTACATTGAAACAGTTGACAGTCTTTGAGTGAAGTTGTTAAAGTAAACTATTCTATGACCAAAACAAAAAGAGTGCTTTGTCTCTGCTTGCAGAGAAAATGAATGTCTTTAATTGCTGTGAGCCATTTTAGCAATTAAGTAGCATTTCCTCAACCCTTATTGTACAAAAAGTCTGCTATTGACTCTGCCCTAAAATTAATTCTGGCTCATTGTAATTCTTCTCAAATTAAATACAAGTAAAAGTCAAAATGCAGTTTCCATTATTGTCGGTTTAAAATAGTCATTAAAAGTCAGTAGCCTATAGTATGTCATAAACTAGAATTAGCGCCTTGTGGTCGAATTTAATTTCCAGGCCAACCAGTCAAGTTGCAGTTTACATCCATGTCCGTCCAAAATGTTATAACTTCATTGTTTTATCCTATTAGACACACCAACCTTCGGCCTTTGACCACCAAATACTAAATCAGTTCATCCAAGTGGACGTTTGACAGAGAACCCAAAACCATAATAAGTGTGTGTGTGTGTGTGTGTGTGTGTGTGTGTGTGTGTGTGTGTGTGCGTGTGTGTGCGTGCGTACCTGTCATCAGAGCAGAGAACGGGGCAGAAAGCCACAGCAGTAGCAGAATCTCCCACATCCAAGATGGAAGAACATGGTTTAATCTCAGGAGGAAGCACAGAGTCTCCAGAGTCCTCTAATCTGCACGGCCCCCACACTATCACCTGGATGCACAAGCAGAAATCGATGCTCACTACAAAATGCATTGATTAAATTTCTACCTCGATATGCAACCATCACCTTAAAAGGAAAGACTTACCTTCTTGTCCCGACTGGATGTCACAAAGTATTTACTGTCTGGGCTCCAGTCACATGACCAGATGATTCGGCTGTGTATGGCTGTGTCCTTCCCAGTATTTGCATACAGCGAGAACCGGGGCTCTGCATGGACATAAGCAAACAAGTACAGAGATCATTCAAAATGAAATTAACAATCCCAACACTACAGATCTGCTGTCACACTTTGTTTTTTGATGACCGATGAGCTGGTAGTCAAACTTTGTGTCATAATTATTGTAGCTTGATATAAGCATGTCTAGATCCCTACCTTACTGCTCCGTAGCACCAAAGGCTCTCCCGACGACAAATAAACAACCAAAAGACAGAGAACCTCATTCCTGCGCTCCATTCCAGTCAGCTTTGGTTTATGGCCTGCTGCTGTCTATTTCACCAGCCTAAGTCATTTCAGACCCCAGATTGGTTTTCCCCAGAGAGCTTGTTTGTATGCTGGGGGCAGCCACCTGTCTGCGTGTCTGCTGCTCTCCACTGGCACTCATAGACACACACACACATAACCAAACTGGCATGTACACACAGCCGTAAAACCTCAGTGTCGCCACTAAAGTCTGGGTTGACCACCATGTCGTGTCTATGTGCTAACAACACTCTCTCCACAAAATGCACACATATTTATGGGAGTGTTGTTTGGGACACACAGGTGTTTTTCCATTAATACTCTCATTTGAGGACCGCGAAGGGCAGGATGGGCTGTTCAGTCCTCCCTCACAGAGATGGAGACCGGAGACGGACAAAGTAGAATAAAAATGAGCAGTATTTAGTTGAGGCACAATAAGCAAAATACAGCAAGAAGATAAGGGAGCAGCGCATGGAAAGGCTACACAGAAAGCTGTACAAAAAAGTAGAAAGGGGAAAAGAGGAAGGTCACAGAGTCTGGGTGCTTGACCGTCGAGGGAGAGCAAGAGGGAGGAGGAAGAAGAAGGAAGGACGTAGTTCAACAAAACAGGTGAGAGGAAAAGAGGAGACACTGAAGAGGTGAGAATGGAGGTAGTCAGTTTGTTTGATCAGCTATAACTTCGTTTAACCTTCCCTGGTCTGGCCTGTGACATCCTGTGTGTGTGTGTGTGTTCCTCACAATCACCTTGAGTGATTCAGCAGCCAACCAGAACAGACGGGGCCCCCTATCCTCCAATCCCTCCCTTCCTCTCTCACAAACACCATCCCTGCCTCTGTGCAGTCTGCTATACAGGCAAACAGGAAAGTGCAGCACTGCTTAGCCTCTGTCAGTGCCTATTAAGACCATCCTGAGCTGCCACAACAGCTGTAAGATGCGTTACCAGGTGCAGGTAGGAGGTAATCCTCTGGGCTTATATGTCGTGTTCTGCTCACCTTGGATTCAGGATTGGGTTATTTGTCTGAGTAACGGTGCCGAGATTCTCTCATATAAACAAACTCTACAGGAGCAGGCTATTGTTTACAACAGGGGCCCTGCAGGGCGTGAATGGAAAGTGGAGATGCACAGATTTTTCTCCACCGACTCAGGACATGGGCCAACAGCAGTACTAATCTAATATCGGTGTTTGTTTGTTTTTGTAGGAGGTTGATGACTGTTTCTATATAATGAAAGTGAATAAGAAACATTTTTTAATGCGAATACTGTTGCTCACATCTGCTTCCTGATCTCTGGGCCCATATTGCTCAAACCTCTAAGAATTACACTTAGGAGTGCTCTAAAGAAGGAACTTGCAAAGTTTATGAGTAACCTTAAAAGGAGCAGTGTGTAGGATTTTACTTCAGCCTTCAGATAATGTAAAAATGCAATAGGCTCTCGCTAGAGCCAGTGTTTGATTTGTCCATTCTGGTCTACTGTAGAAAAATTACGGTACTCCCTAAATCCTACACACTGTTCCTATAAGAGCAGCTCTCAAGTGATCACGTGATTGATCACATGCATGTTCAGAGCAGGAATAGTTTTATTATTTATCATTGGAAAGGATTTACCCACCATCTATTATATTGTTTGTTTTCTTTCTTTTTTTTTTTTAATGCTTACATTTTACTCTGTGCTGATATTCTGCTACATGTGTTTTAATTTCTAAAAAGGGTAATTGTATTTTTGTGACATCTCTAATCAAAATGTTGAATTGAAATCAACAATAAGAAATATTGATATGAAATGGGATTAATACTTTGATAATAAGAAAATGGTTGAATTAGAAACTGGAGCAGGACAAAACATCTGATCTAGGTAGAAGAACTACATCAGAGAAAATATATAATAGCAAAATTTTGTGCAGACAATGATGATGAGATTATTTTTGCCACCACAGACAAAGAAGAAGAAAAAAAAAAAGTGGGCTACTTTATGTACAAATCGATTGCAAACAGTAGGCTTAAATATGAGAAAGCGAGTTCCAAAGGAGCCTAGGGTTTGGCTCGAGAAAGGATTCACTAAACTTCTCAGACCATGTGCATACTGACAGAAGCAACCTTCCAGAAACAACTCTGTTCCTCCAACCATTTATATCACCACCACTGAATTTAGACTGAAAGAGGTCGAAGGTCAAGCAAAACAGACTAAAGGAGTAATCCTACAAAGGAGGCTTTTAGATTGAGAACACGTCACTACACTTCCATTATGATTTTATTCCCTTAAACAAGGGTTGAACAGCTCTAGAGATGTATATAAAGCGTTAATAGTTTCCTTCTTCATCTTGATGCAGATATGAATTGCACAGATTTGATGAGCTATTGCAATCTGTTGCAACTTTGCTATACTGACAGGCCCACTGGCAGTAAATGAGGTTGAATACGTACGCAGAAACCATCATAAGCCCTCCTGTGTGTTAAGTGTCCATCTGAAAGTCTTCATACCCCATGTCAACGCTTTGCTGCACCGACTAACCAAAGTATTATACGCAATAAAGACATTAAAAAGTTATGGGGAAAGTAAGTGAAATTGTAATTGTATTTTAAATTCAAATATGCAGAGAAAACATGGTTTCATTTAATAAATAATCCTCCTTTATTAGCTCCTTTCGGACTATTTTCAGTCAACGCATCACTTGTTTGGCTCTTCTCAGTATTAATTAGGGGAGTCCTTCTTATCAGGCCAGCTTGACTTGGAATTTGATTTGGAACAAATCTGTCCCATGGGTTTACCTTATTTGAATGAATTTGTCTTAGAGGAGCTGGTGTTTTCTGCCAGTAAGGCTTCAAAATTGTCTCTTTGTCTTGAAATTTATTCAAAAACATTTTAAATCAAGCTACATTTGTTTGAAAAGTACCATGAAGAAGTCATCCCAAGCTGTGACAGCAAAATGAATGATAGATTCCTATAAGGTGGACCCCCTTATTAGCAACAACTCCTTGCCCCTTCTCACCTGGACTTTCAGGTGTGGAAAGGTTGCGTCTCCATAAAGACCAGGTGCGATCCCGGGAAACAGCCAGTAGGAGTTGTGCATCAGGGGAGAAGGCCATCTGGGTGACGGTGAGGGTGTGGCATGGCAGCGTCTGCAGCTGACGCCATGTAGCTGTACTCCACAGCAGAACTGCTGCATGCTCGGCTTTAGATGCCTGGAAAGATGGTTTTAATTAATTTATCTACAAGTAAAAACATTTTTTTTAAGTTTTTTAAAACTTTAATTTGGTATGTTTGTCTTTACATTTTTGGGGGTTATGCACTCATTTCTCCTTGTTTTATATACTTTCTTATCTCCCCTTTTGCCTTTTCCTCCTGCACTCGTACTGCTTTGTGTGTGTATGTGTATGTGTGTGCGTGAGCATATGAGTATGCAGAGTAAATATGTCATGATGCTCTCTCCTCTCTGATCTAAAAGCCTTTGCTGAGGGTTGGTTGGGGGGGGGGGTATGTGGTCACTGGCCTCAGCCTTTATTAAACTGACCTTGCATGCAGATGCCACCACCTCCCTGGCGCTGTCTGAAGCAAGACAGAACATCTCAAAGCCGTGGCCGTACCTGGAGGAGACGGAGGAGGACAATTATATAGACGTTAATTATGAACAGGATTCAATGTGGAAGGACGGGATCTGAAAGACAGGCGAGTGACAGGGGAGGGGGGGGGGACAACAACAAAGACAGTGCTCCCAGACTGACAGTAAATTAAGTAATCTCTTCCCCGACAAGCGTCCAGGCTCTAGCCATCGCTACCTTGCTGACAGGTAAATAAGCAGACAGAGTGTGAAATTAAAATACTGATCTGCAATGACTGGTCCTTCTCCCGCTGACAGAGATGAACAATGATGATGCTGCTCCGGCTAATCACTCGCAGCCTAATTACTTTTAGCTCGCCGACTATCACCTGCTTGTTTTGAAATGTCAACAAAGTAAAAATCACAGCCTGCAACTCAGTGGAGAGAAATTCCTCCCCAACCACGAAGCTTTCAAATGCTGCAGCAATTTGGCCACGACGCTGAGAGTATTATTTATGCCACAAAAATAATTCGGCCACTTACTCATTTTAATGTTTCTATTATGCGCTAAATGATTCAAAGGGGTGAAGCCAAATGGAGGTAGAAAAATGCCTTTCAACAAACAATGCCCACACATTGAATAAACGGCTATGCCATATGTCATGTTTATGGCGGATTGACAGGTAAATGGATTTAACATTGGCCACAAATGGAGGCAATATATTCAGCCTAAAGAAGGGGCCCATGGGATGGCATGAAGCTGATTGGCTGATGAATACAAGGAGGGAGACAACCATAGGCTTTTGGAACATTTTTTAGCAACAAAAAAAACCTTTGGGCAAAACAAAACAAACAAAATTCCACCTGGAAATGTTGCGTCATTAAGAGTATTATGGAAACTCTGGTGTCTTTATAGGGAAATGAATTATATAAAAAGGAAACATGTAGTGGGGATTGATATTGAACATATCTCAGGACTCTGGATATTGTTTGTACCAGTAGGTACATTGAAACTAAAGACAAGCTGAGAGGTTTTTGGTATAATGTTGGCAGAGAGACATTCGGAGACTCACAGTTTCTGGACCTCAGGCCAGAGTGTGTTCTGGAGAAGATGATCCTCTGGTGGGGGCTCTACAAACACACACAGACACACAGTCAACTTTAAAACCATTACATAACTGTCATTTCCAAGGCCCTGAAAACTGAGCTGTTTTAAAATTTAAATACAACCAGTTTCTAATTTACTAAATGAGGATTACACCCAAGTGGCTATTATAATTTCCTTCTTTTAAATCCCTGTTCTTTTAACCCAAAGAGCGACGGATATAAACCTGAATGTGAGCGTGTGTGTATGCGATAGGCTTACAAATTAAAAAGGGGAAAAAAGAGAAAAGGAAAGAGTGAACCAAAAACTACATGGAAGACTGAGAACACAATTGATTGCCTGGAGACAATGTTCTCTCACTCTCACTTTCACATACAGCCTATTTCAGCATTTAGCTTGCATGAAATCCTCAGCCCTGAAACTTGACGCTTTTCCCCAAAAAGCTATTTTGAAACAACTGGAGCTTTATCTCCGATTCTTAACGGCTGTTGGCTTTGAGTGGGATCAAATATAGCCAATCCTCTCATTCACACTGCAGGCTCTGCAAAAGCCTGCTCTGCGTTCGCTTGCATATAATTGAAAGCTACACTTATTGTGTCTTTCTTGTTGGTCATCGGCTTTCCATTTCGCCTAATTATTAATTTGTCTCCTAGCTTGCGGAAGCCAATCAAAGGAGTGAAAATGCATTGTTAACAACAGTCTCCGCACTTGGCTGCTCCCTACATAGCCTGGGGTCATCGATACTTAAACTTTGCAATCACATAAGCCTGCTTTCTAATTAGCATTGCAGATTAAGGAGTGGCTTCAATCATGCTGATGACAGCCCTTGACACCCTCTGGCCCAGGGGTTTTAAAGCACCAAGCTACATTCTCTTAATTTGACTCTCACCCATTTCCCATCTGCCCCTTCACTGCAAATACTTTCTCCATTTTGCTTTTTCTTCCTCTATGTACCTCTGTTCTCTCTCGCATCAACTCAATGGCATTTCCATTCCCAAACCCATCCATCTTATCCTGCATTTGAGATTTTATTCTAATTTTGTAGAAACAGCCGGCAATTTTCGTGTCTTATTTCTGCTTTTCCTCACATCCCCTTTTCCTGACACATCCATTTCCTCTTTATCACCTACTACCCTTTTCCTCTCATGCCCTCTCCAGCTGTAATACCATCCGCCTCCAGCAGACCTAAGGCACTGTGGGAATACAGCATGGCGAGAGCCATAATGACTAGCTGTCCGTCTGGCCGCACATAATTGTCTCTTACAAGAACATCTAGCGACAGGCAGACTGGAACTCTTAAATGTGCGCCGAGCTAGCTGAGTGGATAACAATGAGGAAAATGAATCAGGCTATGGAGGGGACAGGGATGCATTTTGGCTCCAAAATTAGTCATCAGGGAGGTTTAAAGTAAATGAGGTTTTACTGAGATAACCATAAAATCATAGAAACGACCATGTTATGTTGGAGAAAAAAAATACTTGTATGGTTTTTTTCTGCAGGTAAACCGTACCAGTCATGATGAGCGGGTGGAAGTAGGACTCCTGGTATTGATCAGATACACTGTTGAACTGCCCCGCTTCATTATTGGTTTTTGGGGCAAGGTCACCTGTAAATTAAAATGACATTTCTGTAATTATATTTGACTATTTGAATAGTACATACATAAAATGAACAAAATACTAAACAAACCCTCATTTTAATAAGACACAGCTGTCTCAAACTGCTGTATGGAGATCATTAAATTGATCGTCAAATAAAACCTGGCCCCATACTGTGCCCTGATACACTTGCATGCGGAGCTGAGCAAGTATTTCACCTTGAAATACAGCCTTGTTGGACAGACCCAAAGCAGGTGTGCTGGCTCCTTCTGGAAGGTTGGCAGAGTCCTGGCAACGAGCAGATAAATGAATGGACATAGAGACACACACACACACACACACACATACATCAATAACTATGAAGAAGTGGGCGGCCCACTCTCCCAAATTTTAAAGTTGGAAAACAAAGTGAGACTACAAAGAAAGTTTGAGTGAGACCTGATCTTTGGACAGACGGCTCTAAAGGTCATGGGTTTAATCACTTGACTATATCTACTTATGGAATAAAAATGACATGAAAATATTATAATAGATATTTATTTAATTTGGCACTTACACTAGATGCCAACAGCTTTTCTCTTGAGGTCCCAGAGATGTTAGCAAAATTCTCCACAAAATTACGAGGTGCTTGAAACACTCGCAGGACCTTCTCGTCAGCTCCTGACACAAACTGAAACCTTCCAACCATTGCCAGACACTGCATGTCGTATCCATGGATCTGTGGCCGTGAGATTTCATGCCAGGTTGTCTGCAGAGGGAAAAGGACATAGAAGGATATTATGAAAATGTAAATCTGGTCATTATGATCCGAACCAGCCGCATATGCCAGTGTTTCAATAAATCTGACGTTATGGAACCGTGTTTCTTGGCCCCACATCAAGGAGTTTGTAGTCAAGCCAAATACAACATTGATTCTCTTGTTTAAATGAAACATTTCCAGCTTAAGATGCAAAGTGTTGTTACAAGAGAGAATTGAAGGCTGCACTACAATAGCACCGGCATGAAGTGGCAATAATCCAAACTGGCAACGTCAATAATGTAATGAAGACTGGAAACTTCATTATGTTTCTACCTGAACTGGATGCCAAACTGGCATCTTTTACCCCATTTCTAACAATTTCATCTGGATAAAACTGAGGTGCAGAAACAAGTGGGCGAATGGTTTTCTGATGTACTTTTTCTGCAACCAATCAATCCCTGTATCTCAAGTTATGATTCCTTCCCTCAAAAATAAATCACTTCCAAAAAACTCTTTATTATTAAGTCACAACTTACTAAATTCAATCAGGAACAGTTCCTAAACATATTTTATCAAACTCGACATGTAGAATATATATTCGGTGCAGACTATCCCACAGAGGTTAATACAACGGGCCGGTGTTGAGAGGAGAGATGCATACTAACTATTGCTCACAGCCTGGAGACCAGAAGATGAAATGGAGAAGCCTAAAACTTTATGTCGACATGTTGATGCCAGGTGTGTGAAAACTTTCTTTTATATTGTCTCATGAATAAAGAAATGTGGCATGGTAGCGTTTCATCTACACATGCTCATTTCATACAGAGGAAAACCACCAATAGCAGTGATTGATTATAATCTCTAAAATGTATTACTTTCTTTAAGGAAAATAAAACTCTGATGTGTGTGTTTTATTAACAGTGTATTCCCATTATTCCTGAAAGGGGTGATGCTATGATGATGATATAGACTGTGAGATTTTGCTATATTCTTTATACAAGGGTAACAACCCCTAAATATGTTTAGTTACTTTAGGGCATAGAGGGCAATCACTGAAAAGGACTGCTTTATGGCGATATTAGGTTTATAGAGTACTTGCGTCAATGTGATGAATTATTAGTAAACTTACCATGTGGTTATTCAATTCATTACCTAACAATGCACTTACAACATTTAAAAATACTGTGACTAATTCTGAGCTACAAGCAGCTAACCAATTCTTCTTCTACATCTAGATGTTATAGATGATTCTAAGTGTATTTTACCTGTTTGGCATCTTGGTTCCTCCATGGAGTAAAGAGTCTGGTGGTCTGGTCTGAGCCCACACTTAGGATGAACTCACCCTCAGGATCCCAGCTCAGGTCCTGGACTGCATTAAAGTGACCCGATATCACAACCCCAGGCCTCCATTGTCCCTGGTCAGACAGCATTGCATGATCAGTTTACAAACCTCTGATTTCCTATTTAACTTTCCATCTAAATACACATAAGTCCAATAACTAGTATGATTGGCATGAGAGTGGGTAATTATAATTTAGGTGTTGCTCTCTGCGAAGTCGATTTCCTTTGAAACATCTGAATTAGTCATCAACACCTTCAAGTTTGTGCTGCACTTTAAATTCACCTTCTGAGCCGGTGTAATTGAAATAGTTATTTCTTCAGACTCCCACTCTTTCCCAGGGACAACCAAGTAAGACGCATGTGAAGCCAGTCAAATTTAATGCTAAACAAGAGACTTGGTGTGTCTAATTACATAAATCACTGTCTCACACATACTCTAACATTGAATGTTACTTCAAACACCTTATAATTCCAGTGCTTCATGGAAAATGTCTTGTGCAAATGTAAGACATAACTAGAACATGTATATTGTAACTGAACAAACAGACATGAAAAAAATACAGGCATTATATTGATTTGAAAGTTCAAGAGTAACTGAGGCTCACCTCTTTGTCTTGATCTTTGCACCACAGATGTAGTGCTCCATGAAAAGCGTGAGCCATGATCATGGAGCCATCCGGACTCATCTGGCAGCCATAGAAACCAAGAGTGTTGCCACCAACCTCCCCTACGCGCACCTGTCGTGATCAGAAACATCAACTCATCTGCGTATTCAACACACTCGGGTGGGTGAAGAACATTTAGTTTCTGGGTCAGTCACTGACTGGCTGCAGACAAAGATGAACACCACAAGAGGTGCATTAACATATGGAGTTTTATGAATTTAGCCTCCTCTAATCCTATATGATATTCTGGCATGCAGTCTATTTTAGCATATACATCTTAGTTCTCAAATACTTGGGTTTTGTGTAAACCTACAGGCTTGACTCGTAGAGAAGAAGCGGAGAAGGAAAAAGTTTTAAAATCTGCTCTCATTCTCCCTCTAAGAGGCTATTAACTATGAGGCTGCATAATGGTGGATAGAAGCAGAAAAGACAGCAAATTAAACTGACAAGTCAAATGAGAAATTATGCAAAATGGGACTTATTAGAGCTGAATAAACTGTTGTGTCTTTCTAACAAAATACATTTGTCTACAAAATGAAAGCAATTGCAGCGCAGCATATCATACAAAACAAATAATAATGAAAAATGGCAAAGACTGAGAACCCAGAAGGATTTACATAAATTGGATTTGGGTGAGAGCTGGTGACCCCTACAGCATGCTCATAGGGCCGATCATATAGACAGTAAGGTCTGAGCTTCTTCTGAAAAAAACCCAATCCAGTTTGAAAACACCCAAAATCACTGCCTCAGCTCACTAAAATGCTAGAAAATAAAAATCATTCTTATAGGATTCTGACCACCTGTCCAATCTAAGACCTTGCTTTTGTGTGTCAAGACAATTCTGT
Source organism: Anoplopoma fimbria (assembly GCF_027596085.1). NCBI lineage: Eukaryota > Metazoa > Chordata > Actinopteri > Perciformes > Anoplopomatidae > Anoplopoma > Anoplopoma fimbria. Next base: position 3,520,759 of record NC_072458.1, on the reverse strand, counting down.
ATCGAATTTTGTGGATTAAAATCACTACCTGGGGCAGAAAGACCATTTTGATTTAAGCGCAGTTACCAATTACACTGACAAAAGAAAAGTCGCTTGTTAAAACTCTATCTGAGGTCATTCTAACTCACATTTAGTTCTTTTAAAGTTTTTTTGCAAAGAAGGGAACAAAAATAAAAGAAATAAAGAAGTACATTTAAAGTAAACAGAAGTGTAGGAGGCAAAACAGAGGATTAAAACCAAAGAAAAGAACAACATTCAGCCATAATGTGAAATAAAAAGCTTCTGATTGGTTCTAAAAATGTCAAAACTGAATAACAAGCTGTATTCATTCATCCTGTCATTGACATTAATATCCATAGAGAACAGAAATTACATACAGAAATAGAGAAACAAGACATTTAAAACCGATGGGATTAAATGGGTTAATATCTCATCCAGTTGCTTGCATGATCGGTGGGATTCAAAGCAGGATTATGGAACTAGACAGAAATAACTTGAAACAATGTAGAAATTAATCCACAGGAATTCTTATTTAGGCAATAGAGAGATTTTCCAACCATGAACTGTCAATATTTTGAAAATAGTCAATGTAAGAAAACTTCATTCTTAACTACTCAATCTTTTGAGTTTATACTTTAATACCTAACCGGTCAAAGAGAAACTGTTTACTAACTGGACTTTGAGACTATTCTGTTAACCAGGCCAATTTCTCACGGAGGAATTCAAACAATTAAAAGCTTTATCTGGCCCTGAGGCCTTGAAAGGTAAACTGGGCCCAAAGGGGAGATCTATTCAAATCGATAACCGAAGCAACCCTAGAGAGCGCTACACTGCTCCTTCAGCAGCACATATCTCCATCATCTTTAATTAGCTTGTGCCTTAAATGATATGGACATTGGCTGTGAGGAAATATGAGAAGTGTTAAATTCACACTTGAATGATTTTAATAGATGTACAGCTTAGCCGGTTATCTTTTCTTGAGGCAGGTAGGTAGAGTGAGGGCATGTTATGCTGCAGCATTAACCTGAGGCAGACTGCAGGAGAGACACACAGGAACGTATTTGCAACAATAATATGTTAAACAAACATGTTGAAAGTGTTCACGCAAACACACCATATCTCACCATAGCAAACACATACATATCTTCGGTATGTCGACTGTCAGTAAAGTGATATCCTCAATCATTCGGCCTTCTTAGGGAGCTAGTGTCGGTCATCAATGACCTTCGAAAATAACGCCTGTCTGCAGGCTGAAACACAGCGGAACTAATGGCAGCGATAAAGGCACGCCTTCACTTGGAATGGCACGATCCTCCAGCCATTCAGTGAGAGACAGGCATAGAGGAAAGCGCGACACTCAGGTATAAACATAAGATGCTGAGATTGAGAGAGAACGAGATGCAACATTAAGCAGATTGATTTTAAAATTCTGCACACAAGAGCCTGCCGTAAATCATGCAAAAACTCACAGAGGCAAAAAGCCGTCATCTGTCTTGTTTACGAGTGAGGGAACAATATGGATGCACAGCGTGCCTTATCACTGGCCAGCGGGGGTATGGGGGAGAAATATAACAAGGACAGAAAAGAAGGGGAAGGCATACATCATTATTTGAAGGAGAGAAAGAGGTGATGGGTGCTGAATGAGCTTAGCCAAGCTGGGAAAAACCCATACAGTGTGGAGTACAGGTTTTCAAATAAACCTTTCAGGCTGAAATACTGACCAACACATTGAGAAACTGGGCCTTCTTCCCATCAACTACTCTTGTTGTTAAGATGTATAACATACAGTATTAGGATTACTTTATTATCTTTTAATCTTCTGATTTGTCTTGATTAGTCAACAACGGTTTCCTTTAGAAAATTTGAGAGAAACCAAAGGTTTTGTTCAACAAGCAGTCCAAACCCAAAAATATTCAATTCATAAGGATATGAAACTAAGAAAAAGCAGACAATCCTCACATTTGAAATGGCAGAACCAGCAAATGTTTGATATTTGGCTCAATAAATGACTATGACTGGTGTAGCCTCTGAATTGCTTTCCACATCTTTAAATGAGTTAAGCTGATCGAAAATAAATCAACACTTAATGAGAGCTGGGAGAGTCAAATAAAACAAAGGTTTACAATATCGTAATGGTAGTTTTATAGGCACAGATGGAGCACTCTACTGGACTCTATGGGTAAAAGTCTCCTCCAATCACGAGCATTCGTTCACCCACTGAAAAACTTAGCCGACCAATCAGGAGGTTCCTACCCAAATGGCAGTGGACCCAAGAGTATATGAAGAAGCACACGCTGCTCTCTGCTATTCTACAGCATCTTCAACGAGTGACAGGTTCCCAGGTCAGTGGTTCTCTAACATTTCAAGTTTCAACAATCAGGTCGCTGTTTTTCCCAGGTTGAGAACCACTGCCCTAGATAGAGGGCTCTGCCTGGAACATCTCTACGACCAATATCCAAAAATAGGCAACTCACACAAAATCAATCTAGATTGATTAATAGCACTGCAGGTAAGGAGAAAACATGTTTTTCATTTTTATTTTGGGGTGAACTGCCATTTAAGTTCTTGGGAACAAAAGAGGGATTGGGTCTGAAAGTAGCCCAACAAAGCATCAGCAACTGGAGTGCACCGAAAGGGCAGTTGGTTCACACATTCTCTTAGCAAAGGTCAGTGCAAGCAGCAAAGGTGTCCTGAACGACAATGCTCTTAGAGCGGAGTGCTCCTAAGGCTCAAAGGCCTTAGGAGCTTGATCTGCCATGCGGCCAAATGTAAACTGTGGAAAGCACACAAGCCAAGGTCTGAAAATAGGTTATCTCTCCGACTAACAAACACACCCACACAAACTGACATCCCTCCAGGCGTCGTAGTGGCCCGCTGTGGTCAGTCTGAGATGTTAATTACCAGTGTGACTTGTTAGTAAGATGTGCTTTACGCAGCGGTGGACCCCGGCCACCCCACTGCTAACCCTGCTCTCCATTAAGTCTCACCAATTACTCTAATCAGCGTGAAGAAGTGGAGCGCTTCTTTGTCAAAATCGGCTAATTAAGGCACACATGGCTGGTCAGTTAGCGCTGTGGAATCTGCTCTGCCAATAACTTCAAAGTCCTGTAGATTAAACCTTTTTTTTAGGCTAATTATGATTATGGAAAACACCCAAAAATGAACCAAATGCCTTTGATTCTGTCTAACGTGTAAAGATGGAAAATAAATGTAAATACAGATTAATTAACTAACATTTCATTGTAGCACATGTGAATCAGTTTGTTTGTGTAAGTGTTAGAGCTTCAAAGGTTGAGCTTCCTTCATAGGCAGGGAACCTGTCAGTTCAAAGGGTTAGGCTCTCTGGTTTGAGAAAAAAGAAAAAACAGGAGGAGCAAAAAAAGAGAAGAGGAAAGAACTGCACTTCTAAATTCAACACAAAACTTATTTTCGGTAGGTTTATATTATTTTTGGAATCAAGAAGAAAGGTCTGAGCTGTGGAGGAAAATTGGCCACACCAAACGTTACTTCAAAATCTTGCTGCTGCTTTTCATTTCCACGGACCACCTTTGTCTAAAAATACTGTGAAGAATATGTGACGGGAATCGGCACCAGCTTCAGGCTCTAATCATCTCCCCTTTTGTCAGAGAGGATAATCAAGACTTTCACGGTTGCTCTTTTCTGTGCTCTTTGTTGCTCTCAATAGTGAATGAGAATGATGAGATCAAAGGCGCAAAAATGTAACTGATCAAATGTGGAATCTTTCTCATCCCCTCATATGTGATCACACTCAAGAGGCCTGCTATGGCAAGGTGAGCAATTTTTGTGTGTATTTGGGCGCCTGTGTGCACACGCGCCTGTGTGCCGTGTGTGCACATGTATCCCACACACTGTGGGATACATTCTGCATGTGGGAGCATGTCTATATTTTCGCAAGTCTGCCAATGAGCACTTGTTGTTTCTGTGTTTTTGTCAGGTACATGGAAAGGTAATCTGAGGTAATATTGAACCACCTGAGAATTTGCAAGTTGTATTTAAAAATAAATAAATAAATAAAAACTGTGGGGCAGATGGGCAGAAAACAGCTTTTTCATCTCAATGCGCACTTGTGTTAAATTTAGCCTCATTCTGGCACAACAGCAGCTGTTGGTAGCTCAGAGAGACGAGGTAGCGGGGAGCGAGAGGAAAACGTCAGAGAGAGAATGTGTGAGAGGGAGACTAGACAGGAGGAGAGAAAGGGAGGCAAGCGGTGGAGAAAAAGACAAGGTGGAGGACAGAAAATGACAGAAGACGGGAGCGTGGAGTGAAAGTGAAAGAAAAAAAATGATAATGAGTAAGGCGGCAGAGGCTATGGCAGAGGCTATGGCATGTCTCCAAAAGCCTCTCCATCCCCACGTCGGATGTGTTGGGGTATTTGCCCTAAAAGAGGGGGTTCAGTGTGAGTGAGTGATAGAAGGGAAGACGGGGCAGGTCAATCTCGACTTGTCTAAACTCACAGGCTCGGCGGCTCTTCATCCCGGTCTATCACTTCCATTCCTGACACCTCAATGTCAGGGAGAGTGAAAACTGAAGCAGGGGCACTGACAGCAGGAGAGAAAATACTAGGGAAGGGCTCAAGCTCCTGGATCATGTCAAGAGCTACTGAAAAAGGAAGCTGGCAGCAATAGAGTAGGAAATTGGTTTGTGGGTCTACGTGCAAACCCTGTGTTCCCTGCATAGAGTAATTGATACCATGTACTCAAGTCAAAACTCACCTGCTCCACCCAGACTCCAGATCCCTCCTCAGGAGCCCAGAGGATCATGGTTTTGTCCATGGAGGCTGAGAGAAGACTGAGTGGCTGTTGCAGCTCACCACCTGCCAGGGGAGACAAAGAGCATTATACACTGTCAATAATTCTCAACAGAATACAGTCAATTATAAGGCCAGTGGTTTGTTAACTTCTATGATTTGTTTTTATGGTTGCACAGTAAGAATGATCATGATTTTGTCTCAACAATTTATTTAAAGTTACTAAAAGGAACTTTAATATATAACTAACATATATTAATATGCTAGTGTATCCGAGCACCAGAATCCCTTGTGAACCTGTAATATAACTGCAGCACGATCTGACCGTCTGCCCTAAGCAGTCCTGGTTCTGGTTCTCCTGTGCCTCTTTGCCCTCCAGCGGGCCTAACAACAGGGCCGTGGTCTCCAACAGCATAGTGCAGATGTTTGCTCCAAGCAGGGATCAAAGGACCAGAGGGGAAAAGCTTCGCTACTGGCCGAATGAGGAACCGCTGCGGCCCGTCCCACCTACTGCCAGAGCTCTGACTGCAGGAACAAGATGGCAGCGAAGCCACATCTGGATCTGGCTGCAGCAGGCCGGTTGCTGCTGGAGGCCCCGCTGGAGTCTAAGCTGAAGGTGTTTCTGGTGGACCTGCATGATTTAGTCTGATATTGCGCGGAATCCAACCCCAGTGGTACCGATGACAAGCATAATGAATAACTATATAGTAATAGCCAATATTCTCAGTGAAAATTACTTATGTAGATCATGAAGAGACATCAGTATACTTCTGTGACTGTTTCATAACCAGTTAAACGTTTTTCATAGTAACTATAAGTCAGGAGCATATGTCACTGACACTTTATATTTAGGTTGCCTGCCCTGCTGATGCATCAAATCAAGTGCTTCCTACATGTGTTAACATGTAGGAAGGACACATTACAAGCAATGGTGCTTGGGTTAGCTGGTCTTCCAAAACTGAATGGCATTTTTGCTTCAAGGATTAACTGCAACGGGAGTGCAACAGTGTTTCATTTTAGGGATTTATTAAGAAAAGAAGTTTTAGGATGCATGGTATCATATTCAAATTATTAGAATCAATGCTTATCAAAAAAAATATATTTTTGTAAAGAAAAATTGTTTTATTTACAATATTGAACAAAATAATCGCTACTAGCTCTGCCCTCGTAATTGAGCAGCTTTGCTTACTTGTAGTATCGAAACATAATGATGTGTGATACAAAAGCTGGGACAGGTGTGAAGTGATCTTGATGTAATAAGCTTTTAAGGCAACCACAGTTTAAAGAGAAGATTTAGCACATCCATCAGCCTTTTCCCCAGAGAGCTAATTAAGACAATAACTTTTGACACCCGTTTTTCTCCTTTTTTTTTCCCCTTTGAAATTGTCACCGTCTTGTGCTGCCTTTTGTGAGCAACAGCATTGTTAGACAAGGGGAGAGAAACACCAATCCATTTACTTCCACTGGCTGTAGAAACAGAATAAAAGACTGAAATGTTTAGAGGTAACTATGTCAGATTCTGAAAGTTTGATTCACTTTTAGACACGACACTACTTTTTCCAGGAACCTACTGGCAATTATCTGAAACTTTTGTGAGTAATGACCGATCCCTTCCCTTATTAATCAAGGTACCTTTGTAGAGAGGAGGCTGCCAGTGGACTCCATAGACCCAGTTCTCATGGCCTGCCAGGACTGTCTCAAGAGACACAGCAAACACAGAGGACACGTCTGCAGCAGAAACACAGAGAGGCCAAACGAAGACTGTTATCAAGATATCAGTTTTATACTATGTAAAAGAGAAAGGTGGCTGAATAAATGGGTAGGTTTACATGTTTGTGGCCAACTATATTCAATTCTAAATGTGCCATGAAAAACAATCAATCAGAGTATGTGTTACACCGATAAAGGTAAACACACATAAAAACACACACTTTGTTCTTTATGGAGGTCTGTAACCACCATGTGCCATTATACCATCAAAAAGCTTGTCTATTCATTTGGTTAATTAGCAACCTTTTTATATATCAAGCCCGAATGGCCCGCTCACCTCTCTCCTTCACTTCAAAAACGTCCTCTTTCATTTTGATGATGGTGTGATCGTCCTCTATGTGGGCGTCTGTCCCAGACTTGGCACACAGCCTCCACACTCTGATGAGGCAGTCCTGGGAACAGCTGGCTAATAACAGCTCCCCACCTGAATGAGTCAGAGAGAGCATGAAAACCTTCCTGGCGACAGAGACATTTTCTATTAACTCTTAAAAAAAATTATCAATCAAGTTATCGAAATTGACTTTGTGTTTTTACTTGCTATGATGAAAGGTGTGATATTATATCAAATATTATTATTACTGTGGTGGATAGCAATACTTTGAGAACTGTCGTATTTACCTCAAAGTACAGCTGAGCTTAGGTAAAGCTGATTATACAGTGGGGCAAAAAAGTATTTAGTCAGCCACCAATTGTGCAAGTTCTCCCACTTAAAAAGATGAGAGAGGCCTGTAATTTTCATCATAGGTATACCTAAACTATGAGAGACAAAATGAGAATTTTTTTTTCCTGAAAATCACATTGTCTGATTTTTAAAGAATATATTTGCAAATTATGGTGGAAAATAAGTATTTGGTCAATAACAAAAGTTCATCTCAATACTTTGTTATATACCCTTTGTTGGCAATGACAGAGGTCAAACGTTTTCTGTAAGTCTTCACAAGCTTTTCACACACTGTTGCTGGTATTTTGGCCCATTCCTCCATGCAGATCTCCTCTAGAGCAGTGATGTTTTGGGGCTGTCGCTGGGCAACACGGACTTTCAACTCCCTCCACAGATTTTCTATGGGGTTGAGATCTGGAGACTGGCTAGGTCAGCCACGTTTCATCTTCAATGCCCTTGCTGATGGAAGGAGGTTTTCACTCAAAATCTCACGATACATGGCTCCATTCATTCTTTCCTTTACACGGATCAGTCGTCCTGGTCCCCTTGCAGAAAAACAGCCCCAAAGCATGATGTTTCCACCCCCATGCTTCACAGTAGGTATGGTGTTCTTTGGATGCAACTCGGCATTCTTTCTCCTCCAAACACGACGAGTTGAGTTTTTACCAAAAAGTTCTATTTTGGTTTCATCTGACCATATGACATTCTCCCAATCCTCTTCTGGATCATCCAAATGCTCTCCAGCAAACTTCAGACGGGCCTGGACATGTACTGGCTTAAGCAGGGGGACACGTCTGGCACTGCAGGATTTGAGTCCCTGGCGGCGTAGTGTGTTACTGATGGTAGCCTTTGTTACTTTGGTCCCAGCTCTCTGCAGGTCATTCACTAGGTCCCCCGTGTGGTTCTGGGACTTTTGTTCACCGTTCTTGTGATCATTTTGGCCCCACGGGGTGAGATCTTGCGTGGAGCCCCAGATCGAGGGAGATTATCAGTGGTCTTGTATGTCTTCCATTTTCTAATAATTGCTCCCACAGTTGATTTCTTCACACCAAGCTGCTTACCTATTGCAGATTCAGTCTTCCCAGCCTGGTGCAGGTCTACAATTTTGTTTCTGGTGTCCTTTGACAGCTCTTTGGTCTTGGCCATAGTGGAGTTTGGAGTGTGACTGTTTGAGGTTGTGGACAGGTGTCTTTTATACTGATAACAAGTTCAAACAGGTGCCATTAATACAGGTAACGAGTGGAGGACAGAGGAGCCTCTTAAAGAAGAAGTTACAGGTCTGTGAGAGCCAGAAATCTTGCTTGTTTGTAGGTGACCAAATACTTATTTTACCGAGGAATTTACCAATTAATTCATTAAAAATCCTACAATGTGATTTCCTGGATTCTTTCCCCCCATTCTGTCTCTCATAGTTGAAGTGTACCTATGATGAAAATTACAGGCGTCTCTCATCTTTTTAAGTGGGAGAACTTGCACAATTGGTGGCTGACTAAATACTTTTTTGCCCCACTGTATTTAGAGCGACACATAATTGAGCCATTATGGACAATTTAGAACTGAGCCTAACAAACTGTTCTGTAATGGATTCAAAAATACCAAGTTTTGTTTTATGGTCTGTAATGAGCCACACCTTGCTCGTCTGTAGGCTCCAGTTGTCTTTAATTGATTGTTAGAACTGTTATCAAGGCATTATAGCAGAATGCTGCTGACTGTGGCATGGCCAGTGTGACAGCAGGAGTACCGGCAGACTACAAACAAAGCTTAAGCCACTATCTCCGAGTGTGCCTGTCTGTCACAGTATGTGCTTAAGGTTTAGTCCAATGGCCACTGGCCCAGAATTGCCTCTGCCAAGATAAACAGACTTATTAAAAATTCTCTCTGTTGCTACCACCTAAGGCCTCCTGCATGGTGGGAGAGGTAGGAGTTCGGCCATAATTGTCTGTCGATCATGATGAAATTACGTTAATAATCACAATGATTTCTTTGATACTCGCCTGAAGCTCTGGCAAAGCTACTCGCATTGGTGACTTTCTTGAGCCTGTCCAACTTTTTTCTATGAAACATTATTTTGATACCTACATTTTAAATTACCCACAGGCAACTTATTTAGAATCATGCATGTGGATTTTTAGGGGGGTTTTTGTCATTACATTAAAAAGAAACCTGCTCACCCCACTCTAAATTGCAACAAATACTCAAATAAAAAGAAAGTATCAGAGCTGATGGTTTTGCCTGAGATTGGGCGTCTGACTGTCAAATTTCAACCTTTAAGGCCAGATGTGTTTTGGAGCAGCAGCTGGAGACTCAGAGGTAAGTTTTTCCTGCTGAGCTCCAACAACTAATTCACTGTCAGTAAATGTTTTAAGTCACTGCTCACTGACACGCAGCAGTGGGAGACAGCTGTGAATGGCACACGCTCACCAACTGCAACATTAGTAAGCTGTCGTTCTACACACAGCTGGTTTGGTGTTACAGCCAAAGTGATACATGTAAACAACATATTCAGTGTTTTGGTTACAGTTCGAATGATAAAGTGGAACTCCAGATCAGTTTGTGCACTGAGGGAAACGCCAATGCATAACAAATCAGTTTAGTTACGTTCCAAACTGTTAACAGCCACAGTCGATGTGTTTCATTTCACTGAAGAATAACCAACGTGTGATGCTAAACAATCTTATTATATTACTTTTTATAAAATCAATCTCGCATGAGAAGGTTGAACCAAAAAGACAGACAACCCTCCCTTCAGCAAAAGTAAAAACCTTAAAATGATGATATATGACCAGCTGATTTTACACTAATGCTTATTTTATTCTACTACTAAGATTTATGGGAAGGAAATCGTAATTTAAAAAATATGATAAAGATAGAAACACAAAAAGAGAAAATAGCATCATGCACTGAATGCCAGTGTTTAACAGATATGATATACTGGACCTCTAGTGCTGCAATTTGCCATCCGCTAAGTCATAAAAGAACATAATGATTTATGTAACTACTATCACACTGGAGAGAGGGTTTTGTCATTCCTATGGGGATGTTTGATATAAACAGACATCTCTCTGTCTCTTTGCTGGCTTGTAGCCTGTCAGTGTGGAGTAGGTCATAGATTGTGAGTGGGAAGGAGACACTGGTGTAGAGGGCTGGTTAAGGAGATGAAATAGCTTTTACACAGTCAGAACAGTGCAGTAATGAAGGGCCATTGAAGAGGGTTACATAATTAGTATAGCTTGGATTGGATCCATACATTGCCATGTGTTATCACAATACTGTGAATAAGCTGCTAGTTGGTGACTGGACTCAAAATAAGTTGTTTAAAGGCTGTGTCTAGTTTTGATTTTACTAAATGCTCTATTGATCTAAAATAGGAAAATTGTCTTTTTGCTCTCTAACATTTGATACATCCTTAACGATAAGTTTAGAACCGATGGATTTGTTTCCAACATGTAACAGATAAAGAAACAAAAACCATGAAATAAACAATTATCATGTACAAGAAATTAACTAAATTAATTAATATAATATGCAAGAAAAGGCGTAGGTAGAAGTAAACACTTTCAAGGTCCTACCCCTTTCTATAACTTAAATAAATAAATTATTTTTTATCACATATACATATAAGTAATGATCTTAATATAATATAATAAAATATATATAATATACATCTATAATATAATATATTATACAAATATATAATAATTATAATATAAAAAAAGCATTGTTTTAAATGTATACTCAACTAATAGACTGTAAAAAGCAATGTTTTGCCCATATACCATCTACAGAACTCTTAATTAGCCATTAAGAAAACGTGAAATCAAAGAGTCTTATAATGTTTTTTAATTGAGTATCAAACGTGTCTTGCTAGCTTACGTTGCTAGCTTGCCCAAACCAAACACTGGTGACCGAGTCGTTACTACCGTCACCACCTATTGAAGAGATCCTTGGCTGAAACCTCAGCCCTGGTACCCCAAGAAAATAATAACCGAGTTTGAGAAGACGTTGGTGTTTTGAGAAGAGCTCAAGAGCACTTACAAAATGTGTATTTTTCCTGCTCTGAAATGTCTAACCTGACTGTTTTTCTAATCACAAAACCCTGCCTACATATATTGTATATTTTATGTATATCTGACTTTGAGTCAAGTCAGACATGCAAGCATACTAGTATAGTTAACAGTTAATACAAAAAGAGTAATACTACCATTACTCCAAACAGTAGCGCTCACCTAGAGATGCCCAGGCCACTCCACGGATCCAGTCTTCATGCCCTTGCAGTGACATGGCTTTATGGAGCTGTAGATCAATAATAAAAATAAAAAAAAGGTCAAATGTTGTTGTTATACTTCAGTAATTAAACTTAAAGTGTTTGCATGGAAAATCTGAAATATCTGCCCCTGACAGAATGGCAGTCAGAGCTCACCTCTCCATTAGACTGCACATACAGATGCACCTGAGAGTTATCACCCCCACAGGCCAGTATGGGAACTGTGAAAAAAGAAGGTAATGTTTTCACACGGTCATGTAAGAACACACACTCACATTGCACACATTTACATCGAAGCCTATGTTTTATAAACAGGAGCGAAGTGGAAGGAAAAGATGAAACACAGCATCAAACAGACGAACGGCATGTAAGACAGAAAGGCAAATTGACATGAGACACTTCAAACACGCGCTGCATTTTGAATATGACATTCAGTTACAGGCACTAAAGCAGTGGAGCAAATTGAGATGGATGACATGAGAGGAAAAATGTCTGTGTGTGTGTATGTGTGTGTGATTGTATGTGGCGCACAACTTAAAGGATGTCTATGTAGGGAAGCTTAGGCTTACCTCTGCTGCCTGGCAACAGTGCCAGAGAGACATCCATCATGAAACTGCTGCCAAATGATAAGGTATGGAGGCACTCAGCTGAGGAACACACATGCACATAGAATTAAACTTTCTGATGCTATACGAGTAATACTACTACACAACTAAAACAGAAGACAGATTTTGTTCAACTACATAGTTTGGGGGGTTTTGTCTTAATAGATACAAAAATACACAAAATATTTATTTTGACTGTTCCTGTTTGAAATATTTGCAAAAAATATATATTTTTCTCTGCCACCCCCTTATGTGCAGAGGCCAAGGGCCTCTCAAGCTGTCATAATTCACCACAACATGGATAGTATTTTTAACTAGGAATCCACCCCAAGGTTACGCCCCGCATACACACACGCTTAATTTCCATGACTGTCAAGCAGCATCAGTGTTCATCTGCACTGACAGGTGGACAGAAACTTTCAACGAAGAAAAGCAGTGTTGGGTGACAGCTTAGAAAAAAAGAAATATATGGATGACAGCTTGTATCACCACGGATTTTTAACTTTGTGAGGAAATCAAAGCAATATAACAATTAATACGGCTGTGATGGCACTGTCAGCTTACATTTCTTAGGAAATAAAAAATATTGCAAGGAGCGATGACATACTACGTACACTCATTTTTCTTCCTCCCAAAAATTCACTTTTTTCTATCATTGACTGATTGTTTTACCCGTTTTGCCGACATGTTAACCAAACATTTAAAATAAGACTATTGCAAGTGCATGTTAAAAAAATCCAGACACAATGTCATAGAAGTGATGCATGCTAAAGGCTCAACAGTTTTGCAGCACTGCAGAGGTGAGGAAAATGATCATGTTGTTTGTAAATATTACCATGTCCCATAGCAACCACTAGGGGGCAGATAGGCTACTTTTAAGGGAATGAATACAATTGATTGTTTATGTATTAAGTAATATGCAAGTCTGTTACTTTCTGGATAGGGTTCTACATCAAAATAAAAGGGCAAGGCACCTGGTGGAAATGAACTAGTTATGCAAAGCTGACTTATTGAGAAAGTAAAATTTAGATTTTCAGAATAATCACAATATAGTTTACCTCAGTGTTTTTTTTTTACTTGTCAAAACTCCTAAAATGGGTTTACTTTGTCACAAACACGGTTTAGTTTTATCTCTTCACGCTTAAAACGTATTTAAATGAAACCGTCTGAAAAGAGAAACGACTGTGGGTGGCATATCGATACTGAACCCCAAATTGGAGTGCGAGTGTGTGTGAATGAGCATTAATTTAGATCCAGATGGGCAGGTTGACCTTGCACGGTAGGGCCTTCCATGAATGGGTAAATGTTTACATTTAGTGTAAAGTGCGTTGAGTGGACAGAAGACTAGAAAGGCACAATATAAATGCAAGTCCATTTACCATCTGTGATTCAACTGCTCACAACTCAGACATGCATCCAGTAACGATGGGTCTTAAGTAGACATCCTTTCATATTAAAAGATTCACAAGCAAAAACGGTTGGGAATCCCCCAAAATAACAACAATCATTCCTACCCAAAGTATTACTATTCAAAAACTATTCTTTTGTACCATTTCCAACATTATTATGGCAACAAATGGCTGTACCACAATCACTCCAGATGGTGACGGTAAAATGTATTTGCCAGTTTTTTTGTGTCCGTTACCTTCATTGTCTTCATTGCAGAGCCACAGTCTGACTGTGGAGTCGGATGCTGAGGAGGCCACCAGGATCTTTGAGTCCTCCACATAGATGGCATCCACCGCACAAACTGGACCAGTGTGGCCCTTGCACTCCACTGACTGGACAAACTGGAAACACCAGAGGACATTTTAGAAGATGTAAAACGATAGATAATTACAGTCTGATGTAACAGGTGACTTACATTTCCATTTTGAGCCTCCCAGACGATGAGCCGATTGTCTGAGCCTCCTGAGACAAGATGACTCTCGGGAGCTGTCAAATCAATAACACCACAGTTATTAAGTAAATATACACTAAAGTATCTTTTGTGCACCTTTGGACTGGGGCTGTTATTCACGTTTTGGGCTATGCCACCAAGTTACAATTCAGGTAAATCTTACAAGCAACAGAAAACAATGGTCATTTTAATAAAATAGTGTGCTTCCAACTATTTGATAACAGTTTGGGGAAGGTTTTCTGAGCTCAAAAGGGAATGATTTTCTGGGTTTGGTGTCTTCAAAGCCCTGTTTTTTGGAAATCAGATGTTCAACAATCAAGTGAATTGTGTAGTGTTCAGGTGTCCATGTACTTAAGTCCCTAAAGTGTATATTCAATAAGGCGTATAAGTGACATGTAAGAAAAGGAGCTTTACACAAACCGCTTTAAAGTCACAATGTAGAAGATTAGCTGAATGCTAACGTTACCTACATTGTGATTACATTTTAGAGCCTAAAACGTCTCACTTCTACTTGAGCACATGTTGCTGTGCTTTTGTTGTGGTGGCAAATCAAACGGTCGAGACACACACATCTAGATCACATTCAGCTTTTAGACACTCACCACAGTCCTCTCTGTGAATCCACTGGACTGTGTTCACTCTTCCCGTGTGTCCATTCAGCACAGCAACAACTCTCCTCTCCTGAGATAAAAAAAAAAGTATGTTTACTAAGACCACGAACAAGAAAATAGACGCTTATTTACTGCTATAGGATGCTCGGTTATCGTTGACAGTGACAGTTGACAATGCTAGTTGACTTTACAGAGGTATTTAGAAAGACTTTACTACCTGTGGGTCGTACAGAGCTACAGAGGTACATGTCCCAAAGGCAATGATCCCACCGCGACCCCAAGACACAACATGTGGAGTCCTGTTTGCACAACAAGCTACATGGCATGTTTCAATTACGGGCGCCGCCATCTTGAAAGCTGTATTTGTGGCGTTGCTTTAATTGAAGCTGTAGCTAAACCGACCCGTACGAACAAAGGTTCCGCGTCAAAACGTTAATGGTGATATTGTTTAAGAAACAATTCAAAATAAACAAACCTACGCTATTATATTTTTCAGTCTAGTTAGTTGTAAATAAATTGGTTTAAATGACGGCGAAAATCAAACATTTATGCGGTTAAATTCACTAACGTGCACTGTTGAGAAATGTCCACTAGGTGGCGGACGTTAATCACAAAATCCATATAGGACTACTTAAATATAAAAATGGTTTGTAAGATTATTATAAGAGATTCATTGGTTGTTCATTTCTTACTTATGAATGTTAGACTTAGCCTATAGTTTAACTTGGCCTTATTTATGGCATAATGCCCAGTAGATTAACCAAAACATTACAGTATATAGATGATTATGTTTTTGTTTTTTTAAATGTAATATGAAAGGGCAATAATGAGGTGATTGTTTATTGTTTTTTTCTTTATCCTCCAGCGGAGAGCCAAATGTCAGAACAAAACAGAGCCGTGGGGATTAAGTGCCTTGTTTGGAAAGATTTGGATAAATGCTTGAGGATTTGAACAGTTGTTTTCTAGCTGAATATTGGTCTCCACATTCATTAAGCCACTCTGCTGCATCTGTTCAGTGTCTGTAAATGTCCCTGAAGACATACCATGCATTTATTGAGCAATATACAAATCAGAAATAGAAGTGCTTGGGCTATCTACCAGGTTATGTGCCATTAATAGAGTATTCAAGGGTCTAGCAACACAATTCAAGTACATATTACCAAAGTCAAATGTTAAAAACGTTATCCAGTTCTTTCTTTTTTTTTGCCTTGGTCTAAGTAAGAGGAGAACCAGATAAAATATAATGCATATAAACCAAATGGCTGATGACATCTTGCATTATTTTTAAATTGCTCCATCAACGATCAAGATGCCACATTAGGCTAAACAAACACTGCTGTGTCGGACTGTATTATCCCCTTCCCAACAGTGACTGAGGGTGACAGGTCGCAGCTGAGCTAGCTGCCAGCCAGACAGCCTTGCTTGTTAAAAAAAGCCCTTGGGCCTTATGGATTTGAAAGGTTCAGGCGACAGTTTTGTCACGAGGAGATTCTAGGCGCCCATTTGACAAGATCAGGTAGAAAATGTGATGGCACCTGTGAACAGTTGAGACGATATGATGAATGACAATGTGGCAAAGAAAACGGGGGTAGAGCCATTGAGGAAAGGGAAGGAGGGGAGGCTGGGTCTTTTTTTGCTTGCCACTGGCTATTCTGACTTGTTGTATATGTGCCAGGCAAAGACAAGACATTCGCACTGTCACCAACACTTGGGGAGAAAATAGATTGTGTTCGCCTTGCTATTGTTGTCCTTCCTTACTCACTCTGAGGGTGACAGGATTTAGACAGACTTGGCAGGGTGAGACGACCTCACTGTGGAGGATACCAATGCTTCTATGGCTGTCATCACAGGAGTGGCAGCTAGGTGATAGCTGGGATGTAGCCAAACAGCTGCGTCTCTGAAAAAACATCTCCATTATCTCTGTACTGCTGCATTCATCATGCTCTTGCGGTGAAGTCTGTACTTGTTTACACAATGCAGGATTAGTTTGAGTCAATGCAATACGTCGTTGCAGGAGAGAGGAGGTTTATTTAGAAGATCCAATCCTATGTTCCAATATTTTGACAAAAGAGTACAAGAATAAACCTTTATTTGAGAAGTTTTTATGAACATGTCCTTGGATCAGGCTGCAAGTGAACTGTTTTCTTAGCCAGCGGTGACAGGGTCATCCAGGGAAAGTGTTTTGATTTAGCATGTGGATACACTCTGCATCAGCTATGATTCAGACATTATATGGTTACTTGACAACCAGATTCCTGCTAATTAGTCTATCGCAGGGAGATCACATTTTTAACATGTATTCGGTGTAGTTATAGTAATGTATGGATTTATGATGAGTAATTGGCCTGCAACATCTGTGTCTGTGTGAGTAAACAAGTAGCAGGTGTAAATCTGGGTTTCTTATTCTTGTCTGGCCCTGTGTTTGTCACAAACTTCATGTCAATTTGAATATATGACTTGCCTTTAATTGTATAAGAGAGTGAAGGATAGCTAAACTTTGTGTGCGTGTGATATAAGTCTAATATCTATTATCTTATCTTTATCTCTTTATTTAATTTAGTGACCCCATAGGATCCTGACCCCAAACCGAGTAACTCTGTCCTATAATGCATTAAAGAAGATCTCCATCTCAACGCTGTATGCATCAATAATTTATGAAAACAGAAAATGAAATGTTTTACTTTGTACATAATATCCTTAAATGTTTTATTCATTAATTTGCTTGCGCGAAATGTTGCAACCGAGTGCTCAGTAACTCAATGTGCCTGAGGAGTAATTTATGGAATAACTATAAATGAACTTCATACTTAAGGGGATAAAGGTTGATAAAGGGATACTCTGTTTTTCTATTAATTATAAAGTATTCTAGGGACGTTTAAAGTGTCTTTTATTTGCTCACACACAAATAATAAGGACATTTTAACAACTCAGGTAACAACATTATTTTGTAACTGTGCATATGTTCTCTTTTTATTATTTTTCTCTGAGCTTTAAGCAATGAGTATATGTGAGGTGTCAGCAATTATCTAACAACAGAAATGGAGATGCAAAAAAAGCCAAGATTACTAGGATGGGTGGCTGCTACGTACCACTTGCTGTGGTCTTGTTTGTTTTCATGCAACTAAATTAGCGATGTCCCCAAGGATTTGGCAGGAGGCGAGTCGTACATGACGGACAGATGATCCTCATTAGCACTGCTGCTTTGGTTACTATATTTGAACATATTAAAATGTGTTGTGTTTAGTTTGCACTGCAAGCAGTGTAGTAATTCTTCCTGACTCGAGTCCATATGAACATACACACCTGTAAGAAAGCCAGGATTAAACCGATTAAACTCATATAACATTTAAACAACCCCTGAAGGTGTAAACTGTAAGACCACTCAGGGTCAGTCAGTAAAAACAGTGTCCAGCCAACTAAATATTCAACCAGGACACCTCACCTCAGTTTGAGCTCCTCTCTTTCAGAGGGGCCTCTCCGGTCACTGCATCATTATAAGTGTGTGAGTTCATCTGCAGGTCTCTGTCAAAGCTACGCTAGCCTTAAGTGCAAGTATTTATTTTAAGTTACTTAATTTGACTTGCAGAATGAGGGTTCCCTGGAGGCTCGTGATTACGTGGGAAATGTTGTGTTAAAACTAGATACAAAACATGAGTCGTTAAAATACCAAAGGAACATCATAACCCTTTATAAAATAAATATGAAGAGGACCATAATCAAAAACAGTATAAATACAAAGTATACTTCAGATAGACATTTTCTTACATTTTTAAAAAATATCACATTCAGAGTGCAGCTAGAAGGAATGATCCAGAGAGAGAGAACTCAGCACTTCTAAAGCATGAGAATGAGAGAGAGAGAGAGAGAGAGAGAGAGAGAGAGAGAGAGAGAGAGAGAGAGAGAGAGAGAGAGAGAGAAGCAGCTGTTAGCAACACAATCACACTATGCATAAGCATCTTTTATTTAATGAGTAATACCCTTGGACTGTGCAGATGAGAATACACAAAAAGGACTTCCTGCTTGTATGGGTTTCAGGCAAATTGTCAAAATGCAATCTGCCTAGAGGAGATTAGAGGCAGAGGAGCAAATATTGAATATTCCAGTACAAATGAGATACCGTTTAGAAAAACAAGTCTTTTCACAGCTAGAGTATAGCACTGACACACTCAATGAATATATGCACACTATTGTGTTTGTTTGAGCTTATGGATTGGAAGCAATTTGTCTAGATGGTAACTAAACTATTTCGACTGAAATAGGTTGGGATGTGTCATATTTCTTATCTTATTTTGCTACTTGAACTTATCTGCTGTGACTAGAATTATTTAAACAAGCACAAGTTGATACAGCACAATGCAAGTAGCACGAGTGGAGTTTGTTATCATCGTATCGCTTGGAAGAGAGCCTCAGAGAAGATTAACAAAAAACATACAGATATCATCTACTTAGTAGTACAGCCATTCATCAAAGTGGAACACAGCCCTGTCCGTTCATAGCCACCAAACTGCTTGCATGCCTTCATAATGATGCAGTGTGTGTGAGTGTGCGTGTGCATGTGTGTGTGTGTGGAGTGAAACCTATGTAAACAGGGAGGGTTAAACTAAAGCATAGCTCTGGGGTTTTAAATAAATACTGGCTGAGCCTGAGAGAGGCAGACAGCCACACACACACACACACACACACACACACACACACACACACACACACACACACACACACACACACACACACACACACACACCCACACATACGACTATTGTCTCTTCTGCTGACACAGAGTGTGAGCTAGCCACCATAGTTGATGATAAAGCAGGCAAAAGCCCTCGCTAACATTGCCACGGTGCTTATAAGCCATATCTACTCTCAGCCATCTGGTGTGTTTGTAATATGAAGTGTTACTCATCGCTTGTCATCCAGTAGCTGCACTTGTTAGAAAAGTTAGAAATAGCCACTGGAGCCACTTGAGGACACAGATAATTTGGCAAATAGTTTGGTCTGGCTCAGATCCAGGTGTAAATAAGGTATTCTGAGTTATATTGTGGTCCCTGGATCACAAAATAAGAAGAGAGGAACAATGTGTCACCAGGATAAAACTTTCTTCTGCTGGAGTGTGACAGCAAGATTTTTGAAGAACCTCTAATGCAGACAAATAACACACATTGATGATAGTTAACAACTGTGTAAGGGAACTAATGGACCTTATACTGGGCAGCGGATGCTAGATAGTCTTGTTCCCAAGCACACCAACATCATTCCATCTAGAAATAACTTCCGTATGAGTCATCATAACCTCCATGTCAACCAGTTTGTTGAACATGAAATGTCATCCTGCCTCTCCCCTCAGGAACAAATAATCTTAAACAAAAATAAACCTGTTTGCAACTCCAACGTGCATCAAAAGACTCATAATCACTTAACTTGTCTTTTCTTACCTTCAGATGCACATTGGGAAAGTGGTCTGGGGAAAATGGGTGAGATGTTTGGTGTGTTGACTGGTGGTAATGGATAAAAGAGAAGTGGGGGATCCATTCCCCCGTGTACTTTAGCTTGAATCTTATTCTTCTGCTTATAAAGTATGAAAAAAAACACATCTAAGTCCACCAATCAACAATTCAAACACATCTCGAATTGAAATGATGGGTTTTATTGATGTGTTAATGCTAAGCTTTTCTTTTGTTAACGTCTTTTCAGCACTTGTCATCTGTTCAAAATATGTCTGCAGACGATTATTCTCTTTTTGTCTGAGCAGAAACAAATTCCAGCCAGATCTGCATGTACCATTTGTTTTAAATATCAAAACAACAAGAGCTGCTTCTGTGTTTGACATGTGTTTGAGATTTTACTGATTTCAACCAAAACTGAAATCATAAATAAACCTCTGGAAACCCCTTCACGGTTTTGTTGGCTGGGAAACCTACAGCGCCATTACGTGAATAAATGCTTTCTCCAGGCACACAAACGGTAAAGTCTCTAACTTTTTAAGATAGGCACTGTATTCCATTCAGTGCAGCTGTCCCATGTGGCTCCGTGCAGCCGAGGTTTGATTGGCATATCTGGTGTGTACTTTGAAAGGACGATAAGGGATTCTCAGACTCCAGGGGATAATGTGGGATTTTTTTGTCTCAGGGATCAAACCAGAACTGTGCTGTGAGGAAAGCATCACTCCTCTCTCTGGAGGGCACTGGATGCAAAGTCCTCTGAAATCTACATGAATGGAAGGCTTGATTATGAATGTTCAAATCTAAAACTCCCATATAACATCCTCTGAAATGTGCATGACTGGTTGATGCATTTTTTAAAATCAAAATCTCCAATATAATATTAAATCTTCCTTTTTTTTTTTTAAATGCACAACTGATATTATATATTCCATTACTTTTATCCATATTTGTCTGACAGTGTTTTAGCCTTGTAGATATTACCTAACTGCTGTCGGTGAGTGAACAGACGGATTAGAATCAAAATGATCATCCTGATTATCAGTAAAAAAAGGTTGAACATTCTACCAGTCTGTGGTAGCCAGCGCCCTCTTCTTCGCTGTAGCGTGCTGGGGTGGTGGCATCAGGACTGGAGATGCCAACAAACTCAACAAGCTGGTGAGGAAAGCCAGCTCTGTGGTGGGTCTGGAGCTGGACAGTCTGGAGTCAGTGGGTGAGAGGAGGATGAAGGCCAAACTCGGAGCCATCCTGGACAATCCCTCTCACCCTCTCCATGAGGAACTGTGGCATATACTGTACATTTTTATTCCTGTTCGATCTTTATTTTGTTGTATAGTATGTGTATTTATTGTCTGTGTAGCTGTATAGTATGTGTATTTATTGTCTGTGTAGTTGTATAGTATGTGTATTTATTGTCTGTGTAGTTGTATAGTATGTGTATTTACTGTCTGTGTAGTTGTATAGTATGTGTATTTATTGTCTGTGTAGTTGTATAGTATGTGTATTTATTGTCTGTGTAGTTGTATAGTATGTATTTATTGTCTGTGTAGTTGTATAGTATGTGTATTTATTGTCTGTGTAGTTGTATAGTATGTGTATTTATTGTCTGTGTAGTTGTATAGTATGTGTATTTATTGTCTGTGTAGTTGTATAGTATGTGTATTTATTGTCTGTGTAGTTGTATAGTATGTGTATTTATTGTCTGTGTAGTTGTATAGTATGTGTATTTATTGTCTGTGTAGTTGTATAGTATGTGTATTTATTGTCTGTGTAGTTGTATAGTATGTGTATTTATTGTCTGTGTAGTTGTATAGTATGTGTATTTATTGTCTGTGTAGTTGTATAGTATGTGTATTTATTGTCTGTGTAGTTGTATAGTATGTGTATTTATTGTCTGTGTAGTTGTATAGTATGTGTATTTATTGTCTGTGTAGTTGTATAGTATGTGTATTTATTGTCTGTGTAGTTGTATAGTATGTGTATTTATTGTCTGTGTAGTTGTATAGTATGTGTATTTATTGTCTGTGTAGTTGTATTGTATAGTATGTGTATTTATTGTCTGTGTAGTTGTATAGTATGTGTATTTATTGTCTGTGTAGTTGTATAGTATGTGTATTTATTGTCTGTGTAGTTGTATAGTATGTGTGTATTTATTGTCTGTGTAGTTGTATAGTATGTGTATTTATTGTCTGTGTAGTTGTATAGTATGTGTATTTATTGTCTGTGTAGTTGTATAGTATGTGTATTTATTGTCTGTGTAGTTGTATAGTATGTGTATTTATTGTCTGTGTAGTTGTATAGTATGTGTATTTATTGTCTGTGTAGTTGTATAGTATGTGTATTTATTGTCTGTGTAGTTGTATAGTATGTGTATTTATAGTTGTATAGTTTGTATTTATTGTCTGTGTAGTTGTATAGTATGTGTATTTATTGTTTGTGTAGTTGTATAGTATGTGTATTTATTGTCTGTGTAGTTGTATAGTATGTGTATTTATTGTCTGTGTAGTTGTATAGTATGTGTATTTATTGTCTGTGTAGTTGTATAGTATGTGTATTTATTGTCTGTGTAGTTGTATAGTATGTGTATTTATTGTCTGTGTAGTTGTATAGTATGTGTATTTATTGTCTGTGTAGTTGTATAGTATGTGTATTTATTGTCTGTGTAGTTGTATAGTATGTGTATTTATTGTCTGTGTAGTTGTATAGTATGTGTATTTATTGTCTGTGTAGTTGTATAGTATGTGTATTTATTGTCTGTGTAGTTGTATAGTATGTGTATTTATTGTCTGTGTAGTTGTATAGTATGTGTATTTATTGTCTGTGTAGTTGTATAGTATGTGTATTTATTGTCTGTGTAGTTGTATAGTATGTGTATTTATTGTCTGTGTATAGTATAGTATGTGTATTTATTGTCTGTGTAGTTGTATAGTATGTGTATTTATTGTCTGTGTAGTTGTATAGTATGTGTATTTATTGTCTGTGTAGTTGTATAGTATGTGTATTTATTGTCTGTGTAGTTGTATAGTATGTGTATTTATTGTCTAGTTGTATAGTATGTGTATTTATTGTCTGTGTATGTATGTATTTATTGTCTGTGTAGTTGTATAGTATGTGTATTTATTGTCTGTGTAGTTGTATAGTATGTGTATTTATTGTCTGTGTAGTTGTATAGTATGTGTATTTATTGTGTAGTTTATAGTATGTGTATTTATTGTCTGTGTAGTTGTATAGTATGTGTAGTTGTATAGTATGTGTATTTATTGTCTGTGTAGTTGTATAGTATGTGTATTTATTGTCTGTGTAGTTGTATAGTATGTGTATTTATTGTCTGTGTAGTTGTATAGTATGTGTATTTATTGTCTGTGTAGTTGTATAGTATGTGTATTTATTGTCTGTGTAGTTGTATAGTATAGTATTTATTGTCTGTGTAGTTGTATAGTATGTGTATTTATTGTCTGTGTAGTTGTATAGTAGTATGTATGTATTTATTGTCTGTGTAGTTGTATAGTATGTGTATTTATTGTCTGTGTAGTTGTATAGTATGTGTATTTATTGTCTGTGTAGTTGTATAGTATGTGTATTTATTGTCTGTGTAGTTGTATAGTATGTGTATTTATTGTCTGTGTAGTTGTATATAGTATAATATGTGTATTTATTATCTGTTTCTGTGTAGTTGAGCTGCTGCAACACTTGAATTTCCCCCATGGGGATCAATAAAGGAATATAATAATAACTGCACTTTGGAAAAGCCTTTGAGCTGCACACAAGCAGTGTGAAAAAAAACCAAACCCCTCAAGATGTGTGTGTGTGTGTGTGTGTGTGTGTGGTTGCCCACAGTGGTGTGCTGCAGTCTGCTCCCTGCCGCTGCTGAGTAAACTACACGGACATTAGCGGCTTCAGCCACCGAGCCAGAGTGGATTAAACCAGCGTGGAGAGAGAGGAACCAGTTCAGAAACAGCAAGTCCGTTTTAGTAAACTCAGTGGTGCCGTGCATTGTGTGTGTGTGTGTGTGTGTGTGTGTGTGTGTGTGTGTCAGGGAGAGCTCGGCGGGAATGGCTTCATCTCCGTGCGGCAACAGCAACTTTGATTCCGGTCTGGAAATCAAAACTCGCTCGGTGGAGCAGACGCTGATTCCTTTAGTATCGCAGGTGAGTGCTGTGTGGACGTGTTTACCTGTGCTGGATGCTGGATCACACGACTTTAAAACGTGCTTTGCGTGTGTGCGAACTTTCATTCTCGTGTTTACCTTGTTTGTATTCGCAGAACCGCATGTTTTCCACCCGTGTTGCGTTTAAAGACTGTCCCAGGTGTGGTTGAATCTACTATGAGTTATTGCATTGTTAGTTATTTACTAACTACTACTACTGTGTCGTTACAAGTTATTGCGCACAGCAAAGTCACACGAACTGAAAAAGTTTTAACATGTCAGATAAAATGACATCAAAACACAGGTTTTGTGCTCGTTAGGCAGAAATTGGTCAACTTTATAATTAAATAAAAGGGTGCACTGCAGTGTCAAAGGGGAAAGTAAAAATGGGAGCAATTAAACCAATGATCAGCCATCCAAAAAACAATTCACTGTGATATTAATCCCTTTTTTTTGTTTCTTATGCTGGAGATCACCAGAAACTCTCCTGGTAGTCAGCAGGCTCCACTAAGAGGAAATACTTTTAAAGAGGGAATAACAGTTTTCCCAGAAGTTGTGTTCTGGCCTTTGCCAGTCCAGTATTGAGCTGCTGTGACTCCCACTTCTCTAAATGTGCAACCCTGAGGCACGTGTTTTGTTTTTCAATAAACAGAAGTAGAAGAAGGGCCCACTTCAAGCTCTCTGCAACTATTCTCTTGCACACTCGAAACAGTAGCCCCAGCTTTAAAGCATGGAGATCAGGTCAATGAGTTAATTGATCATTCCATTGTATAGTGCTGCAATTCAGGCTAGGCTGCAAACTACAAGACTGTTTTGTAAAGGTTTATCAAAAAAGAAACGTCATTTGAGGCTGTTCATTCCCATTTTAGGAACAATAACAGATTATGCATTTGGCAAAGCTTCTGCTTTTTTCCACTGGTGTTTCCTGGGAGGCAGGGTTGCATCTCCTGAATAGGGGAGTGACTACCAGTCTTATAAATGCTAATTTCCCCTTGTTGTGCATGAGGGTAAAGAGCAAGAGGCCTGTAAATGTTCTGTTGTTTCCACTGAGAGACAGTGGAAGAGAGAGGTGCCTCACTGGTGGTTTAACAGAGTCTGGACAACACAATGATGAAAGGTCCCTGACACTGTCCTTCCCGCTGTGAAAACTGAAAGCCTGCTTCCTCCCTCTCGTTGCACTTTTCTGATATAAGGTTATCCTGTACTGAATGGAAATGGGTTAGTAATAAGAAAAAGAATGTTCTCTCTCTGCAGCCTGTTCATTTACATTTTCAGTCACTCAAAAGTACACCGAAAAGAAAGTTTATGGGTTTGGTTATACAGTAGGAGAAATCAAGGGTAAATTCAGTTAAGGTTATATCTGTGATTCAAATAGCAGTTACTGAAAGTTTGTATATAGTAAGCACTGATGTAATATTGTGCAAAAGCATGAAGTAAATCTGCTGTACTCTGCGTTATCTTAATAATATGTATGCTGCAGCAAACTCATGGTGCAGCATGGAGAAAGACGGGCTGATCCCCGGTCTGTATTATAGAAGAATGTGCTGTATGCTTACTGCAATCAGCATGTAACAGTCCACTGTGTTGAATAGCGGGCCTCAAGGACAATCTTTCCTAACTTTCTTTATTTCTCACTGTGAGGCCTGTCCCCATGGCAACAGAGCTCTGCAATGCTGAAAGAAACAACATTTCCATGGACCGTTATCGCCATATGTAATGTTTTGTTGTTGTGATGTCATCTGGAGGACGGTCACTCAATAGGTACTGACACGGTACATTAGTTTCACCTGCTGTGAGTGCTTTTCATCCAGTGTGGTCACATGCACACAGATTACTGCAAATATGCACAAAACATCTTCCTAGAGCTGGAAAGATTAATCGATCAGTCTATTGATGGATACAGCAATAATTATGATAATCATGTAAGTCTCTTTTTTTTAAAGCAAAAATTGTGTTCTCAAATGTAAATAGAAGCTGTTTTTCCACCTTTTATAATAATAAAATTAATAAATGCCTGTTTAAAAAAACCCAAAACATTTTGCCACCACGAATTCTGGGAGCTTGTGTGGGGCATGAGTTTTGGGATTTTTAAAGCTTTTCCAACCAAACAATTCATTTCTTAATGGAGGAAATAATCTGTGGATTCATCAATAATACAATTAATATTTACTTGCCCTGCATGTTTCACATAGTAATGCGATTTCCAAATTTACTCTTTTTACAATTTTACATGAAAATAATGTAGATGACTTGTGTTGGGTGAATGTTCAGATAGGTGTGGTATGCAACTGTGTAATAGGAAATAGGAATATAACAGGGACATGAGGGGACCATTGAGCTTTTAACTTGCTGTGTTAAGGCGTTTGAAGCATATGCACAGAATGAAAATGCAAAAACTAATCTGTGTAACTTGTGTTTGTAGCAGTGGTCATTAGAAAGACTGATGTTTAACGCGACTGTGGCACTCTGATTAGCCTTAATGTGAGTTAGATAACTCAGTTAAGGGGTTTACGTGACGGTTCTGGCAATGAGTATTGCCTTACACAGGTTATAATTGAATCATTATAGTCATTGTAAACGCACTGACTGTGTGGGCTGGTTTGTGTGGCTTTTACTTTATAGGAGCTTGGTATGTATTTGTGTGTTTTTGTGTGTGTGTGTATGCATGCCCGTGTGTTTTAGGGATCATAAGATGACTATCAAGGAGGAAATGAAAAAGCAGTGTCAGTGAGAAAAGCCGGTGTGTGATAAGGTATCATATTGTGCACTATCTCCCTTTTTTAAAAATGTTATGATGTATCTCTCCTCTCCTCTCCTCTCATGACGTTGATATCCTCGGGCCTTTGTTATCAGCTTCACTCCCACCAGGGTGTAATTATAGGCCTGGGAGTCTCCTGGCCTTACGTACATACATACATGCAGCAGAACGTGCACACAGTCCCACCCACCTCTTCTCTTTTCATGCTTGTATGTTCACCAGTCCAGGTATATGTATTCTTTTTGACAGTGAGTCTGAAAGCGGACTTCATTTCTAACGTTAGTGCTACTCAGAGTTTTTGCAAATTATGTCTGAATGTGTTGGAGTCCTGTTTTTGTAATGTGGCCCCCTGCATGTTTTCTATCTACATCCCCTATTAATTTGACCATTCACTTCACCCTTTTCAAAACACAAGGGGCCCTTACTTGATTGGACAGAAGCAGCCTCCTCATCTTTGGATTCTCTAATGTGTTTCACCATTTCTGCTACAGCCATCTCCATACCGATTGGACCTGCATTGTGAGGGGCATGGTGAGGGTAATTAATTGCTCTTGTGGTGGTCAAAAATGTTTTGGGTATCACACAGAGAGAAAGGAAACCACATGAATGTGTCTGCTGTTGTGTGTGTCCTACCTGTGATGTGCTCTGCAGCCAGCTGGAAGGCAATTAGCGATAATCTGGCTGCTTTTTCTTTGAGATCCAATTCCTGTTTTGAAGTGGTGATTAGCGAAATAACAGCTCTGTTCCTGGGTTTTTATAATTGAGGTGTGTTCCTAGTAAAAACACAGCAGCCCATGTCTCGGTGCGGACATGGTGGTCCTCCAGCTGACGAGGTGTAAGAGTGTTGTTTTGTGGTAAAGATGTGTGGGAACGAATAAGGGCAAGGAAGTAATATCTGAGACTTTGATCAGGTGAACATTTAAACACTTGTGACCCACTGGCCTTGTGATTACATAGCTATGCCGGCTCCAGGATTTGTTTGCAGGGCTAAGCCTGGAGTTTCTTAAAGGATTTTCAACTATAATTGGGCCTGTAAAATATTTTCTCTGTCCAATATTGTTAGCGTCAACTTTGCCATGCTGCCAGGGGTTATGTGGTGCTTGCAGTGTTGACGTCTGACATGCTAAAGAGGAATGTGGGTAAAAAAGCTTTTTCATGTTCATTTTGCTCACAAACTGGATTGAAATGGCATATTTATTACCCAAACAAAAGCTCAGTGGTAAGTTTTTGGATGTGATTTGCTCAGAGCATTAGCATTTTGCACCATAAATTCTACATCAAACAAAATGCTGACATAAAATCCCTTTATGAACATACTCCTCACTTAAAAGCTCTGTAAGCACAACCATCAGTCAAATTTTCATCTGTCTTTCTGGAAATATGCGAAATGCAGTTTTATTGAGGCACAGGGAACCATTTCCCTCATAATGTTCCTGGTCCTGTGGAGGGGTGAACGTCCAGGTAGTGAGGTTGTTTTTCATATCAGGACAGAGAGGCATTACTGTTGCCACGAGCCCTAACAGATCTGTTCCCTAGCCGTATGATGATAATGAAGACAAATGGGTCCCTGGCATGAAGGTGAAACCACACAAGGATTACAGTGTGCCACAAGCATGTGAGAGAGCACACACACTCAAAAAACAAAATATACTAGCCTTCTGGGAATGAGACAAAATAAGCCCTTATTTGTGTGTGTGTGTGTGTGTGTGTGTGTGTGTGTGTGTGTGTGTGTGTGTGTGTGTGTGTGTGTGTGTGTGTGTGTGTGTGTGTGTGTGTGTGTGTGTGTGTGTGTGTGTAAGAAGGGTGGGGGATTCCAGTGTGGTTCGTGTGTCTTTGTATCTGGTATGTGTAGTTGTTTGCTCACGGACGACAGAAACTAAATGAACTTTTGGTGCCGGTGTTTAAGGTTTCATGTCTATGCGCCTGCATTTTTTGTGTTCGGTGTGTTGTCACCATGACCATGTCACCTTCACAACAACGTGTGTGATCTGTTCAGAGCAGGTCATATCGTTAACACAAGGCCACAATTGCTCCTGTTTTGCCATTATCAGTGGAAGATTTTAAAGAATGGCCAGTGAATTCACTTACACTCATTCATTAGCCTATACAGTTATCTTTCTTCTTTTAGTTTGAGACTGGCAGACGATGTGGTTTAGTGTTTTGTTTCAGCAGATCCCCCCTCGGTTCAGACGCATTAGGAATCACAGTAAGCCTGATTCACTTTATTGTTGTGTAAATGAGGATCTGAGGCAAGTTCTTGCTCTGTGGTAGGTAGTATATACAGGCAATCAACAACTCTGTGTCATCAAACTGAAATGAGATGTCATTTCAGTTAACTCCCTCCTGTTTTCTAGTAAAGTGGTTGCATTAGTCAGTTGACTTTGTCAGTCTAGAGAACTCAGATTCTCTATTTTCATGATTACACTCACTCCCCGTGTCATCCCACACTCACTCATTCTCATATTTTGTATCTCTCACACACACACACACACACACACACACACACACACACACACACACACACACACACACACACACACACACACACACACACACACACACACACACACACACACACATAAAACGGCTTGCATGACCAGTCTTCCCCCCTTGTCCTCCCCCTTTGGCTCTTCTCACTATTGCTATCAGGGGAGTCATTACTGATAGCTGTTAAGTGCCGATAAAAGGGTCTGTCTCACATGTCGATCTGTTGACCTCCTCCTCGCTAATAAACTTCCACATGAAAAAGTTCGGTAATTCTGTGTGTGCGTGTTTATGTGTGTGTGTGTGTGTGTGTGTGTGTGTGTGTGTGTGTGTGTGTGTGTGTGTCTGTGAGTGATTGTACGTGTGCACCCTAAACCTCCACATAACCCAGCCTAGAGGGATCAGTCACCTAGAGAGAACAGCAGAGTTAATTGAATGGTGAAAAAAGCTCTCTCACCCTCTGCCATTAATGTATCTGAAGGTTGTAGCTAATAGCGATAACCACTTTTAATTGTCTCAATGAAAGCACCTGCCTTCAACGAAGACGTATTGCTATAGCTGGGAGGTTGAGGATATATTGATTAAACATTTCTCCCATTATCAGAGAGCCTTGTGTGCTTACAAATCTCAGAGTCTTGCATTCTTTATTAACTAAAAATGAAATGCAGTTTCAGGGACCTGTTATCTATAAAGTAGGGCCCTCTGGTGGCTTTTGGTTATGCAGTTTAGTTAAATTAGTTTGGAATCATCCCTCAGTGAGATTTCTGCCAAATAAATAGTTCCTAATAAAACTTTTGATAGTGCGTTCGTATAAACACAAACCAGGACATTATGTCTGTAAATATCTATTGCTATTACATTTTTCAAATGTATTTTTATCCTGTTATCGCCATGAACTGAATTTAATAAATCTCAGCTGCCCGCTGTGTAAATGATTCTTCACAATGCTAAGCCTTTATGAATCATATGTAAAGGGTCCTCGAAGGCTTGTAAAGGCTATTAAAGGCATTCTTGTTTAGTATCAATTGGCTTTCTTTGTTACAGTATTTTTCTTTTTATAGTTGATGATGATAAGATAGTGATGAGACGTCTCCTCTCACAGTGTGAGCACAGCACACAGGAAGAGATCTCTATCAGCGGGAATGTGTTGCCTAATGTACCATGGTGCTTTGTGTTGTCCAACCTCACTGAAAGCACCCTGTGGATTGAAACAGATGCATAAACAAGTGTCCAGAAGCATGGACAAGGACATACTTATTGACATTAATTACTCTGTTGTTGCACAGAGGCCATCTGTGAACAGTGCCAGTCCGTCTATAGCTGTACGTCGCTAATATTTCAATAGCAGCATGTCACCAGAAAGGATGAACCTGATATGATGTGTTAGCAAAAATACTGTTTTTTTTCTGCAAGTATGACTACTATTCATTAATCTGGCTTTCCTCCTTACATCATTGAAGGTAGATATAAAGATGGACAGAAACATAATGTGTTATGCACATGCTGTATGGACGGAGGAGACAGATGAATGTGAAGGGACAGCCCACTTACTGTTATCTTGTTGGCATGCACCCTCCCACTCGTCTTGTCATGTATTGTCAGAGATATCACACAACATATCTATATTGTCTGGACAACCACAGGTAAACAGATCGGTATTTGACAGGCAGCTGTTTGTATCCCATTGCTTTTCTGTTGGCTGTTTCTTGGGCGAATGTAGTGATAATTTCCAGTCTTGTGCACATGACATTGACGAGGACACTGCACGATGTGGGGTATGGGCCATGCTGGGGGAAGCTCTGCAAATCCTGGAGAGGGCAGGAAGCATTGCCAGCTGTCAGGTTGTTTAAAGTGATTGATTAAATGTTGCACAAGATTGCATTAATGTGTCATTTTAAGATCAAGCTATTTCAATAGGTGCCTTTAAATATTGTTCTTCAAATTTTGTCCTAAATCAAAATAGTACACCAATGTGACTTATTCTTTGCATGGTGTGTTTAAAGTCTGACACTGTGGTTGCCCAGACAAAAGTGAGAACGCTATGTCTCCCCGTATCACCTTTATCTACTATACTGTAACAAAAAAAAAAATATATGGGAGTTAGAACTAGAGCCCTGATTTTTAGCCTTTATTTGTTTACATTTTGGCAAATTTACATTATGAAAAGTATGCTAAATTACCTATTAGCAGTTCCTGTTTGCAATGTGTCCATGGATGTATAGACAAATAAGGCTTCAAAAAAATAAAGCCCAAGAACTCAAAGGATTCTCAAAGAGGAGTAAAGAAACCAGAAAAAACTCACATTTGAGAAGCTAGAATCAGATCATTTTTACATTCTTTCTTAAAACATTACTCAAACCGATTATCAAAACAATTGCCGATTGATTTAATAGTTAACAACTAATCAATTAATCATTGCTGCTCTACAGACAACTATCACTGAATTACTTTCATACTGAAGAAAAGTTCTGGATTTGTAAGGAGTGTATTTTTACATATAATTTCTAAGCTACTTAATGGGAGTTAAGTCGCAATGGACATTGGGGGTGACATCCTCAGAAAGTGAATTCCAAAATATTTGTATCATGAGTTTTTTTGTCCCTTTTGCCTTTCACCTCACGCAGTAACTTTGCATGTCTCTCTCGCAGAAAACCTGTGATGTTTGCGATAGGCCAAACCAATACTTTATGATCCTATCCTTCTCTTCTGTCAGAACATCACTATTTCATAAAGGAAATAGAATCATTTCAAAGAGACAGAAAAGGTTTTCTAAGATATAGTAGGGGAAAAGCTTGGGAACTATTGGAATAGGATATCTGGAAAAACATTTCTGTTTGCTTTGGATGTGAGTATCATAAAGATTCTTAAAGAATAGTTGTATACGAATACTGTCTTTAAGCCCATACAAGACAGAAATATCAGACGTACATCCCAAAGCTATCAAAGCATCATGTTTGTTCCTCTCTCCAGCAGCAACATCGCTGACTGTACCACAGAGGAATCCTTCAGTCAGACTTGTATGTGTTAATTGCTTTCTTCGAGCGTCTTTGAACTTCTCCCCTCTCGATAATGAGTTATTTTAAAGAGATGAGGTTTTACATGACAGAACAAAGCAAGTGTGAAGGACAAGGAGAACCAAAAAATGTTCTAATCTTTTCTAATTCAGAACAGTTAGACATTTAAAATATTTAAAGTCTACTATGTTACTCCAACCTTCTTATCTCTCTCTCACTCTCTCTTCCTAGAGAATATGTTATTTCTATACTATTTGAATGCAAACGTTGTTTGATAAGCAGCTCTCTAATAAATCTGAATACTATATTGGCAGGTGTGTCACTTTTGACCTTGTGCAGAGGTCATAGTAGAGGTTATAAACCCAGCAGAGTAAATCTTTAAGTAGTCATACTGAGCACACACTAGAATATTTCACTTTATGGTGTGAGTTCAGGGTGTTGGTGTGAGGAAGTATCAGTATGTAAGATGTTGTATAGCACCTTGTTTGTATGCCTTCTGCCATTTCCTCTCATGGCTCTGCCCATTTCCTGATTTTGTTTTCCACCTTACTCTCTTGCTCTTTAATATTTTGTCTTCAGCCTTGTGCTTAGTTTCTCCCCATCTCTCTACACTTAGCCCCCTTTTAATCTCGATCTCTCCAGAGAGTCAAGTGTCCCTGTATCACCTCATTAATTATACAGCCCACGAAAAACCTAGCCAGAGGCTACAAGTTGTGCACAGAAAGTTCAGCCTCATCATTTCTCTCATGACCTTTTTTTCCTGCACTGTAAACTGAGACATCCTCCTCAGCCCACCTATTCTGAGAAACAGCAACGGGAACACCATGTAACCAGCTCAGCCAGATTCAGCTGTCCCTTTCTTTGGGACAGCCGAATAACATCAAGATGATGTTATTCTTACCATCTTTTGTCTGAGTGACACATATCTTCAGGGGAAATGTTTTTGGAGCCAGTGCAGTGATGCGAGCACAATTGTAAGCAGATATGATCCAAAACATTGTGAAAAGACTTAGTACCATGAATAGGACAATATCGTTTTAACTTGATACCGATAAGATCACGCAGTGGTGGAACGCTTTTTTCTGAACAAACAGGTTTTGTTCCAAATGTTCAGCAGGATGGAGCTTTATTTAATGTAGCCAGATTTTCGCAGGCCATTTTAAAGTTGTGTTTTCAAATGGCAGCTAGGGGTCTATCTATGTGTGTCTAACAGGCCAGAAACTGTAATGAATAGACACAGCACTGTGAATCCTCTGTTGATCGACCAATTATGTAAACCAGTTCACAGGCCGTTAAAAAACATTGGCCCAAAAAAGTCAATCAAGTGCAGATTCAGCCTATTGCTGATGTATTTGTCCTGTCGTCCAACTCTAGTGGTGCTCTTTACCGATCGATAACCTGAAAGGACCCGATACAGCATGGGGAGGGTGCTCTCATCTTGTCACTGTTTCTGGGTGACTGGAGCCGGTGGGTGAAGCTGGGGGCCAGCCAGCCGGGAAACACTGCCGAGCGGGGATGTACACACACACACACACACACACACACACACACACACACACACACACACACACACACACACACACACACACACACACACACACACACACACACACACACACACACACACATAGTGTCTTTAAATAAGTTAAAGTCACTCACCCTCTATAAATAATGTTCCGGTTGTTCTGGACGTTCAAGCGTGTCTGTTATCTGAAGGACTGAAAGGAGCTTTTTGAGTTGCTGATGATATAAAAACTTTACTTGTGTTTCAATGTGAGATTTAGTGAGTGGAATTATATGAGTATTTATTATGGACGGGACATATTCCTGTTTGGATTGGACTTCTGCTTGTGTATGTAGATGTTTCTGGTAATGGTTAAAATACATGTTGTTGTTTTTTGAGGTTTAAATAGATCCTGACCAGAACTTCTAACACTTGAAGACATGCTAATGTGTCATATAGTGAAAGCATGTTCCCTAAGCCCCCCATGAGTATGTGTGAAAGAGCTGGTGTGCCACAACACAGGCCATTATGCAGTCTGAAGTCAGGGGGGCTGCATTCCTCCACAGGACTCATGTTTCAAGCTCCTACAATGTGTAATAGAGTTCAGTCTGAAATTGTGTCCAAGTATTGTTTATAGTTGCATCACGGCTGGGGTCAAAGGTCACAGTCTCAGAGGTGAGACCTTTACGCACTCTCTACTGACTGGTATGCATGAGTTAGTGCCTTTCCCCCCCAAGGGCTTGAACTTGGCCTTCCATTGTGCGCTCATCACTTTCATCAATGAATCATCCTGCTGAGCCACTATCCTTCTGCAATGAGGGTTTTGATGTTTGGTCTGACACACTTCATTGATTTATTAATTATTATTCATTCACATTTTTAAGTCCCTCTCTTCTCAAATGTCAAACCTCCAAGACCACATTATTAGAAATGCTTTTTTCTCTCTTCACTTTGGGGATAGTTGGCCAACTTTCTTCCACACCTGACATCTTATCGTCCCATCTCCTTCCTTTCCTTTCAAGAATTTCTAGAGGCTTAAAAACTTTCTGGAGGTATCTTGTAAGATTTATTTCAGGGTTTTTATCAAACACCTTTTGTTTTTATTTGATATGTGTCTCAATAGGTGAATCATAAACAAAGCTTATTTTTCTTTTATCACTTTGCTTCTTTTTTAAATAAAAACAAGCCTTATTACCTGAGAAGCAAGCCAGTGTCTTTGTGTCAGGTGTAATAGGGCAGCGTCCTCCAAGCAGCCACTGCATGTCATTCTTTTTTTTTTCTCTCCAGAACATGCCATCACTGTGGGAGGCTGTCACAGAGCCTGGTTAAGCCACTTTCACACACTGTTCACCACACACCATTATTTGTCCATTACTTGTAATTACCCATCACGATGACTGATGGAATGTTTTCGTGGCTGAGTTGGCAAGCAGTTAGGATTATCCTGTTGAGGACTTTATATAATTACCCAGTCATTAAACACGGCTCAATGTGACGACAACCTGAGGGGGGTGACTTGCCAATGGCTTGGTTGTTGTGTTCGTACCTCTCGGTGGTTGGAGCAGGCTGTTGTCTTCATGCTATGTCGCATCCAAGAAAGTGACTCTGGGACAAATGTTGGTTGTGCAATGGCTGCTGCATTGCTTTAATTTGGAGTGTAAAAATCTCCAAGACTGTAGTTTTGTTCTAAGGATAAAGCTTTGTGAGGCCAGTTTTACAGACAGAGCTAATGATGATGACAAGTGGATGCAAGTTCTAACTGTCTTGATTTTTCTGGATTGGGCTTCATCTAAAATATGTTGGATGATGATGGATGTGGAGATAGCTCTCTGTCAGGCTGCATCAATTTCCAGTTCCGCCTATTTGGGTTTTATACAGGTACTCATCAATCTTTACTGGTGGGCCAGGAGATCTTTACTCAGATAATTGAGGAGCAGAATGAAGAATACAATAGAGCCTTATCAGGAACTGGAGTTTGCCCTTTTCAAGTGCTTTCATATCAAGTTTCAACAGCAAAGAAATCATGGAGGGGGATATTCAAAGTTTGACGTCAGATGGCAAGAACAAAGCAGGAGCAGTGCTCTGGGCCACAATATGTTTTTGTCAGGGTCCAGAGGTTTCAAAGAGAAAGATTTGTCACAGGTTATGTAATCTTTTTCCTTGTTTTGTTTGAAGGTGCGTCATCTGATCAAAGTTATTCCACTCGTAGGAGAAAATCATTTCCATGGTTTCCTTGTGAGAAGCGTGTCTTTTATCTGACATAATACAGAATACAATGCACATTCCTGTTGCTTTTAGTTGATTGTATATTGGTATTCATTAATTGCAAATGTTGGTCTGTTTATGCACAGCAGCAACAGGCCATGTCAGCAAATGAAACCTTTCACTGAAAAAAACACTGTTTGTTTGTTTTCTTCACTTCTTCTCTTTCTGGAATGTGACCACTTGCCTAATACAATTATATGAATATTCTATTAAGGAGATGCAAGTCGCATTAAATTATTAAAACGAAATGATACTTCAGTGTCCAGGCAAAGGCTTTTTTATGATGAATTCTATGAAACTTTCCCCCGAATGTTGCCAGCATTTTAATCTGATGGAGAGATCTCACATAAGGATGTAATATCAGATGTTTTAGTGATTTTTCTGATGTGTTTTTGTCCCTTTTTTACATTTCCTTGACAAATTTAACAACTGTCATATCCTTGTAAAATATGTATTCCCAGGCAAAAGTACGAACTAGACATATATTTTAAAGAACCTGGTCTTCTATGGAACAAAGAGCCCAGTGTAGAAAAAAAATTGTAACTGCATAAGGTGTACATTTCCAAATGGGTGGGATTTCATCTGAATTGCCCTGCTGCCTGGGTCAGAGATGCCTTTGATATTATGTCTTGGATGTTTTTGCGCAAAACTTGCTTAGATCAAAGATGTCTGTGCTGTCAGGCTGGCTGTCTTGGTTTCAGCATGATAACAGTTAGATCCACGTAAAAACAGTGAGATCCGAGTGAAAAATTCTTTGTGCTGTCAGTATCTTATGTTGTTTCTGTCAGTAGTCTCTGCCGTAGACTATGATTTGCTTGCTAATTATTTTCAACGGTTGTTTTTCAAAAGGCATTATGCAGTAAACATATTTTTGAAATAATCAAGAAGATGCGTGTATTGATTATTCCCTGCCTCTTAAATGTTTGTTTCACCTTTATCAGTGGTATTCATATGCCCACCATACCAGGTGCATCATTTGTACCACCACTCACACACCCTTTCCAGCATATAGGCTTAGGCTACTCTAATGAAACGCCTAGAGACAGTTGTTCGATTTGTTTATTTATTATTTATTTGACAACAGAACCTCTCTTGTACAGAAATAAATCAATTTCAACTCACATAATCTTGGTAGAATAAGAGATTTTGTGCGTTATTATACTTTTATGCTATAATTATACTAACAATTCAATTCTCACACTTTAGTGGCAAAATTTGACACTTGACTCCGTCATGAATTTATGTTTGGACCAACATTCACAAATAGATTAAATCAGTTCTACATGAGAGGCAGCTTTTACATTTAGGTAAAAATGCTTTCTTCCCCGAGAGTAAGATGAGTTGATGGATACCACTTTTTATGTCTGTACGGTAAATATGAATCTACAGCTCACTAAAGGTAGTTGATGTTGTGTTTTCACACAGGGAATTCAACTGTAACAAATCATTTCTATACATGCACAGCAGTGGAGAAGCTGCAAGGGAGAGTTTTTTTTTTTAGAAAAGGCAGCTTGTCAATCATGCTCATAAAGTGCCTCTTGGTGCACTGCTTAATTCAATATTGTTATTAAATTAGTTGTAATCAGATTTTTCTTAATTACTATTCTCCCAACAACAACAACAACTGTAGAGGGTTTTAAAGAGAAACGAGGTCGGTGCACCACAACAGTAGTGTGAGTCATGGTCTGGTGCTCTGCAAACAGAGCAGATCGATTCCCTCTGCTCCTCTTCCCATCTTAGTTAACCTTGGTTCTTGGTTAACAGAGCAAAAATTGATCCACAGCCATGTTGTGTTTGTCTAACCCCAAGCAAGGACCGGTGGATCAGCGGTCACACTGTCACTCTTGACTGTAAAGAGCAATTTCTTAAAAAGTTCTTGGAAACAGCAGAGCAAGCTGGTAAAAACACATTTTGCTTTGTTGTCCTCTGTAGCTCTTGTTGGCCGTGCCTTCTGTTTTTCCACGTCTAGCTGTTCACCACCATCTTCCCTTATTTACTGTATGCCCTCTGCCATTCTCCCGTCTATCTCTCCATCACAGCTGTCCGTCTGTTTTTCTCCCAGGTTTATCATTCTCTCTTATCAGCTTCTGCTGGTTCCTCTAAGCTTCCTGCATCTCATATCAGCCTGACTCATTACACTGTAGCAATGCTCTGCTTTCAAGAGAGATTATATGTTATTGTCAGTGCACAAACAAACCAGTTCAGGGGGCTTCCATAATACAAGCGCTCAAAAATAAGTAAAGCTTTCAACCACTTGGGAACCAAGCATTTGAATAAAAGTGTAATATGGGAGCTGTTGATAAAGGATGACTCCTTTAATAAAGACTGATTTAATTTTGCTTGTCACAATTTGTCACTATGTAAACTACAACTAGCTCAGGCCAGAGTGACTCCGGAGGGCTCTGTGCTAAGCGCCCTCAGTGGGCCCACTTAAGACTTGATAGATTTCTCATTATTTTTAGACAGCCATGATGGAGCACCAGGTAGCACACAGACTGTTCTGGTTTCCTTTTAGATTCTACTTCCTGAGTAGAAACACTACCCCGCTATGGCACATGAATGGTAAGCCAGTCTACTGCCTGCCAAGCCTGGGAGATGAATAGTTCTCTTCATGTGAAACAATCACAAATATGTAATCTGGAAGCCCGGGGCATTTTTTTCCATCCCTCCATTTGGAAATCCATCTCTGAGAGGTTTCAGAGAGGCTACAAACACTTGAACTGTGGCAGAGCACCAAGGAATCGATGCCAAGCTGTAATACCAGGCAATAAATGGGATTATATTTGTCATTTATTTGACAGTGAATGGTCCCTGGGAAAATATGAGCTGTGTTTATTGGGTTTGTCTATTGTGTGCCAACCTTACAATCTCTTCTTTTGTTTTGTCTTGGCTTCTCTGTATCCAGTGGGCAGGTTGAGCCGATTGACTGTCAAGATTGTTGTAATATGGAGCCAACTACACTTCACAATCACAGCAGTTGCAGAGGAAGCAACTGAAGGCAGAACAGATTCAAAATATGTGTAAGAAACACAACCAACAATTGACTTGCTCTTGCATTTTAGATTTATATTCCATTCAAAGAAATGCAACTTTTCACACTGTATCAAAGGCCGAGTCGAAAAAGAAAAGTTAAAGAGCAAGTCTGCATTGTCAGCACCAAATATATATTTTGATTGATATACTCAATTGTTGTTTAAGTGCTTGGTTCAGTAAAACATATCTGCATTTTTCATTATATTCATTGGGCTACTTGGTGAGTCAGCTAATCTGACCAAGCTTGAATTCCTTATACACAAAAAAACGATGATGCACACTGCAGCAGCACTTGCTGTTGTGCCGTGGTGCGACAAACGCTGGAACAGGAGAGAAAGAGTATAGTGTTTGACACTTTGCCACGCTGTGAGTCATATGAGGAGCCTGGAGCAGACATTTGAGTTGACTACTCAGGGGTTAGATCTCAACTCAGCTTTAATGGGAAAGTCACAGTCACCTGCAGAGATTTAACTGCAAAGAGAACAGATACGACAGCAAATCATGTTATGGTTTTGAATATGAAATGCACAGTGAAAGCAGCTGAAATCTTCTGTACTACAATAGAGGTTAAGAATAATAACAGTGGAATTGCAAGAAATGGGTTTGGAACATAAATGCTATTTGAGCATTGAGTAGAAGTGTGTTGAGCAGCCCAACATTAACCCAAATATTTCGAAGTGGTCGTCGAAAGCCTTGTCAAATTATCTTCTTCATTATTCTTCAGTCAGAGATTTTCTATTAACAATTGCTTATTTTAGACTCTGACTTAGCATTTTGCTTAACTTAAGTTCTTGGATGGTTTTGTATGTAGGAATAGTTCAACAATTTGTGGATTACTTTCTGGGGAGAGCTGGAAAATCTTGTTTGGGTACCGTATCGACACCATAATCATAAATATATACCCAGTCCTAGCCATGACTGCAAAGGAAAATGAATAATATTTAACATGCAGCACTCAGTCAGTTTCTCCAGTAAAGTAAATGGTTAGGGCACAGAGAAGTCACAGTTTGAAAAGCTTGGTGCATGTTGGTCTCAAGGCCCAGGTGAGCCACCGCCTCGAGGTGCTCCATATCTGATGCTGACCCCCACAGTATTCCCAGGTACGCTGGAGAAGAGGCAGGTGAACAGTTGAGACAGCCGGAGGGAGTTTGACCCTGCAGTCACGTTGTGTTCAGGGCACATCTCTCCTCTCCTTGGTTGACCCCCTCCCTGACTTTCCCTTTGTCTGTCTCCGTCTCTCTCTAACTCCCTCCCACTTACTATCCAGAGAATTACGTGAGCAAGAAGGAATGAAAAGAGGTATTGTGCTCTGTTGAATGTAAGCTGTGTGTCTCAGTGGTTGTTCCTACTTTTGCTTTATGCAATACAACTATGCAGATATCACAGCCTTGGCATATAACACAGTGGTCACAGGAGCAAGGAACTTGTTATTACCTGCATTATATGTACTGTTTTGAACTTAACGTCAGGGTCAAGTCTCACATGCTACACACACGGAACGTGTCTCTACATGATCAGTAGCATAATTGCTGCTAGAAAGTTATTCTTCAGAAGACAGAGATTCCATTACATCATTTTTACATGTACATGTGAAATATGTACGTAGCCTTGTGAAACTGCGCTGTACATAATACATTGCCTCATAGTGCTGGTTTGGCATAATGTTTTGGAACAGAGCCCGGTGCCACAATACTGTCTGTGTCCACTGGCATACCTGTACTAGTTAGACAGCAGTGCATATTAGTGGCCTCTTTGTGTGCAAGAGGTGCAAGTGATAGTTCACAGTGAGAATGAAGACATATTTCATCATGCTCTTAGTGGAGCCCTTTGAAAAAAAGTTAAAAAAAATATTTTCCATAGTGAGGAAGAAAACACATCAATGTTTGTGTATTCACAGCTTGTTATGCAAGGCTTGTTTTTTTTTAGTCCGGATATGTGAATGGCATGCACTGGCACTAGGATTAAATACTGATTTAGTACTGACAGAAATGGACGTGTAGCACAGAGTAACAGAAGCTACAAAGTACCAAAGGTTGGTATAGAATGTCCTGGTCAAATAAACTAATTTAAAAAGTATGGTGTTATTGGTATAAGTATAAAACGATTCAAACACTAACAAGCCATAACTGGTACACAAGTAATTCTTGTATTTCCGACTTTAATTTCTTGCAGCTCAAGAATAATAGGCCTCTCTTCAGACTTATTTAAGAGAGATGCTACGCCATTATTGGTCATTTTCCATCTTGAGTAGTTGGTTAAAATACCTGGCCAAAGCTTGTTATTATTCATCAGTGATAACCTTTCTGGATCCATATTTCCTGTCCTCATATATAAATGTCAGCACTGATTGCTGAGCCAAACAGGGCCCTTCTATCATGCAACTCCAATTGGATACAATATGATAAAGATACAAACTCATTCAACTGCTAGCCTTTATTTCATTCAGGATTTCTTTATTGTCCGTCAGAGCTGAATTAATAAGTTGTTACTCAAAAAATATAATCACCAACTATTTAAATAACGTTTTATTGTTAAAGTTTCTTGCAAAAATGTCAGAAAATGCTGTTATCAGCCTCTCAAATATGGACACTATCTGCTTTTCTCAGTTTTATAGTATATTCAAGTGGATATCTTGGACATTTAAAGACATCACCCTGGACTTTGAGAAACTAGAACGGATGTTTTAAACTATTTTCTGACATGTTATAGACCAAGTGATTAATTGAGACAATAATCAGTGGATTAATCCATAATGAAAATATCATTGGTGGCAGACTTGTACATCAGCCCTTGTTTTTGTATCTGCAAGCCATCAGTGTTGCATGCTTGTCCGTCTCATTGGCTGCATGTCTGCTGGCATACATGAGCGAGTGGGCTAAGGTTCATGTCATGTGCTCGTCTTCTGATCTGTGACCTTTCGTCACAAGTCACCAGCTTTCTTATATGATTGCCAGCTCTGAGCACCGTGGAAAATGAAAACATGAGAATTTAAAGGAAATAAAGCCCACAAATACATCTCACTTGAGTAATATTAAGGCACCCATGCCACTTAACAAATGTTACTGCTAACATACACATATGAAGAGTTCTTATCAATGGGTTAATATTAATATAATTATTTAAATGCTTCTTTTAAAATGACCCGAGGCATCAAGGAACAAATCTTGACTAACAAGCAAAATTCCTCCATTAGCAGTTTGAAATGTGAATAATATAATGCAATGGGCAAAAATATCATAATTCAATCAATCAATATCATAATTTATTGAGTCCATATAATTCTATTGACTACGTCTTTAAAACGTCACTGCTTTTTTTGCTCTTGGGATAGGCGGAAACAAGCTGTAATAGCAACAGCAACACATTTTCTTCTTTTAAAGTCATTCATCTCCAAGTTGTTAGCAGTCGCCTTCTTCATTTGAAGTCATGTTTCTGGCCACCCTGAGAAAGGAAGTCCATTATTGCTAATATCATTATTAAACTAATACTGTCATCGTTTTGATAAGGAAGAGAAATCGATAGAAAAGCAGTGTTCTTGTGCAACTGCAGTTAAAGTTAGTATTAAGTTAAATAATAACCTAATACTAACAAATGAAAATCATACAATGTCAAAGAGACATAAGCACATAAAGATGCTGGCCCTTTGGGCATAAAATTCAGAGGACTGCTAATCTGG
This sequence comes from Anoplopoma fimbria, assembly GCF_027596085.1. NCBI lineage: Eukaryota > Metazoa > Chordata > Actinopteri > Perciformes > Anoplopomatidae > Anoplopoma > Anoplopoma fimbria. The sequence goes on along the minus strand of NC_072458.1, from coordinate 3,477,861 downwards.
TTGTCGGTTATACTACATGGCCGACATCTTTCCCATCTGTTGGCCTCTAGTCTTCCCTTATCCATCACTTCCCAGCGTGCTGTGCCCTTCTCCCCCCTCAGCCTCTCTCTTAGGCAATCAGCTGGTATTATCCCCGTCATCTTGTGGTTGTATGGGCACGCAGCGATTTGACTATCTTTTCTCTGGAATTATCTGTCTTGCTTGGTAAAACCATCTGCGTTCAGTCATCCTAAAAGGCTGCAGCCACTACTGCCAACTCACTGCACTCGCTTTCTTTATCTCTGGGAAGGTTCCTCAGCTTGATAGGTGTGTCTTTGTGTGCATGAAGAAGAGAGGGGAAGCAAGCTTTAATAGTTGGACGTCAAGAGGCCATCACTGGTTCAGGGAAAACCTAAATACAGCCCCTGAATCAGACTGATCTGGGGTCAGTTTGATCACAGGAACAGGCTCACTACCAGCATAGTCTGTCTGTCTGTTGATGAAACATTTCTTATTCACTTTCTATTCCTTCTGTCTCTCTACCTTCTCTCCCTCCACGCACTCACTAGTTAATAAGTAAATATCTGTTTACTGTTTATAAGTGTGCATTCCAGATAGCCTTACTGAGTGTGACTAATTGTGTGTTTCTATATTCCTATTCAAGTAAGAAAATAACCACATATGATAAATAACAGCAAAATTATATTCAATCGAAAGCTTCAGATTTGTTTGATCACAGTCAATGCCTACAGGTTTTAAGAAACTGTATCAGGATGAAAAAAATTATGTAACTCCTCTGGGTGGCCCCTTAAACAGACTTGTGTGTGATGGAGCAATAAATGAAAAAAAAAGCTCTGCATATGCAATCTAATTCCTTAAGAACGCATGACCAGGAAAGAATACATGTGGTTCAGCTCAGCTTTAATGCTAAGTTGAACTGCTACTTTGTGTTTCTAATTTAACAAGGTAAACCAGAAAACTTGCTTGCTGACTCCGAACCTCTTCCCATTGTGATCGCCGGCAGCTGAAAGAGCATGGAATGATTGCAGCTTACATTTGCTAGATGTGGGTTTTTTTTTGACTCATTGTTTCAAAATACGAGTGTAAATTGTCCGTTAGCCCAGTATGTTTTACTATGTTTGTATGTACAGTAATGACCAAATGGTGCACTGGTGTCCAGAAAACTTGCCATATTAGTTTACGACCGATTTTTTGTTCACTGTGTGCTTTGCACACTTTTAATCAGGGACCTAGAAATTAACTTATTTCATGGGGGGTAATGAAAGGGCATATGTATTCTGCCTAAAATATTTTGCAGTGTATGAGTTAGATGGTGCAGTACTCTACTATGCCTTCTGTTCTGCTGTGCACATTTTTTTGAAGTATACCCCAAAGGATATAGCTTAAACATCACAAGCATATAGTGTTTTAGAAAATGAGTTTGCGCTTTAACAATGGGATTTACACTTGAGTGCTAAACCCAAAGTCCAAAAGTGAAAAGATTGAACAACCAAGATTTGGATATCAAGAAGGGCAAAATACTATGTCACTTGTTTTCTCGGCTCACTAGTCACAAGTGATGTGAGCCAAATAAAGAAGTAATGTCAGTATTTTGTCCTCCTTGACTTTGAAATACCTTTTCACTTTTGTTTTGGGAATATGCTACTGTAGTGTATCACACTGTGCTGTACTGCAGCAGTCAGGCTCTAGAGACAGACTTGAATCATTTACAATACTGCACACAGAACACTAGAGGAGAGATGGATTAAGGTGTGGGGGGAGACTGCTGAAGTAACAGGGGGAGGGAATATTGAACCAGAGAAAATAGTGTTAGAGGAAGGAACAAGTCAAGATAAAGTGGGATGCAGATGGGACATGTCCTACTCTTTATTCTCTCACTCCCTTCAACTCCCCCAATCTATCTGTATCCACTCTCCTCCAAGCTCCCTTGTCTCTCTTTTCATCTCCTCGTATTGCATCTCCAGTCTGGCTGTCGACCAGCGCAGCATCGAACTCCCATCTGCTTGCGGCCAATTTAAAGGGAACTTGCTCCTCCATTAAAGTGCATGTTCAGTGTGACTTTCATCCCTTTCCTCTTATGTTATACTCCCTCTCTGTCTTTTGCCGTCTTAGTGAACAGCCAGCCACTTCTCTCCTTGCATCAATAAAAAACAGCTTTTTCAAGAACAGGTTTTGTGGAAGACAAAAGCAAAATGTTTGGAAACCTCCAGGAGCAATTCACATGGATAAGACGAACAATGTCCTAGACTCTTTAGGTGCAGCCCTCTCTGCAACAATGATCCCTTTGTACTGTAGAGGGCAAAAAAAATCCAGCGCTGGAAGTTTTCTTTTCCTGTTTACTGTAACAAGGTGATCTATATGCTGTAGAGTCTGTGTAATGAGAGCGACAATGTGAGGTGTACAGAAACAGCAGGCTACCAAAGTTACCCAAATGGAAAGTCTTTTTCACATTAACAAGGACAAACACGAAAAACTCACTCAGACAAGATGATGCAGGCAGTTTCATCTGATCAGAAAATAAACACAACCGAACCGTAAAACCCTTTCTTTTTGTTTCTCTCCTAGTCTTCTCCTCTTCACACAAGCTACTGTCCAATTATTTCCTGCCCGTACACATCAACATTATTCAAGCGCACATACTGCACATACAGCTGTACATGCAGTAAAGTAAACACTCATATCTGCACACACCCACACACACGTAGGTCCACAAAAATACCAAATCATTTCACGATAGATGGATGGATAATGTTTCTTCTTTGATTAATACCCCCACATCCACACATGGGGAAATCATTTTGAGCTTGACTGCCAATGGCTGATATGTTGTGAGTTTCTTTGCTAGGATTCTGTTTCTAACTTTACATTGAATCTTTTTGTTGTGGAAAAAAGTTCCTTTTGAGTTGTTGTTATTCTCCTCAGCAGGCTAAGTAAAGCTAAAGTAAAGGGAATCAGAGATGTAATTCAGACAAATAAGAAGGTCAATATAGTAGTTGCTAAGCAAGGAATTATTGTGACGAATGGCTACAATGTGTGTTAAAAAAATGTCCCATCAGGCCTCCAGGATGAGCTTACTCACACTTATCTTACTGCCTTTGTGAAGGATTTCTTACAGTTATTAAATGACAAGAATGACACAACTTTGCCACTGGGAAAGAGACTTTTAATTATCCGTTTTGAGCTAACTGGATTTGTCTTCCACAAGCACATCCATTTAGCTACAGATTCATACAATTGCATTATCCAAGGTTCAGTACAGAAAAATACCATGCAGAGCAAAAATGACTCAGAAAACACCAAACTTTCTCCCGGAAAAGCCATTCAATGAAACTCAGTAGCCATGGGAGGCAGCTACAAATGTTTCCAGCTTTTGTTACCCTCTGATTTATAGGCGGTCACTGTGTCCTTGAGTTGTTAGTTCAGATTTCCCGCTAGCCAATGGGTGGGTTCTGTTGGTGTATTGTGTTGCTCAGAGTAAGCAGTTGATGTTGCTTTTATGGCCTTGTAATTGTCCTTCTAATAATGGACAACAAAGAGATGTGAGGTAGATGGTTGGGAATTGACTGGTTGTGTGCCAGGGGAGAAAGTAACAAGAATGGGATGGACAGCCTCTGCTGTGTTAATGGGGGAGAGAAAGACTGACACTTTATAAGAGATTACAGAGCTGTGTGTGTGTAGGAACAGCGGGAACGCTGTTCATTTATGTCCGGAGATATATCTTTTCCCTCAAATCAGGGACATCAGGGAGTTTGTTTGATACATTCTTCAAGTGGACCATTTGTCATGAATAAACCAGAATGCACATCACAAGTTGAGCCCCAAATGTATGACATTAGAGAGTAGATAAAGCCCAATCTCTTCACAGCAAACCCCTGTGTATCCTTGTCGATATAGCAACGGAGAGACAACCAGCTAGCCCTGTCAATAAACACATCTGAGGGAGGTCTGACTTTGCATCTAAAGCGACATTTGTGCTTATGTCACAGATTTCTTATTATGTAAATCCTCAGTGGGGGTTTGGAGGCTTTGGGCTGGATGCTGCTTGGTTGGTAGCGCTCATTGGCATTCGAACACTGCTGGAGTGCAGCAGAGCACAGCAGCATGGCATAGCGAGGGTGAGTGTGAACCCTAGAGATGAAGAATGAACTGAGAGCAGCTTCAATGATTGAGCAGGGGTCTATCAGGAGTGCAGCTGTGTATCAGGTCCATAGATTATCAGTATCAGTGTCTCGTCATATTGTATTATTGTTTACTATGCATCCAAAAATGTCACTTGATACCTAGCACTAATACTAAATGATTTTTTTTTACTTAAAATTAATCTTTTAAAAGTATTTTTTAAGTGTTTCATTGACAAATCTCTGTCTCTGCAAAATGAAACTGACACAAGTCCCTTTGATACACAAACACAATGGCCTCTCTGCTGCGATGGCACTGTATCAATATTATGTTCTCTCCACCCTGCCCTGTTCCTGTTTGCACAGCCCAGTAAATGTACCCACCTAGTAATCTCTAATGGAGGAAATTCCAGTCTGTGGTTTTTCTCTGCTCTGTCCCTATCTCTCTTTGTAATTCACATAGACTGTTTCACTCTGTTTGTCTTTCACAGACACAAAGTGTTAAACTAACTAACTTTACCCTACGCTCATCTGCTGCAGTGTAGCAGAAGATATTTTGCACAGGAAGATCTGTAATCAGGCTTTCTCTACTGCTGTCCCTCACTCGGTGTGTTGTGTACCTACACACATGCACACACTTAAGATCCTCTCTCATGCTCTGACCCCCTTAAACACTAGTTTCTGGATCAGTGCCAGCTTGACTGTTCATGAGAGCCACCATTTGCATGTACAAGCCTTCTGGGAGAACAATTGTTCCTTTCCCTGCATTCAGATACGCTTGGGCCCTGCAGACATAAAAATATCACGCATACACACTTTCAGTCGTGCACACAACACAGAGTCCTCCAGAGAAGTAAGGGACGGATGCTTGAATCATCAGAAACTTTACGTCACAGACATTTTTATCAAGTCTCTTGTATAACATGAACATCACCTGACGCTGAACAACAGTCTATTTCATAACGCAGGTCTGAATCATGTGACACCTTTCCCTAATTCCTTCTGCATCATGTACAGCCAGCGTTGGTGTTTACTCTGGAGTATCATACTCTGTGCGGATGAGTCAGTAAATAACACTGGGCTCACAGGAAGGAAAGCTCTAATATGGAGATAAAGAAGACAGATAATAAAATAAAGTGACAATTGACAGACCAAAATAAGTGCTTTATGAGCACTTTCAGGGTCAGGATCTTTCTACAGAACGATAGTCTTTCCGAGAATGGAGAGCATTAAAAGGTTACAACTTCTTTTAACCTAGAAGAAAAACATGGTGACAGTGAGATGGGTACTGAAAAAGGGGACATTAAAGTGGAGAAAGAGTTACGGAAGAGCGGGAGAGGGCGGCAGGTTGATTTGGATAACTTTTTTCTTTCTATCCTTATTTCTTCATGTCTCTTTTCATGATTTTTAAAACACAGATATTCAACTCAGCAACTCAATATATTTTTTAGAAAGTAACAGTAAGGCTTGTGTGCTTATAAAAATCCTTGATATCACAGTGAAAGTGTCTTTTTGTGATTGAACAGAACTACCAACATTTTTTCTGTGTTAAACTGAATTTATTCCAAACCAGGTAGCAATCTTTTTTGTTTTACACATCCCCAATTCATTTTAGTTGCTCAGCAATTTGAAGATGGGAAGTCTGACACAATATTGGATTTTCACTGTATCTTACTATCATGGTATATCTTCACAAAAACAGATTTGCGGTGCTAATGAGCATGGGGGCCCTGTGAAACAACTTGAGCAGCATTACATTACTTTGTAATGCTGCTCAAGTTTACTTTGACATTACTTTGAAACTCAGCAAACTTTGATGAAACTGTGTGGATGATGTGTGATGTACAGTTTTAATGTGGGTCAAGTCTCACAGGGCTGCAGCTCAAGAGGTTTGCTGACTCAGTAGGATTTAGCATTGTGGCATTCAGATTCAGGAGGATTTGTACTGCAGCAGGTTTATGGTCCCACTTTTGTTTTGTGGCATGCATGGATTTGCATGAATGAATACAAATATGATCAAAAGACATTTCATTAAAAAATATGTTGGTGCTCCTTTGATTGGTATTGTCTTTAAGCAAAAATGCCAACCATTTGATGGTTACAGTTCTCAAATGTGAGAATGTGCTACTTTTCTTGGTCTTTTATTGTGTCGTATTTATCTAATATTTCTGGGATTTGGGATTGTTGATTGGACAAGATTATAAATCACTACACCATGTGCTCCAGGATCTTATGATGGTCATTTTCCACTGTTTTCTGACGTTTTAATCTAGCAAACATTTAAGAATAATTATAATAAATATTAGTCAACAAAGAATTTCTTTGGTTGATAATAGACCTTTGGTTGTCGCATATACTGTTGGGATGACCGTAGAAATAAAAACGTTTTTTAAGTATTTAATTAGTTGACGGATAATTAATCTGACTTGATAATTGTGATTTGTTTGATTATGAAGCAAAGCTATGGAATTCAGATGTCAATAACCTCAATATCATGTTTGGGCACAATTTTGTGTGTGTATATATATTTGTATGTATATATCTATAACATTTCTGTCAACTTTCCATGAGATCTCAGGGTTAATTGTGTTACACACGGTCAAATATATCTGAACACATGTCAAAAGATTTCATTCAGATTCTTTTGTGAAACAAAAACAGTTGCTATCTGGTGGGTTCCTGTGACAGGGATGCTGCCCACTCAAACAGCCGGCTGAGCTCAGCAGAACTAGCATGTGTTCTGTATCCCACAAAGTCTTTACTAAGGGAGATTCCCCACTTGGACCACCTGCAGCTGTGGACCAATTAAAATCACCACCCACCACTCCCGGACCCAATTGGTTTGACTTGCATACACCCAGTGACACCCACAATGATAACAGCTGGAGAGCGTGAAAGCAATCAATGAATAATTGATGATAATTGGCTCTACCCATTCATAATTCATACCCCCAATTCACTAAGAGGCCCCACCTGAGTTTGGTGTGTGTGTGTGTGTGTGTGTGTGAGTGTGTTTCTGTGTACCCGATGGTGGACTGTCTTGTATATGTCGCAGAAGACATGCGTGCATGTCCCAGCTGCTGTGTTTGTTGCTGCTGTTATTTCAAATTTCATGAAATGTTTCTGGAGAAGTGTTTGAGATGTGGCCCGTGTTTGTGCTGCAGAAATGCTTTCTCTCCTTCTCACACGCATAGTGGGTTATCAACGTGCCGTCTTCCAAAATGTTATCTCCCCTTGTAGCTGTACTGGCAGGAAACTCCTCTCTCCTGATAAGCAAGTGGAGTACGGGCTCCAGACTTAACATGCTCCCTTATCGAAGATGTTGTTTGGATGCAATCGCAGATACTTACAATATCGAACAAGAAGTTGTGATTATATATAGTGTTGTGTATTCATTTGTCCTCCTCCACACTTTTAGATGGGTCGATAGAAAAGTAACTATAGAGTACCCTAACTATGCAGGGGGTTAGATAACTGGCTACAACATAAGTAAAGAATGTGTCTTAATTTCCATCTCCATCCTTTTCTTTCTCCGCATTTTTCTGCAGATCACAACTCTGATCAACCATAAAGACAAGCCAAAGAAGTCTGAGCGTACTCAGGCAGCAATACACAGGGTGGGCCAGGCAGTGAGTGTGGCTGTGGGACGCTTTGTCACCGTCGGGGAGGCCATCGCCACAGAGAACCAAGAGCTCAAGGATGAGATGGGTCAAGCCTGCTTCGAGGCACGCAGAGCAGGTATGCCTCTTTTGCTGGTTTAGATTATGTACTCAACATTTTACTGAATTTCTGACCTTAAACTCAACACATTGTTGAGTGTTTCTCTTTGGGGCGAGATAGAGAGGGCACTTATTTTGCATGGCCATGGCTTTTGTGTTCAGAAATTGCCATTGAGGGTGTTGTAGCTGGTCAGGCAACAAGACTTATCAGTGTTTATTTGTTAAGACAAACTGTGACAGTTTCATAAAGCATCAGGCGTCACCTTCAGACTTCAGTGTTATTGTTTTTGATTTGTCTGAACAGCCTGGCTGTTAGACTGCATTACACCAGAGGACCTCCAGATTTTTCTAAAGACGTTGTTATTAGGTTGGAAGTAAAGGCTGAAAAATGTGGGGAATTTGTCTGTGCTAGTTTGGAAAGCACTGCATAGATTCTGGAGAATACTTAATACGTCAGGCTGTTGGCAAGCTTGGGGATGTTGTAGTTTTCCCGATATTCAACGCCTCATAGATTGCTTCTGTGTTATAATGAGGGTTTTTTCTCCACTTGAGGTCAGGACTCCTCATTTTTTTTAACAGGTTCTGAATCTGCTGACTATGCTGGGCCTATCTTAGTGGAGTTTACATTTCTCCCCACGTCTGCATTCCTGCAGTTTCCTTCCCATTCTAAAACATGCAGGTTAGGTGATAGCCTGGTAACCTTTCCTCTCCCAATGTGGAAATCTGCAAAGATAATCAGTGTGATGGATGTATGGATATATCAAGTGTAAAACAGTAAACAACTGAGAGAAACAAAGAGGTACAGAGTGTTGTAGGAGGGGTGGAAACAGTGACAACCAGTGTGAGGGAACAAGAATGTGTGGATCACTCTTTCACAGGACTGTCAGCGTTTATTGAACCAGAGAGAGAAGAGGTGATATTCTTTTCAGGAATGTGTTTCACTCAGTGTTTCTTCACTTCCTTGTAACATTTTGCCATTAAAATGCAGTCTAAAAATACACACTGAGGACAAACTTCAACCCTGTATCTTCTTGTCTATCTAAACTTTTCTTACAATTCTTAGCTTAGATAGTTGACACCACTTGCACGATGAAACACTTCTTTATATTGGGAAACGTAGCTCTTATCAGGCAAAACAAGAACCTCATTTAGCCTTCTACGGAGCAGACCGGAAACAATATCACAATTGATAAGAATTTAGACACAACACCGTGATAATAGGTTTATGTTGGGGGAACCAGCCTGTGTAGACAAGCTTCTAATCCTCACACAGCATTGATTTGTAAAGACGGCAAACACTCAGACAAAGAGAGTGCTGGTGGGAGAATGCGAAAAGACTGATGAGAAAGTTTGTGTGTGAATGTGTGTGTATAGGTGAGGCCAAGTGAAGTGTGTGTGTGTGTGTGTGTGTGTGTGTGTGTGGGGGGGGCTTGTGCAAATGTGTGGATGTGTGTGCCCACTGCGACTAATTTATTCTAGTTCTCATTTTCCTCTTAGGCAGGCCTTTTAACAGTTTCCCTTGCACTTCTCCTGACAGACACTATGCAACTGTTCCCTGACTTTAAAAAATTCTACTTTTTGTCCTTCTGACCACTTTGAAAAATGATAGAGAAATCTTCAGGGATGAAAAAGTAAGGCTTTTTGGAGGTTTTAAGTCTCAGGGAGAGAGGGATTGGTGTTTCTCTAATACCTAGCCGTAGGGAGAGTTTAATCAGGCAGGCTACAGCCTTGTGTGCTATAATGAATGAAATAAAGGCAGGCTGAAAGCACTAGTTTAATTAGATGCTACCCATCATCAGAGTGATGGAGAGATCCAACGAGGCAGGTCAGTGAAGGCAATCTGTGTTGGATCTCCGTCTCTGTCTCTTTCACTCAGTCTCTTAGTGTCATTCTCACATCTGCGCGCTTCTGTCCCACTTTTTCTTTCTCCCTCAGAAAGATTCAAGATAAGATGATTGCTAGGATCGAAATAAAGTCATATTAAGTACAATATGTGAGTGTTTAAATACAGGATCACATGTGCAGGGCAATACGTTAGTAAAAAGGAGGGTATTGTTTGCCTTGTTAGCATGCAAACATTTGCTAATTTTCACTAAACACAAAGAACAGCTGAGGCTGATGGGAATGTCACACATTTTTAAGGTATTTAGACAAAAGTATTTGACAAATCAAAATGTTGATATAGTGATGGTACTGAATGAAGAGTAAAGTAATCCTGAGAGGATTATCAAGTTTCATTGCAATCAACCAATAGACAGACAGACAGACAGACAGACAGACAGACAGACAGATATTGCCAACAGTTGAGTCATGCAAGATTGGTTGGCTCCATGTGCTGTACCAACACATCAATGATCAGCCTTTCAAGTTTTTACTTATGAATAATACATTTATCGTCCATAATCATTTAGAGAGGAGAGTTGCCTCCCTCTGCTTTCCACCCTTCAAGGGTCAAGGGGGTTGAGCAGCATTCTTTGCAAGCCCGGTCGAGATGTTTTAACTGGTTAACACAGCTGGCACTGAAATGCAGCCTGTCGGATGCAATCAGTTCGTCAGTGCTGCTTCTTAGGACCAGCCAACCCAAATAGACAGCCAAGCTGCATGACCCGATAGAGACATAGCTATATCCCCGGCCCCCTCCTTTCTGAGCTCTCTTTTTATGAAAGATTTCCCTCCTCCTCCCACTCGCTCTTAACTCTGGGCAGTTTCCTCTTGATAGGGACTATTTTACTGATGGGATTTTAGCTTAAAAAACACAGTATTCTTCCCTTTTTGGGGCTAGTAAGAGCAGTTAGAACGAGAGAAAAGGGAAAGTTGGACGAATATTTATCATTTGCATATTTCATGCAAAAGCAAATTTATGCATGGCGTGTTTGCTAATTGTATTTAAGGGCCTAAGTTGTCAGAAAGCATGCCGGTAGTGTTTTGGTTAGGCTGGCATAGCTGTCGTACTGAATATAGTATTTCATCCAGTCTAGGACAATATGTACTCCCAGAGGTGAAGAGTGGCAGATTGGAAGACCATCGTGCATTAGTTTTGTTTGGCTTAACTTAGAAGGCATAGCAGTTTCCCACCCATTTACTGTCTCTTGTCTGGGTCCGGATCTCAGTGGCAGCAGGCAGAGCGAAGAAGCCTAAAGGTCTTTCTGGCCAGTCACATCCTCCAGCTCTTCAGAGGGAATCCCAGGGCGCTCTCAGGCCAGATGGGATATGTGAACCCTCCAGCATTTTCTGAGTCGGCCTCCTCAACTGGACATTTCCTGAATCATCTGACAGGCACACAGAAAAGTCTCATAAACTGTCTAGCTCTATATAATCAAAATATGCACAAGCTTAGAAAGAATGTTGTATACATGTCCACTTACAGTCAAGAATTTGTCATGTTTGTTTCCAGTGAGCTCCATGCTTTGAGGAAGCCTGGTACAGATTTTAAATTAGGAGACAAGAGAACACTTGGTTGGGATCAGTACTCGGTATCGGCAGTTAACTAGAGAGAATGTTAATGAAACATTAGCAGGAGAGAAAAAATCAAATCCCTATACACAAACATAATATATCAGCCTGAGCAGTTTATCACTCCAACTCTGTTGTTGAACCAAACAATACCCTTCTCTCCTCTCTTGTAGGTGATGCCATAGCCCAGCTGACAGATGTGGGATCAGCCTTGCCGTCCCAGCAGGACGGACGTGTCACAGTGTTCAGTGATAGGACGGGGATGGTGAAGGCTGCCCGCTTGCTCCTCTCTTCAGTCACTAAAGTCCTGGTCCTGGCCGACCGCATCGTCATCAAACAGATAATCACATCACGCAACAAGGTGAGACATGCAGATGTGAGATGTTATAACCTTTTAAGGATGTGCATAAGTTCTCTTGCTTAGTTTTTTTTCACACAAACACACACACACACACAGTGATCCATGCATAAATACACACACACCAGCTCGGCAAACTCCATCCTGAGTCCTTTACTTCCTAATAGATAAGCACTGGCTCTCTGAAGAAGTACTCTGGAGGTAATTGAAGGGAAGCAGCACATTTAGCGATCACATTAAAAGACAGAGCAAGAGGACTGTACCTCCTCATCGTACCTGGCTCTGCTCTTAGCCAGACAATGTGATGTGGATGTAGCTGTAGACTGAGCCAAGAATGGAAACCGGGGGCCTAATCATGACTGGTTAGCCTGGTTTGAACAGACAGTCGACAGCCCCCTGCCCTCCTCCATTACTGGCAAACACAATTACATCTCTTCCTCCTCTTTGTCTGGCGAGAATAAAAGCTGCTGTGTTAGCGCTGCCAGCTAGCCTACCCTCAGCAGCTAAATTAGCAGTTATATAGACTACTATTAACTAAAATGCAGGTTAGGAACTACTTAATCTGTTGGTTTTATTTTAAGAGATTACATATATGATTACATCACATTAAGCTGTTAATACTACAAAAGGGAGAGCTGGAGTAACACAGAAATAGGATATAAAAAATTGAATATTTAAATAAATCGCTGTCCAATCATTTTTATTCTTGGTTCTGTTTTAAAGGTAAGGCTTCACTTTTGGGGTATGAATAGATCTGAAATAGGTTGTTACAGTGTGGAAGGATTTCAAGAACGCAACCATATGTGGCAGTTTATTCTGATCTTTTCACTTCTCTCAGGTCCTGGTTACCCTCGACCATCTGGAAAGAGTCAGCACCTTCCAGGAATTTGTACAGATTTTCAGCCAGTTTGGCAACGAGATGGTGGAGTTTGCCCACCTCACCGGAGACAGACAGAACGTGAGTAGTATGTGAAGAAACCGAATTTCTTTAGCTTTAAGAGTGTCAAAATCTAAGCACACTGTAACATTCTTTCAATAAATGAAATAAATAAGTGGTCTAACATATGAATATTGTGTTTATGAACAAATAGTAATTTGCTTATTCATTTCTACAACAGGACAATTTGTTTATTCATGTAGATGTAACCTTCTAACAAGCCCTGGTTTTCTAAACATGGTATTCTGAATGTGAAAGCAGGTGGTGGACTTGGACTGTGAAACCTGCAGCACATATACTGTGAATGTGCAGGCAAACCCAGAACAAATCAATAATTCACATATCAAATATTTACTCCTCCAAAAAAGAATCAAACGATGAAGTAACAAGGCTTCTTCAGGCTTGTCTTATTCCTACAGATATCTTTTTCTGTATCAATTCATTTTTCTAACTCATTTCTCAATCGAACCGACAAATGTAAAGGTCAGTTGTGATTCATACTCTTTACATCACGATACATTGTTGATATAAATTGACCTATGCCTTTAGCAATGCCTTTTCTCAGCTATATATCAGCTTAGGGTATAGCACATTTGCCAAACAAAAGTTTTGCTTAAAGCTTTAGAAAACAGTCCAACTTAGGGTTTTTAACTTTGTTCTGTCAAAAACTGCTAATCCTTCTTTGACGCATACATTCAGCCTCTGCAGCTAAAGCCCTTTGCCTGCAGAAGCTGATGTAAAGTGCGCCAGCTGCGATATCTAGACAAGGAGAGAGATTCGACCATCCCCTCTTTCTTCGGTGCACGTGTTTTTGAAACACATGTAATGTCTCTCTCCAATGCAATGCAGCTAATGCTCCCTTTCCTCCTGTGCCACCCTCTTTTTTTTGTCATATTCACTCACACTCACACGCATGCACAAGCACACAGCCCTTTAGAAAATCTACCATCTTCGTCTATTGAAGCCAGATGAGCACAGAGGCAAAAATAATGACAGATAATCACATCGTCTTTGTAAACTATGGCGCAGTAATGGGAGAGGAGTTGATTCAGCTGCCTTCTCTAAATCCCCAAATACCTAATTCAAGCTGTCTATTTCTATTTGGAATACATGGATGGGGATGCTGCAGGTCATATATGCTACATCTTCTTTCCTATACTTGTAGTGTCTATTTTTATTAAGAGATAATAAACCTAGGAAGTTTTTTTGTGTGTGTAAACTTGGAGAGGAATCTGTGTCACATTTGTGTTTCTCTTCATACCAGCATGAAAGAGATTTGTTGCTTACTTTTGAAGCTTCATGTCACTTGGACACCCAGAGAGTTCTTAGAAGTTACAACTGAAGTAAAGCCACCCATTACCATCTGGTGTGTGTGTTTGTGCTGTAGGACTTGAAGGATGAGAAGAAGAAAGCACGGATGGCAGCAGCCAGAGCAGTGCTGGAGAAATGCACCATGATGCTCCTCACGGCTTCCAAGGTAAACAGCTCATGCACCGACAGTGGACCTCTGGGCAAGGCTTAAAGATTATGTCAAGTTTAAAGATTTAAGTTAAAAATTCAAGTTTATTTAATTTCAAGGCTTGTGAAATGGTAACGCTCAAAACTCATAGTCACAATATCATAAAAAAACAACAAAGAAAGAGTATAATCATGGTGGTAAAACATGAAAAGGGCTAGGAGTTGAAAAGAGTACAGGAGGGCATGAGCTTTGACATTTCACATCGAATTCCTTCCAAAGACCTGCCTGAGGCACCCAGATTGCGATTCGGCGCGGATCAACAAGGACGCCGTGTTCCACCGGATGCGCTGTGCCCTGGAGCAGGTCATCGAGATAGTCACTGAGGCACGGAGCTGTGGGGAAAATAAGATCCTTCCTGCCAGCATCTATAACGGCATCAAGGACTTCAAGGTAGGATCAGAAATTGGACTTAGTTAAGGTGTCCATGGAGTTAAGAAATGATCTCTCCTCTTGTGGGCAAAGCAGCACGCTAAGCAAATTAGATTTTAGCTGTTTAAAAAACATTATTAAAAAAAGGACATAATCTGTTCATATTAATAAGAAAAAAAGATTGTTTTAAACATAATCCTCAAATTATCTAGTTGTGACTCTATGTGGGTGTTGATTTGTGGTTGAATTGTAAACATTTTATAATTTACTGTGCTTCAAATGTAACTCAGAGAATCATTACGTAGGACCAGACCTACTGTATCTGTTTTATGATCTGCGACAATTACCATAAACCTTCCACTAATCTTCTCCCTCCTCCTTGTTCACTGGCAAATGAAAGAAAAACAACAAAAAAATGGTTTTGAACAGGTCTTTTCCATGAGGTGAAAGAAGAAAAGTAGTTTAATGAAAGGGCCCAGAGATGTGTATTGCTGTTAATAAATGCTCTAAATGGCAGAGTTTAGCTAAAAGCTTATGTAAACCTGTCATCTTAGGACACATAAACAGGGGCCGTTAAAAATTGATTTTTGAAGGAAAAGAGATTGACGAAACAAGAAAAAATGCATTAGCTTTCATGTTTGTGTACTTGAGAGGCTTTTTGCAGATTTTATTGTCCACCTTTGATGGCCCTCACCCTTATTTGCCCTCAGAACATTGGTTAGTATGGTTCTGCTCTCTAATTCCAAACCCTCATCCTCCTCCTTTCCTGCAGTCCAGCGTGGAGTGCTTGCGGGAGAACCTGTACTCCTCGTCCCCCCAGAGCATGGGCAGCCAGCTGGAGGCGCTGGTGGAGCGGACAGAGGACTTCACTGATTCGGCCTACACCAGCCACGAGCAGCGGCAGGCCATCCTAGGTCTGTGCCAGCTGGCGCGCCAGGACACTCAGCAGCTGGTGCACGCCTGGGCTGAGGCGGTATGTTGGCACAAGCAGGCACGCTTGCACAGATGCTCATAACACCTACAGAAATATTCGTTAAAACATATGTTACCAAATGAAGTTACATGAAGTACCTCATATGTAAAAGTATGATATTAAGATGCAAAACAGTAAAAGAAGAGATTCTGGTTGGATTACTGTTGTTGGTGTAAGGAATGATAAGGAGTTAGTAAGGTTATAAACTAAATGTTATATTTAATATCTTGTTTGTGCCCTTTTTATAGCAGACAGTGTCTGTTCAACACATACACAGCATGCTACCCGGACCCACACTCCGGCTCATCTAGTCATTCTTCTTGCCTACTCACTCTCTTTTCATACATCCCTCCTGGAACAACAGAGCATAATAACCAACATGAATTACTGTTTTTGCCAAGGCTCATTCAGTCGAAAGATAAACATCATCCCATGATTGGCTTCCATTGAACAGTCTTCTTGGCCTTCGAAATTGATCGAACTTATGAAACACAAGTCCTCATATTTCAGTTTCTCATTGTCGATTTTTTTCATTGTGTTCAGAGTAGACTGAGAGACTGCTGCCACATAATTGTACAGTAGTGCGTAATCTAGCCTCTGCAATTGAAGGTCATCTGGAGAATTGAAAAGACCAGAACACTTTGGTGTTTTGAAATTGCAGCAAACGCATCTGAACGTGTAAATATTCTTGGGTGTTCTGCACAGTCCAATTTCTGGTCTTGTTTCTTGTCATTGAACGTTTAGCTGAATATATAGATTTCATTCCAATTGGATTTATGGGTCAGGTAGTATGACATTTTGAAAATGTTTGTACAATATTTAAATAAAATAATTAGTCTTAATCATTGTAGTTTGATTACATAAACTTTTTTTTGCAAGTTTGGAACAAATGGTCACAAATGTAATTGCAATGTCAAAGACCATGTTATTGAGAGCCCAAGTTCATTTCCCAATCCAGTTGTCTTCTATTGTCAAACTCTTCCAGATGATAATGTAGGTTTGTGTGTGGGCCTGTAGGACCATGTTGGATCTCATGTTTTATCCCCCTCTTTCACCCTCTCTGTCTCACTGGAGCAGCAGTCTGTCCATGCCAAAGAAGCCACAGAGGACATGGAGGTGGCCATCCTGAAGACATGCCAGAGCATCAGTGACCTTAGACGTGAGGTGAGCAGCAGTCCGTCTGCCCTCTGAGTCTGAATAGATGTACAGAGCGACACAGACATGTCTGGGATGTCTCTCACTAGATGTTCTGCCTCTGTGGTTGGTTTCCCACTTTCCTTTTTCACATCGCTCTACAGCTAACATGCTGTCTGTCTGTCAACACAACTATGTCACTGTGTCACCTCTGCTCCTCTTCTTTTTTCTTTGCCTCCTCAAATTCCACCCTCATTCATGTCTCCCACTCATCTTACCTACTCTTGTGTTTGCTCCAGCCTCCAGACATCCATACTCTTTTTTTTTTCTGCAATTTAATCTTTATTTCCTCCTCCAGCTCCATAAGGTGGCAGTCGTTCGTGCATCTGACTTGCTCAAAGTTCACGGGGAGCAGTTGCCTCTACGGGCTCTCAAAGCTGCAGGCGCTGAGGGAAACCTGGAGGCAGTGGCGGAGTATTCACGCACTCTCACTGAGCAGAAGGAGCAGCTGGTGGAGGTAGGTGGGAGCGGGGGCAAAGGGAGCATTGAGGCAGGGGGAGGTTTGTTGAAGTGCCACCTAGTAAAGGTGTTCAACTGGCAAACAATACACTAGTAGTAATCTTTTGTCAAGTTTAGATTTTACTTTTTTCGTAGTTTAATCCGGATTCTTGAGCAAAATAGCCGGCTTTAGGTGAAAAGGCTAGTTTCCCTTGAGTTGCAAAGCTGCTTAAAACACATTGAAATTGCTGTGCAGTTGAACACATACAATTTGAACTAAATGAATTTGGAGACTACATTTCTAATCCTCAGCCAAATGAAAGTCAACATGTTGCTTTGTTATGTAAACACTGAACAGAGAAATGCCATGCAGGCTTTGTCATGTCTTTGCTAGGGGCCCTAACAAACAGAATGTACAGTATAGAATGGAAAAAGACATTGTGTAAGATTCAGGTACTCTTTGGAAAATAATATAAATTTACAAAACTTAAACAAAACAACATTTTGGTGTGAAACCTTTTCTTAACAATGCAGACTTAAGATTAATTCATTATCCACTCACACTAAAGAAAAGTTACATTATTCTTTTGTTTTTCTTAAACACTTGTACATTTTGTACAGTTTTTTGTGTAGTTCATCAATGCACCTAAAATCAAGTAACCAGGAAAAATGACAATGCAGTGAAAAGGTTACTGTACAAACCACAATTTAAGTATAATTTATCCACTGAGATTCAATTAGGTATGATCACTTTCCTGTGTTAAATTGGTAGCAATACATAGAGTTAGAACATTTAGCCAATTCCTGCAGTGTGACTTTCAAACAATGACCTTTTTGTCACCTATTTCTCTGACTTCAGACGTGTCGGCTACTGTGCCATGTGTCGGGGACAGAGCCTCTGGAGATTACCTGCATACACGCTGAGGAGACCTTCCATGTCATTGGTCCACAGGTAACAGTGACCATCAAACCATATTCTTCTTTTGATTTTGTTAGATTGATATTATAACCCATTGACTGGCAGAGAAAGGATCAGTCTAGAACGTGACACAGGTTAGGGTTTATTCTTAGACCCATTTCATTCCATTCAACTGCATGCCAGTTGGTCGAACTTGTCACACAATGGTCTGTGAGTGAAATCAAGCCTGATAGTATTCTACCTAGACACAGAGAGGGAAAATAGACAAATGACCTCACGTCTCCTCAGTCTACCCTCCTACACCTAAGAACATGCTGTCCGCATAGTCCCCCATCTAATTATGTTTGCTCTTGGAAACCATCCATGCCAGTAATTATCCAGCAATGTAAAATGTTCCTGTCCTGCAGTACGAATGTCAGGCCCCGCATGACTCGGCAGCACTCCTAGTTCAAAGGTGAACCAATCAATAACACTGCAGCATCGGGCGTCCGGGGTGATATGTGTCTGAGTCGGCCCAAAGTAATAGAGGGGTGGCCCAGAGGGTAATTGCCTATTAAATACTACACTGTAGGGGAAGGGTGTGGGGGGCTGGGTGTGTGGGGGCTGTTGTGTGTGTGTGTGTGTGTGTGTGTGTGTGTGTGTGTGTGTGTGTGTGTGTGTGTGTGTGTGTGTGTGTGTGTGTGTGTGTGTGCGCACACTCTCACACACATGCTTGTGTATGTTTGGTTTTTAAAGTTGTATTTGTCAACTGTACTTGTAAACCAGACTTTATTGAAAATATAACATTGGTTGTTACATGTGTTCCAAACAAATTGGAAGCTTGAGATTTGACGAGTCATGCATCAGAAATATACTGAAATATACTTGTCATCCTTGATCCATTTTTTTGTAAAACACTAGGTTGATAATTAAGCGTTCAAGGCACAATGCTTAATTCATTTGACCATATCAGCATAAACTAACTGATGTAAACAAGCAGTAACCTTAGTTACAGTACACAGTCTTTTGGGGCAGCTTAAATTACTTGATGTGCAAGGTTTTTATTGTTTATGTTGAACATTTAAGTTAGTTCCTCTGGGTCTTTTTATTTTCTACCTGCCTTTGTTTTATAGGGTGCTGTTGTGAGTGGTGCATGTTGAGTGTAATGAGTGCCGCAGTAGAATCGTGGCTCTGATGTGAACCCAGAGAGAGTTGAATCTGTGTTTCACTCTCTTGCCGTGGTGGTGTGGTTTAAAGAAGATTACCATATTTTAAGTGAACTGTTGCCCGCTTATATAAGCCATAGCCCAGAGAGATGGGACATATTTATGACTTGGTTAAGTCATCTTCTAATGTTAGTTGTGTATTAAATAACAGTTTGAATCGGATAGCAGCCTCCAGTCTTGTGTTTTGAATTTTTGCTACAGTCTGGGAAGCAGTCACAGGGGATGGACCCAAATTAATTATTACCAGGAAGCAGCAGTAACATTAAAATGATTGAATTAAAAACTGCTTGCAAGTTGGATTCCAATTTAACAGACAGGAAACAGGAAACAGCAAGCAAGGACACTGACAGACCAGTACAGAACTCCAAACAAAACTGAAGACAAACCAACAAAGAACAAAAAAAAAAAATCGGGGCTGGTATAAATGGAGACTGAGTTGTGGGGAAGTGGGAACAGGTGAGCAGCACAGGTGACTACAGAGCTGAAGAGAGACAGGTGAAGCTAATGAGGTCGGGGCAGACAATTTTAGGGGCTGGAAACAAAACAAAAACTGGAAGTAAAACAAGGCAAGACACATGAGGAGTAACTTCAAAATAAAAGCAGGAAACACTTACCCTGACCCAAAAGAAGTCCCGAAAACACAACATTCTCTGAAAACAATAAGATGCAACACAGTCCATTCTCACATAAAAAAATGTGAGGGCATGAACCAGACTGTGACAATATCACTAGTAGGAAGACACTTTGGTTTATTTAACATCAATAGTGGCAGCTGATTAAATTGAAAAGTAGCACAGAGAGTTGAGAATTTCTCCAGATTCTTTTTCTCTGTCTTTTACTGTAATTTCGTAGTATTTCTCCCTAGTTACTGAACAACTTTATTTAAATATAACTTTTCTTATGTCGCAATTCTTAACACACTTCCCACTC
Organism: Anoplopoma fimbria; assembly: GCF_027596085.1. Classification (NCBI taxonomy): domain Eukaryota; kingdom Metazoa; phylum Chordata; class Actinopteri; order Perciformes; family Anoplopomatidae; genus Anoplopoma; species Anoplopoma fimbria. The sequence goes on along the minus strand of NC_072458.1, from coordinate 3,457,729 downwards.
AGATCATCTCGGCAGCCCAGACACTGGCCCTCCACCCGTCCAGTAAGATTGCTAAGGAGAACCTGGAGGTGTTCTGCGAGGCCTGGGAGTCGCAGCTCTGTGACATGGCCCTGCTGCTGAGAGAGATCATCGACGTCTTTGAAGGCAGGCGAGGTGCGTTTTTGTTCACCTAATAATGGATACTTGTTTGCATTTGTGTGGGTCAGCAGCACATACATCAGAGAGGATCAGAGAGTCTTTCAGGAACAGTGAGAAGAAGGAATACAGGACAATATGCTCTCGAAGGCATTTTAGCCTTAAAGAATGACATTCTCTGATTAAAACCTAGGCTATCATTTTGAACCTGAACACTTCAATAGCCTTAAAGAATTTTGGCAAAGCAAGCACATGTCTTTGAAAAATGTACCATCATAGACTGTACAACAATGCCAATGCCTTTAAACACCCATGCATTCATTCCTCCTCTGTTCTCCCTCTCTCTTATTCTTAATGGTGCCAGTTACCTGAAGTGTTCAAATCACTGACTCTTACAAATCAGTTGTTTGTTTCCTCACTGACGGGCCTGTGTGTATGTTTGCATTTACTTTACTAATTGTCCATGTACACACAGATCTACGTTTGTATCGACCATGTGCTTTCACGCACTGTAAACCTGAGAAATCTCAAAGAAAGAAAAAAGATGTTTTGGAATATATCCAGGAGGTGGTTTGACATAAAACGTATTAAATATTTTGAAGTGCAGAACAGGGTGTGAAAGGATCAAATACATCACACATTTGTATTCCCAAGGATCCCAAATGCTGTTTTAAAGTGTTGTATTGACACTGTTGAGATATTTGCTTTTATTACTTTCTCGTAATCTTCCCCCATAAACATGAAAGAAGTGTTTATCGTCCCTGTAAATCGTTGGAAACGAACCATGCAACTTGTGTTTATGTCGAAAGATATTTTCAAAGGTAGACAGTGATAAAAGCAAAACAATTTCAGCACCATAACTACTGAATAACCATAATTGCCACTGAAATTGTCCATTTCAATATCTTTTTCATTCATAGAGCTGTTTGCTTTTAATATATTTAATCCTCTGTGACTGCGACAGCTTTACATCCCATTCTTGTGAACCCGCTTGTCAGGAGCGAATTTCTTTTTGGCACAAACTTTGGCACAAACTCCCACTTGGACTCAAAGACGAACTGCACAAATTTGTTGGTCAAAGGTCACTGTGACCTCACAAAACAAGTATTTGGTCCATAACTGAAGTTTCATATGCTAATTATGCTAATTTCATACAAATGTCTAATATTATAAAATTATGAGGTGAGACATTTTGGACGGACATGGCTGTAAACTGCAACTTAGTTGGCGGTGGCATAGAGCTATCTTTTAGATGGCCTTGTTAGTCATTACTTCATGTGTTTAGATAATCACACTTACTTTCCTCTCCTAGGAGACAAAAGATCTTATTTGTCCCTTCCCAGACCCGGGGTGAGTATCACAGAATTCATCCCTATGAATATTCCATCCATCCAATGTTTTGTAATCCTCTTATTAATACCACTCTCTTTACCCACAGAAACTCTCAGCTAACTTGAAGACTGCCAAGGCTGTCAAGTTGGACGCAGAGGTAGCATTCACCATACTCCTCTGGCTTTCAGCACAATACATCACCACACGTCTGACAGCAGTATATTCATCTCCCGGAAACTTTGTGCCACTCGTTTGAAGAATTGATGGCATTCATATGCTAATAGGCTGCGATTTTTTTTTTGCTGCGCTGGCAGTTTTTCACATGCTGTACCACCACAGGAAGCGGGATTATGCTGATTATAGAACTTATGGTGTTAACAAATGAAAATACGCTGTTTGCTAATATACATCCCTGAAATGACATCCATCATATTTCATTTTTTTCCCTATAGAATAACTGTGTGTCTTTCTGTGTGCGTGCAGGAGCAGACAAGCATGGCCAAGCTGGGTCTGGAGCTCCGTCTGCTGTCGTCAGACGTGGACACAGAGGTGGAGAAATGGGAGGAGCAGGAACACGACATTGTCCGACAGAGCCAGAGCCTGGCTAGTATGGCATACAACATGTATCTGTTCACCAGGTGACCGAACAGCACCCCACACTACACAAACACGCACATGCTGCGATTGCATTCATTTCAGAGCTCAATATGGCAAAGCCTCTTAAGCATCCACATGAATCTCTTTAGAAGCTTACTGTTAATAGGATTCGTGAGCCCCTTGCTATCGATATTCACCAAACATAGTTAGAGGCACTGACAAAGTTGACATGACAAGGAATGATTTTGAAAATGAAATTGTTTCGATTTATCCAAGTCACAGTTTTTGTTGGTTGCTGTGGATGTATTTAGTCTTCATCCATCTCTCTCGTCCTTGTTTTCTCTCCTCATTTTCTGTTTCCCATATTGATTCCCCAGAGGGGAGGGGCTGCTGAAAACAACATTAGATCTTTTTCATCAAGCTGAGGTATGTGCTTCCATATTCGCTTCTCTCCACCGTCTCTGTTTTTTCCTCCCGTTTTAAAAGAGTTGCAAATGAATGCATCTGTTGTTTCATTAAGCCAAAGACATACTGTGGCAGGCAGATCAATAGATTAGTAAATGCCAGCATCCCCTCATTTCCCCTAGCATCTGATGGGGCACCACTAGTAGGATTTATCATTATGATGGAAATATAGTGCTGTATGTTTCTCGCCATGTTGGACACATGAGGTGATAACAAACAAGGTTGCATGGAGGCGAGTATCTATTGAATTGAGAATGTTCAGTAATTTGTAGAATCAGGATCCAAATTGCAGCCAGGATTTATTCAGTTTGGGGTGAGTGAGGGAGATAAGAGAGGAAGGGGAACGGGAGGGGGAAAAGACAGGAATGCATGCTGAAAAGAAAAGCCTAGAAAAGGTAAAATCTCATAATATTGACAGGCTGTACTCTTTTATTTATTTACATTTGAACGGCTCCCTGATGGAAGTTAAAGTAATTTTTTTTTTAGTTTTGCCTGTAACTGTGTACCTCTTCTGATTTTTGCCTTTTTTTTGTCTCATTTATAAGGTTCTCTCTGAAGAGGGGCTCCAGCTGTGCTCATCTCTCCGCACCTTTTCAACTCAGGTATATACCCATGCAGTAAATCTCTCTTTCTTCAACACAAACACACACACAGTTTAAGGCTAAATACCAAATCACAATGCACTCACATAAAAGGTTTTTTTGTTTTTGCACATAAGCACTCTATGAAAATAGATCAAATGTGTGTTATGTAAAAAAAAAGAAGACTTTTTGTATAAGCAGCAATAAAATCAATGCTGTATAACATAAAAACACGTTTATTTTTGTGTACCGTATGTTCTTTCTGCTCTGGTAGAATCTGACAAAAGAATAGTGATATGAAGCTCAGTCAGTTTACAGCTAAAGACTAGAGCCAAAGAGAAAAGAAAATGTTTATTATATTATTATACAAGCACCTGTGCCCCCACACACGTTACACCTCTCATACACATACACACCCGTATCACCCATTCTGGCATGCCACGGTGCCAGGTTCGCTTTATAAATCACACAGCAAGAGCAGGAAATGAAGGCTGTCACACACTTTCACCGCCCTCTATCCCTCTCTGAGTGGAGATCCAACAAACAAATGTAGCCTCAGTGCCTTCCTTCCTCTTGCCCTCCACCAAGTTCTTCCACAGGTCCTCCAAGTGTAATTAAATGGCTCTTTTTGACAGCCGTTAACGACTGCCATTTGTCACTGCTGGGTCCGTGGGTGTGTATGTTTTTGCACATGTGCCAGTGTGGAGGGGATGAGGGTGGGGACGTTCACTGTGACCAAACGGAATTAATTCATAATCAGGATGCCTAGCTCTTCAACTTGCCTCACGCTTTCTGATTAATTACATCAAACAAACGGGTGCTAATGGAGCCCCTCTGTCTCACCCTCCACTCCCATTGTTCTTGTTACCAAACACACTTGTAGCACACCTGCGTTGCCTTCATTGAAATGATGAGGCTGTTTATGCAAATTAGCTAGAGCATTTTTGTAATCGAGGTTTTAAAGGTTTTATAAACTATTGTCTGTCATGACCAGTGCTACGCTGAATAAAAGAGCTTGTGTTTTTAGGTCGCTGGTGGCGTGTAACAGAAATAGATTGATGGCCCCGTGACTGAGATGGAGGGATTAACCCAGCTGGATAACAGACTTAAGCAGTAGATCATGACCTGGCTGTTGCTGATGGATTACATCAAGCTACACAGAATTGTAATTTATTTCACCCTGGTTTTGGGCTTTTTGTGATACTTGCTTTGTGCTTGAACAAGAGCACTGTAAATCCAGTCCAGTACATCTATCAGAGTCTGTACATATTAACCCAGTGCCCCTGAATTAACCTGGATATACCATCATAAACCATCTCTGCTGTCCTGAAAGACATCTATCACTCTGTTTCTGTCTTCATCTCTGTTCCAGCTAGTTGATGAGGAAAAGTCTGTGGTGATGACAGAGATGGAGAAAATGGTGGCATTATGCCAACAGCTGCAGATGGGAGCCAAGACTCCTGTGCAGGGCAAGACTGCCACCTTCCAGAAGGTACTCAAACTACGCTTGTGTGTCTTTATCGTTTTGTGTTTGTTTAGGTGTATTACTTTAAAAAAGTTTAAATAAACAATGACTTCGTTCTGCCCCTGGTCTGTTTTGTTTAGTAGACATCAAATTAATAACATCACACAGAGTGTTCAGAGCAGACTTACTTTGTTTTTTTTTCTTAAAGGGATAATTAGCTTCAAAAAGCATCAAAATTACATTCCCACCAACAGATGGGCATCAATGAAACACTACGCTCAGTGAACACACAACAGAGCATGACTAACTGCGTTACTTCATTACTGGCTACGGCATCATTTTTTAGTGATCTTCAAGTAACACCATTATCGGACATAGTGCGCTAGATTAATGAATGTCTGTGAGGAATTAATGAGCATCTTGGGCAGGGATGAGCTGCCTTAGGTCACCTTGTAATAAAGGCGAAGGTTGTAATCAAAAGGACGAGATAAAGAATAGCATCGTCCTTTGCTGATTAATGCGCATCTCTTTGGTATTGGCTCCCATCTCTCCATCCTGATGTTCACTATATCATTCTTCTCTAATTAGAGATTGCATTAGGGGTCGATAGAGCACTGATCAGGAAATGTTAAGTTATATTCTGTGTGTGGGTTGGCTACTGGGTTTAAGTATTTGTATGTTATTGTGCATTTGTATCCAATGCGTATCCATGCTACCCCTCCTACACTAGTGCATAATAATTGTATTTCCTTGCCTCTAGGTGGACTCCTCCATTCAGACAACCAGAGGGATCTTGGCTGTGGTTCTCTCCCTTCTACCATTCTGCAACAAGCTCACCAGAAAGGTGATTAAACAGGACTTGTGACTGAACGAGTGGCTCTTATAGTAGTCTAGCAAGCTACGTGGAAATTCACTAAAAGAGAAAGAGCTGAGAAACATTAATGTAGCCCTATAAAATATAATTGAACTTGCAATAATTAATTTTAAGGCCACTGTGGAAGTGGAAGCAAATATTTACACATCCAGCAGATACAACGCAACATTAGCATTCATTTGGAGTTGTTTTTCTTGCAACTTGGCAATGTTAGTCCAATATTGACTATCCAATCAGCTCTGTTTTTGGTCTCCACCAACCAAGCTGACGGGAACTACATTGTTTAGTAATAACTCTTCAAGGGTTCATCAATAAGAGCGTCAATTGTAAATACGAAACCATTAACTATAGTAGCTTTAATTGTATTTATTTTAATAGCTAAAAGGGCCGTCATTCTATTCTTTTTTTTGTGCACATATATAAAACAGAAAAAAAACATTCTTCATTTCTGATCTTATCTTGTTTCCTTCCATTCATTTCTTCTCCTTGCTGTGTCCATTTGCAGTATAAATCAGAGAGGAGTAGCCTGGGTTCCCCGCAGGACTGGAGAGAGAGGCAGGATGCATCCACGCCTGTCAAAGAGGAGGGAGCTCTTAACAACAAGAACAGCAACGGCTTCGGTGTGAAACCTCTGGAGCAACACATGACCGGTCTCAACCTCCTTGAGAGCAAATAATCCAGAAAAACGTCACCTCCTTTGTCCGCTATTCTCCCTTGGAGCAGCACACTGTCAACATCCCTTTTTCTAATCCAGGAAATACTTTACTCCCCTCATCCTCATGCAACCACCAGAAAGTGGGGCAGAGCAGTGTATGTGGTGAAGATGGATGCCCCGGGTAATTAAGAGTTCGTATTTGTCGTCTGGATGATGAAGTGTAAGGTTTATAGAGGAAAAGCAGATCCAAGCTTGCTGTGCTCAGGGGAAGTTTGAACCCGGGGTAGATTTATCACCTGAAGCACCAGTTCCACACCAGTCCACAAGATGGAGACAATCAGCCAACTCTATGACTTTGCCACTTGCAGTGAGCCTCCTCACTGATTTTGAGTAGATAAACTGATCAGAAATCAGGGAAAGAATTCCTCTTAATGCTCAGTTTAGCCCTACATCTGTCTTCACTATGTGCCTCTGTGTTACAAGCCCATCTGCTTTGTGGTGTAATGTAAACCTGTTGCACATGTAAGCCACATTTTTTGGGGGTTGGCATGCATGATGCCATCGTCACCAAACCCTTGTGTTTGAGTCTCTTGTGGTCATTGAGTCATAGGCTTGTAGTGTTAACACTTCTTCTGTAATGTTAGATATAGTGGTACATTGTGTCCTTTATCACTGGCATTCTATTCATCTCACTTGGATAAATAAGTATTTAAAAAGTCAACCACACCATATGATTAATGACTACTTTCCATACAGCTTGCCATGAAATGCTAGCCATGTTAGTAACAAAATCACAATTTAATGCCAAATATGATTGTTCTCATGAATAAGCTATGATCTTCAGCTTGCTACTAGTGTGAAAAACAAAGCTCTTACACCTCCAGTTTACATCACTGGATGGGCCTGGTTTCTCCAAAAGGTCAGGTGATAAAAATTAAAGTTTATCACTAATATTCTTTCCGGATGTCAGGACCTTACTTTATGCTGTCCTGTTATTAAATCATATTGTGTGTAAAGTAAAACAAACTTTTTTTTATCTAAAGAACTGAAACTTAATTCTGAACTGGCACCTTTGTCAAACGGAACCTTGAAGTGTACTTGTTATGAAGACTATCATTGTGAAGCTGCCTTGTAGGCCAATGTGTAAATGGTACATGGTATCTTTAATATGGTACTTGAAGCATAGCTATAAATAAATAAATAATATATAATATATATATATATATATATATATATATATATACATACATACATACATACATACATACATACACACACAGTATGTATCCTAAGGTAATGACTTTGGTACTAGATGAGAGGTGTGATAATGACTGAGATGAATAACATACATAAAGCTTTAGAGATGCTCTGTACAGTGTGAGAGCAGCGAAGGTTGCTGGGTATTGTAGTTGCGTTACAGATGTGAAGAACTCTTAGATTTAGATTTGGACCATCTATTCTTTTGACAATTGAAAGGTTAATAGAAGTGACACAAACAAAATAAACAATATTTTTCTTAAATCCCTGTTGGTTTCATTTATTGACATTCTAGAAAAATAATTCAAACTGAATATTAGTTGGGGATATTATACAAACAGACTTCAAGTAAATTGTCATGCTTTCCTCGATTTCCTTATATTGAAATTAGAAGAAAAAAAATGAAGGTCTTGAGCACAGGGTGCATCCTGAAACCTTTCTCAATTTATGAAACAATTTATAAGTATAGAGGGGTAGTGCACAGCTTGCATTATTAGCAATAGTCCCTTTGAAGTGACCACACTCAAGTGTCACTCTCAATGATAACGTCCCCGGTCTTATCCCAACCTGATTTGGTGGAGCTCAGTCATGTTGGTTGAGATTGGGCAACTGTACGTTTGGAGACAACACTCTCAAACTCCTCTCTGCTCAGAAGATTCTCTGTTATGCTTTTGCTCTCCTCAAACTTTGGCAAGATGACGGCGATGTAACCTTCAGTGGATGGCTGTTGAGATTTGACAGACAAAGCACTATTAAAGCATTTGTTTTATTAAGATTTGATGAAACTTTAATGATTGTGGTAGAAAAACTATAACAGTCATTTGCAGTCACATCGTTTAAAATAAACTAAAAGAATGATAAACATATACATGCTAATGGGAACCTGGTGATAATAGTGTAAAATATATATTTACCTTTTCCAGCAAGAGAGTAGGTGTTTCTAATATACTCTCATTGACCTCTAGAAGACGGCCTCGGATGCAGCTAAAAAGGTGACAGATTTGTGTGACTGATTATGACTGCCAAGCATGTGGAATGTATGGCTAGAATAACAAAAATATTATCTCACCTGTAGATTGTGTATTCAGTTTCATCCGTGCATGTTATCCTGCACAGCGGTGCAAAATCAGTAAGGAACTGACCCCCCTATAATTGGAAAACTTATTAAAAAGGCATTTAAGGCAAAGTTGAAAAGAATGTGAAGTGAAGCTACACAATTACATATCTATGTTAATAGAACAAAATCATCTGTAGCTTTATTAATCAATATGAATTTACCCGCTTAGACTTCCCAGACACTTTATTGTTCAGCCGACTGCAGCAATTACTGATCTTGTAATTGATACTTTTGATTTTCCGCCCATTCTGAAGGACTGGGTGAGTCTCTGCTAACGTGACAACACATAATCTGCAAAGAAAAAAAAACACAAAATCAAAAGTGGGCCTTCAAAGAGAAATAGCAAAAGTTACTTCATAAATTTATGTAAATCACTTATACCGAGGGTGGACTATATCAAGTTAAAAACACTAATAAATCTTTGAGGTACATTTCGATGCACATTTTTATAGGATGTGACTTATATTTTCATATTGGCTCAGTAAATATAACATAAACTTAATAAACTGAAAGAAACCAGAAAGAAAAATAGTAAACCCTGTACACGTTTTTTTAAGCTGTACTTAGTGTTGTCTTATTGGTTTGCATTTAAAATGTATGTACGTTTTTATATAATATTTTTGCTTACTCAAAGAAATATTTTAGAAATATTCAATATTATGCAATACTACAACAACAAAAATACATAAAACTCTGAACAAAACCAAACAGCTGAGTATTATACGTCCCATGGAAATGCAGTTTATATCTAATTACCAGTTCTAAAGATGACTATCAATACTTCTGTAAACCTTACCTGTTTGAATGCTGCAGGATGCAGTGGTCCTCACACGGTTTCCCCTTCATATCTAAATAAAACAACCACAATTCACTCACTGTATTTGATACATGCATCATGCTGCATAATCGAATCAAAATGCGACGTCAGTGCTCTGTCCCCGGAGGTCTGAAGCTCTACGTACGTTAGCTGATTAGCCACCATGCAGCTAACACAGCATGAAGTCATATTCACCTGCTCTGAACCATCGGGTGTAATATCTGTCGATGACTGAAGGCGCCGTTGCTTCGGTGTCTTTCTGCTCCACACAGTCCATGAAAAGATTTCACGACACAGGTTGTAGGGGAAGAAAAGTTAAGAGTAAATTTACTGAAATGTGTACACTGCGTTGCGTGACGGACAGCATTTGGTGTGACACTGGGAAGTCCGTCCATAAAACGAGTCCGACAGTTTGAAAAGGATAAAGGTTCCGTTGATTCTTTTCGCTTCTTTGAGTAGATATGAATTAAATATAAAAACGTTATTCCACAATAACATTTTACACATATGTATGTGTTATTTGGGTAAAAATGAAAATGCAATAATCAAATTCTCATTTTCCCATGGGCGTTATATAACCATATTAAAATAAAAATGAAAAAGCTATTTGACATTGACACTTTTTAAAGTCGTTGTCCACAGTACCAATGGACATTATTCAAATGTTAATTACATTTTTAAAATGCAATATTAACAATGTAACCTTAATTTTCCAATTATTATTATTATAGTCAAATTGAAAATGAAAATGAAATATTCAAAGAATTTGAAAATGAAAATGAAATATTCAAAGAATTTGAAAATGAAAATGAAATATTCAAAGAATTTGAAAATGAAAATGAAATATTCAAAGAATTTGAAAATGAAAATGGCATTTGACATTTCATTTTCAAAGACTTAGCCTGTGGACAATATTCAAAACAATAAGCAAAACAGGGGCCCCATTCTATTGCATTTACACTTGCATGACACATCAAAATGAAAATGAAAATAAAATCTGTCAGTCCTGTCAGTAAGGACATTACTGACGTGTCGTGCCAAAAAGTTATCATCCACCAAAACCTGTTTGCCGTCCAGGGAGCACCCACAGCTTGTTTAAGCTGTATCGCCCAGTTTATGGGAAAACACTGAAAAACCCTATAGTTTGTACACAACAGTAAGATGAAACTTATATTAAAATAATTGTGTATCTGCTGGTTTTTTTGCGTATCCATCAACCAGAAAACGCTGAGAGATCTAAGACAAGCAGAGGATGCAAAACAAACTAAGAGTAAGAAAACACCAATAAAGCCAAATGTTGTCTCGATCCTTTTGATCACTGTTTCAGTAACTATATTATGCCATAAATTTCATGAAAATATTGTACAGTAAAAAAGTCTTTGGACAGTTTGCCCAGAAATGTCATCAAAAAACATCATACTATAGCATGCCTTTAAATATCATAAATAAGTCTAAGTATTTATGTCTTACGAAAATTCATAGTATAGTATCCCATAAAAGGGTCATAATAAATGTCATAAAAAAGTCAAAGGATAGTATGCCATAAAAATGTCAACGCATACTTTAAAGCTTCTGTAGCCAGTTCAGGAGTCCAATTTGTCTAAGCTAAGACAAAACTACGAAAATGAGTAATTTATCATCTTTATAATATATATATCATTTGTTCTCACTACTTGCCGTCCTACCACTAGACAAACAAGAGACAAAAAATGATACATTATGTTAACGAAAGACAAAACTCACTTCAGTTTCTGGATTGGTCCAAAATAATCCAAAAGTGAAGCAATGCTCTTATAGTGCACCGGTTCCTTTCATTTCATTGAATCTCCATCTGCTGTCAAATTCCCAGCAGCCCGGAGGACATTTGAATGTCTATGTTAAAAATATTGTTAAAACTAATTTGTGTTTGGACAAATAACCACAAACAGAGGTCAATAACTGCCCACAGCAAATTATTGCCCGATGACTCAAAATCCCATTTGACAGCCCCTCAAAAACATTACCCAAAAATGACAGTTCTTTAATTGAAACCGGCTAGAGAGCAATTTTCACATCGCCCACTAGATGTCAGACTACCGCCAACAACTGCAGTAGACTCCACAGTCAGTGTAATTTGACTATACACTCGCAAGCTCCTCAGACAATAACAAAGTTTATGTGAATTTAAATCCTCTGCATGATGCTGGTACAACTCCATATATTCAAACTAAAGTAATATCTCCAGCTAAACATTTTCATATTTGATTAAGATGCATTTGTCTATGTGTAAACCAGTTAAACAATATAATATAGTTGTGATCTCATGCTGTCTGTGATCAATTGCTCAAATTTTGTAGTATGTGTAATTGTAATTTAGGTCTAATGATTCTCCCAGATGTCCGATAATGTTTAGGTATGTTGAGTCTACATACGAGTGGATTATGTAATGAAGAGGTCTGAGAGAGAATCGATGCAGTATTGAAGGACTTTATCTGTGAAATTGCCCAATTGTGACCCAGACCATTCACATACTGAACATATTACATTACATTACATTACTGAACATATCTGTCTCCAACAGCTACTTGCACAATGTGGATAATGCTCAGTGGAGGATTGGCATTGGGACTTTGGACTTCATCCTGATCACATAATTGAAAGAAAGAGATCGAGAGAGAGAGAGAGAGAGAGAGAGAGAGAGAGAGAGAGAGAGACAGAGAGAGAGATTTGTGTTATATTTGGGGGCACAATGAGTTTTCCATGCTCACCACTACCAAGACTTGGAAAGTGATGCTGTCATGACCCATCGCAATTAGTTTTTCCATTACTCCTCCGTCTGTGGTAGGCCCTGGTCTGCAAATAATTCAGGGATGAAACACAAAACCATTGTGGAAACAGTGTGTACAAAGGGAATATCTCATGGATATGCAATTTTGCATCAGTCATTTCCAATAAACATGACCATCCTTTATCGGAATCAACAGCTTCAGCTGTGATTTGACAACTATTTCCAAACAAATTTACTACAGCAAGAGATACCTACCACTGCTATTAAAACAACACTTAGATGCCGGATACAAAAAGTTGGGATTTATCATTAGATCTTCAGAATAGATTTTGTGAAAGTTCATGAGAACGTTTGGTTGTTGTCAGAGGGGAAAGGGCCCCATAAGTGCTGATAACTGCCAGGTGACCTCCATGGATAATGTATTTGCAAGAGTGAATGTGCATCTGTGTTTATCAGTCTGCTCATTGCCTACGTGTATCTGTCAGTCTGTGTACATTCCTGAGTCTTAACAACATTTTATTGGAATGAAACATTGCTCCATCTCCCCCTCTCACTGGGGGACAGTCACTTTGAGTATCTCCAGCTGCACAAGCTTCTGTGTGTGTGTGTGTGTGTGTGTGTGTGTGTGTGTGTGTGTGTGTGTGTGTGTGTGTGTGTGTGTGTGTGTGTGTGTGTGTGTGTGTGTGTGTGTGTGTGTGTGTGATGCACACGTAGCTACACGTCAGCTGCTGAAGTGAGCAGCTCTTCTTCTCTGGCCTGCTGTCTGTCTGTTTGGCTTCAGCAGTCTCCCCCTACACATTGAAGTTGTCCAGCATATTTCCGTAGCTAGTCCTCAGTGCCAGAGGAGAGCCTGATAAGGGGAGAGAGAAGCTCTAACCATGAGGTTGGTGCCTGCGTGGCTTTCGAGAAGCCATTGGTTTATTTTTTTTATAAAGATTGTATTCACACCAGGCCAGAAAATGTGGGTTTCCTGGTTCGTGGCGCATAGTTAGCAGTGTTTTAAGCCAGAGAGACACACGAGACATTTCTGTGTTGTAATGCAGATGGAGAGAATTATTGCATGAAAGAGTATTTTTCTTTTATAAGTGGTTCATGCAGACAAGATGGGCTGCACGGTGGTGTAGTGGTTAGCACTGTCGCCTCACAGCAAGAGGGGCCCGGGTTCAATTCCCGGGCCAGACAACCTTCTGTGTGGAGTTTGCATGTTCTCCCCGTGTCAGCGTGGGTTCTCTCCGGGTTCTCCGGCTTCCTCCCACAGTCCAAAGACATGCAGCTAAGGTTCATTGAAGACACTAAATTGCCCGTAGGTGTGAGTGTGAATGGTTGTCTGTCTATATATGTCAGCCCTGCGACCTGTCCAGGGTGTACCCTGCCTTCGCCCATTGACAGCTGAGATCGGCTCCAGCAGCTCCCTGCGACCCTTAACTGGATAAGCAGGTTACGGAAAATGGAAAAAATGGAATGCAGACAAGATATCAGCAACACTTTCAGATATTCATTGTTTATAAGGGGAGGATTGCAGTATCTCATCGTTTGATAATGAATAAAAGGAAAATATAGGGAGGTGTGCTGCAGTTAGAGATCTGGCCCATCATTTTCCTGGAGAGCATCGGGGTGCACACAACTGCTTTGAATCTGGTGCATGGAAGTCCTGTGAGCTTTATAAATGTAATAAATGTAAGGAGTGGTATCACTACTCTAAGCTGGTCTATTGTCAAGTTATTATTAGCTTTCTCTCTCGTGATCAGCGGCCAAAAGTGCAATCAATCATGTCAGAGTTTATTTGTTATTTCTGGCCTCTCCCCAAAGGCAGTGAGGCCTGAGGCTGTGAAAGAAAGTGTGTGTGTATGTAGGCCAAATTCACGATTCCCTTTAGTTGCAATATATTTCTAGCAGAACTGTTAACATAAAGCACTGCACCTTTCTCTCACAATGGTAGCAATAAATTGAATAAAACAAATAAATTGCAACTGAAGAGCAGACTGAATGTTTAGCAAGTGATCACAACGTTTTACTTTGCATTGCTTAAGCCATAGAAACAAAACAGATGTCATTACTTAAGTCTTCATTTTCCTTGAGCTTGTTTCTCCTTTGTTCTGCTGACTAATAAACTTATTAGATTAATAAATGTGTCCTTCAGTTTGTTCTCACCTACACCTTTAAAGCTTTGTAACAGTGTGACACTATTGTGGTGATAAAACCTGTCCACAGTCAGACAAACAAAAATAAAAACACCTGGCAAAGGCCTCAAAACTGGCTCGGTGGTAGTTCCCGCTACGGTATGTGTCTCCCAGACCACATTTTGCTATGATGACACACACTTACAGACTGACTGGTGAAAACAATACCAAACACACAGATACAGTGGTTTGAATGAGCAACACATTGATTGGCAGAGAGCTAGACCAGAGCCAGTAAAGCAGACATCTGCCTCTGATAGAGGATAAAATATCTATCAGTATCTTAAATATTGGTGTGTCTATAGAGGAACCTTGTGAGTGAAAGGGATTAGGTGTCCCTGGCAGCAGAGACAAGACTCTTCTCCCCGAGCCACAATGTTCCCTTATTACTGTTGGTGTTATGTGAAACCATCATGATACAAAAATGTTTGATGGCCAAACAAGTCTCTCATGGCTCCCTTAAAAGTTATCATCTCAGATGACAGTGATGTCGCTTCACTTTGACCTCTGAAGCGCGGAAACAAGAGGAAGTGGTCAAAACCATTTGTTTCAACTGCTGCCAGTCAGTTTGGGACACTTTACTTTCGTTTCAAACTGGGTAAAGGTGATCAGTATTTTTAAAAGGATAAAATCGATTTTTTTTAAAAATCATTTTATGTCCAATCTTAGTGGTCACAGGTTAGATGAAAAATGAATGGTCCAATAATTTAGAGTCACGGGTCCAACAGATCTTGTTACATCAATCATATAATATTTTTCTTTCTTAGTGACACATCCATCTACGAAGTGCTTCAGACTCATTCCTTACACTAATTTGTTCCTAGCTGTCATCCTGCATGGTGCAGGAGCTGAGGGCAATGGAAAGAACATACACACTGTGAGACGCCAAATCCACATGCACACGCAAGGAATAATTTACAGGTATTAAGAGGTTTCAGCTTTGGATTCCTACCACATGTTTTCTTTGGCCAAAGAAATAAAATTTAACTGGATGTTTTTATGAGACAATGAAAGGGATATATGCTTCTATATATTAAGTCACCAACTGGGCTTATTTAGGTTTACCAACAATTTCTAATTAGAAAGTGCCTGCACAGTGCTTGTGTCAATTATTTGTAAGAAGCCACGTGGCAGAAATCTCCGCATGGAAAGTGAACTTTTCTCCTAGACGAACTCTCCACGTCTTGTCTTTGCTTGTAGCGTAGCAGCAGGCGGGATGCTCTGAGCGCTAACACAGCTGGCGGTTGAATGACAGCGGAGCCAGGTTGTTCCTTTTTTATACAAGTATCCACCCTTCAACTGCTTAGAACAACTGTATTAATGCCTCTGCTCTGTCTGACTGAAGCTTTCCAGATCTAAATGGTTGTTTTCTTAAAAAAATAATGAATTTGGGTTTTGCCCATTCAAATAGGCTTCAAAGTATTTCATTTCTTTTTGAGGTGTTAAAATCATCCTGTATTGTTAAAATGTATCATGGTCACTCAATAAACCAGCAAGGTAAGTAAAAGATCTCTTTTGCAGAAACTATAAAGGTCATTGCACAAACAACATGTCAATGAAAGCACACAAAAGCACAGCATTGCATAGTCATTGTCTCTTAAATTTCCTTGCCACATCTTTTGTTTTTGTTACAGAATATTGGAAAATGGACTTCATGAGCTCAGTGAACGTCACTGCCTCATTCCCCATTATCTTGTGCAGGACATGGTTTGAGTAATGAGAGCAGACATAGATTTCTAGCAGGTCACATAAGAACACTCCATTCCTTGGCAAAGATGCTGACATTTGGAGCTTTTTTTGTAGCGTTTGTTTTTGTTTGTTTTCCCCTGGTTCTCTGGACAGACATGGTTGTGTGTATTGGCTGAGGCTCTTGGTTCAACATTAAAGCACATGTTCCCATGTGCTGTTTCTGAAGCAAACATTCAATGTTGTCCACAGTGCTCTGTGGGGGAGGTTATTTCACAAGTTTGGTGAAAACTGTTAAAAGCAGTCTGAAGTTAATGGGTTGACTTTCTCTAGATGATTTTACCATTACGGTCATTTTGGCACAAGTAGATGAGTTTTCTGTCTGTCTTAAGTAGACAGAATTATCTTTCAATTTGCAGCGACCATATTTGTTTCCATTTTGGGGCTGTAGAGCAAAACAGTAATCTAGACTGATTTCTATTCTAAGGGTTAGAATAGTAAATCAGTCAGGGTGCAGGAAGTGGTCGGAGATAATATTAGCATCAGGGTTTGCACCAAAATTAAGCTGAAAGCAACAACAGCTCAAAGTCTGATGTTATCTGACAGGAAACACTCAAGCTATATGTATGATCCCTGGAAACAGAGTAAAAGAGAAACAAACTCATATTTAATATAAGAGCTGGTCCAAAAACCCTACAAGATCATTACCAAGACATCTCCAGATTAGCACAGTTTCATGTGAAAAAGACAAAGGAAGGAGAGGGAGAACAGCTGTTTTAATTAACATGAAGGGAAAGTACAGAACGCGCTTTTGATTGAGCAAAGCAAACATTAATCTGGCTATGTTTCGGCTGTAGCGAGCACACAGTGCAGAACTGATGTAGTCAGAGGTTTGTACAGCTGGTTTTGGGAATAGAGCCTAGGATGTGGTGAGATTAGAAGAGCCTGATTAACAGAAAACAGGCTGGAGGAAGAAGAATCTCCCTCCATCGCTTAATTCCCTTCACTTATCCCACTCTTTTCTCAATGCCTTGATCCCATTCCTAGAGACATGGACATGGACAGGCCTCCTCTCTTCTTCCTCTTCTTGTTTTAGTTCAGGGGAGAAAATAGTCTAGGGGCCAGCGTGCATTGTTCAAGTGTTTTCCTTGGTGCTTACATCCACTGTAACATCAAACAAAATGCACATGTAGAACAAAGGACTCAACTTTGAATCCCTTTTGTTTCATCATAAAGTTGTCTTGAACCCAGGGTTTTCTCGTAAAACAGCATGCGCTGTGCGGGTGTCTGGTTTTGTTAAGTTTGAGCTGTAATTCTTCCGCTCTTCATCCCACCGAGTGCCTCTGTTTTTACCAGATGTGTGATGATTGGCAGATTGAGGGGGTATTGTCTTTCTTATCTGCATTGGTATTACTGTAAATGCTTGGAGGATTTCAGGGAAGAGTTGTTTTTTGTTGAATGTTCCCTGATGCATATATGGATGAACAGATCGGTCAAAGTTTATTTCGAATGCATAAGTGGCCTTTGATGAAAACCTATTTCCCACAACTTTGTTTTCATTCTTATTCAAAGATTAACCCTCAAACATCAACCTTTGATTCACCCAAGATGTAACGCACATCTGACTAAAACTGTCAATGAATTACATCAAAGGCAAATTCACCCACCGGAGCACAATCTCTGGTCTTTTTTAGATTGGTTCCACGTGGTCTGGACTCTGGAGAGGCAGCCTGATGTGAGGAGTGAGAAATGCTGACTGGACAGCAGTCTCTGCATGGTGCAGCAGTAGGCTACCAGATGTGTATGTGTCTGTATCAATGATTGTTCCACTCAACACACACACACACACACACACACACACACACACACACACACACACACACACACACACACACACACACACACACACACACACACACACACACACACACACACACACACATTGCTTGACGTCTTTCCCAATATGTTACAGGCATTTTACAAGACTTTAAAAACCAGGACACTCACATATTAAATGATCCTGCTTTTCTCACACACAGTTGGCTCATGAGTTAATGAAAACTAGAACATTAGATCTGCAGTGTGGCCAACATTAGGGTTTACACCAGCTTCCTGAAACTGGTTTTAGACAACATACCTTTTCTGTGAATTTTGTCAATTGCCATATTTCAGCAGCCATATTTCACATCCACTGATGGTAACAAGTGATGTTGAAAATGTCACAGGCTGTTTAAACCAGTGCCTCCTAACATATTGTGAAGTGACGCAAGTGCTTTGTTCCTTCTTAGACTGTGTCATTTTAATATTCTTAAAGGTGTGAAGAAACAAGTTTGTGTCATAGAACATAAATATCTAACTTTTCCTCACTGACTAACTGACTCTGCTATGCTTCTGTTGATATTCTCAGACATTTTTATCATGCTAAACTGTCTGAATCAGATGCACCAGCAAGGAACAGAAAGCTATAGATAACGACAAATGCTGTTCTCTTTTTTTAGGCTCAGGTTCATGTTTTCACACAACTCAGTCTGCTCTTTGGGTTTAGCAGTTAAAATGTTTAGGTCAAGCTCATGAAAAAAGATAAGGAAGTTGCTCAGATACAAACAAAAAAGTGTAAGAGGGAACTTTAGTTTTAGATTTTTATGGTACAATAAGTATTCTGCAGTGGTGATAAATAAGTACTGTTTGCATTCCTTTATCGAAGATGTGCTGTTATCTGTTATCTTTTAAAATAAAAGGTGTTAAGTCATGTGGTGTGAAATAAGAGAGAATGTCACAATGGCAAGAATAGACGGACAGAGGAAGTTCAACACGTATCTAAAATGTAGCTTGTTTCCGCAAACAGTTTTTTTCCACTGAAGAATAATTTGTGAATCCCTCAGTGAAGTTTATCATTTTCAAAATGATTATTTTTTCTGCTTCTAAGACACCAAATATTTTTGACTTAAAGCTGCGCTTTCAATTATTCTACAGTATTTTAAATGGATTAAATAACTATATTTAATGTGGAAGTTTGTCATGATGACAAACCTACTGAGACCTATCAACCAGATTCCAGTTCCCATTAGCTCTACGGAGTGTTTTAAATCCTTTTAGCTCATTTATTAGTTTTCTGGTCTGCGCCTTCATGGTTTTGGTTCATTCCAGTGGCTCTGCATAATGTCAGCAGCAGCAGGCAGCTGTTTTTAATGAAAGCTCTGATAAACCTTTGCACTATCTGCCCAGCACCAAACGGCCATTAGACTAAGTTAACCAATGGTGTACATAGTGGAGCATTTAGTAGATAAAGAGTCAAATATTTCCCTCTTGAGTTGGTGGAGACGAAACATTGCTAATGCTGCTTCATTTCTCCATGATTTGTAAATGCTGTTTGCTAACACGGTTTCCACATCAACTTGATCATGTATAAAAATGTCAAAGTGGCCAAAACAAACAAACAATTAATGCATGTTTAAGTTGGTGCCATTTGACCGTATAACATTTATTAAGAACACAGGAAAATAGTTTGGAAGCCATTAATACTCATACACATATATTACCCAACAATATCCATAGCAGTCAGGTCTCCTATTTATCATTCAATTCATGTGCAGAATACACATCAGAGTTCAATTGCACCACCGTCCAATTCAACTCCATAAAGATCCGTCTTATTGGCTGAGTCAAAGTGTAAGTGGTCATGCAGTTTGTGTTATCTTTAAAGTATTTCAAAGTGCTCACATGAGAAACTAACACACTGCAATTATTTGGATGCTAAAACACAAATGTTGTTCTACTGCCACATAATTATGTGCTGGATTTGAGAGAAGGATGCCCCATGCTACCTTCCACTTGAAGGTATTTCAGTCTCTGGAACCTCGCTGCTCTCTCTAGAAGTTATCATCATAGTCAATGTTTCCCAGGCCGCTTTCAGGAATAGCATAGACAGATTTACTCTTTTTCTTTCTGCTTTCTGCTCTCGTCCGTGCAGGGTCCTGATTCCCAGAAAAGGACAGGTAGGCGGCGATGCTGTTTCTGACTCCGTAGCTCACCATGTTGTCACTGCAGCTGTCTGTGCTGACCAGCTGTCTGCTGTTAGTGGAGGAGATGAAAAAAATGTATAAAAGGCTATCTTGATGTTCAAATTTTCTTGCTCATATAAACAGTAGTTAATTAATTAATTAGCCAATTAAAAGAAAATACATTTTGATCATCGCTTAATTGTTTCAGACATCTTTCAAGAGAAAATGACAAACATACCCGGTTCCAATTTGCTTATTTACTATTTTCTTTCTCTTATAAGATAGAAAATTCAATATCTTCAGATTTTAGACTTTTAGTTAGACAAAACAAGCGTTATAAAAAAGTAATGTTGGACTCAGGGATATTATAATGGGAAATTCTTAGTTAACCCTCATTTAATACAAAAAACAATTAATTGATTATAATTTAATTAATTAATGAGACGTTAATCGGCAGATAACTCAACATAACATCTGACCTTGCTTTTTGGATTTACAGCACAAGTTCAGTAATCAGATGACATCAAATAAGCTACCATCTGATAGAATACCGTCATGCTGGCAGATTAAAGCTGGTACATATCATCCCAAAGCCTTCACTGTACCTGTCTATTTTCTTCCAGTCAAAGTTACGTCGCATGACTACAGGTGGAGCTGCAGGAGATGCATCCGATGGGGGGGTCATTCCTGCCAGACACGGGGTGGATAACGCACAACACAGGCCATCTGCAAAGTCTGAAAAGGTGAAGATAGAGGAAGTAAAATACTGCTAACAAGCTCGCAAACAAACATAGCACATTTTGGAAAATTTGCATTCCGTACTTTCACACACTACTGCTCAGGCAAAAACAAAAAACTAAATTCAACCATACTTCAACAAATAAACATAATGATGTACGCACCAGTAGTCTTTTAAAGCATTCATATTTGTATCTCATTTCCTGTTTTGTTACAAAAATGTCCTGTCAGAGCAGGAAACATATCAGAAGTAGCTGATAAGAAAGAGTTCTATATTAAGAACAAGATTAAATATTGTCAGTGCTTAAGTGCGTGTGATAGACTATTTGTGTGCATGTGTACATGTCGTGAAGCTTGTTTCCTTTTAGTCCATTTTTAGAACTGTGTTACTCTGTTTGGGTATTTATCTGTGTGTTTGTGCATCCACTCACCACAGTAGTGGTTGATCATATCTTCGAGGCACTGGAAAGTGAGGCGAGGGGAGATGTAGTACCAGCTGTTGTCCAGTCTGAAGATACGATAGTGCTTTATGATCCTGTGCTTCACTGAGAGTGAATACTGACCTGAGGGTATGACACACACCATATACTTAAAAAAATATTTAAATTGTGAGACAAAGCTTCTCTGTTTTAGAAAAAATACACACAATGGTACAAGGTCAATGTAGTTGGATAAAAGCGTCTGCTAAATGACTGTAATGTAATGTAATGTAATGTAGTTTTTCCAGAACCAAAAAATGTCAATAACTATTCACTGACTAATGGAAAAGGTTAGGACAATGTAAAAGCAGAAGTAACATGAAAGTCAATCCTTTACCGCAGAGTGCATGTCTTTCAATGCTTAGTCACTGTGGATGTTTGCATTATTATGCAAGAAAAGTTCCTCATCAAAATATGACCAGAGTTAGATGACAAAATTGATAGCACTCGTTCATCTGTCTGTAGCATGCAAAGCTGCAGCCAGGAGATGGTTAACTTAGTCTAGCATAAAGACTGGACACGGTGAAAAAGGTAGCCTGGCACAGTGCAAAGGTTAAACAAAATCTTCTCACCAGCACCTCTAAAGCTCAATATATAATTCATTATTTGTCTGTTTAATCCATACTATAAACAAGTGTAAAACATCAATTTGTGGTTCTCCAAACGGTAAAGTGTCAGATTATTTTTGGGGTTGCTTTGATACTTGTTTTCTAACTATTTCTAACTAACCCTCAGCAACAAAGAGAATTAAAAAAAAGGTTGTTCTTTGTTGTTTGACTGTTTTTGCGACGGAAATGATGGGGTTAGAGCAGATGGTGATGACGTGCATCTACGACGGATTTGGATGCGTGGGCTTTTAACTATTTTGTTGCCCCAGTTCTGAAATTCTGTTAATTTTAGCCGCGATAATATCTTACAGCAAATATGTATTAACATCGATCCATTCCAAATGATCAATTCCACTAAGATTGTATATATTCAGGTGGAAATATCAGTGAATACAGAGAAGACAAGATCTGGTCTTGGTTTAATTTCCCTGCTCTTGTTACAACATCATGCTGATCTGATCTTGCCACATGCTCACTTTTTGACCAGCATTTTAATTCCCTATGCAGAGAAAGCCAAAGTCAAACCAAAGCAATACACCTTTTTGCGCACTCGGCTGTACTCACCTCTCTCCCTGCTGCTCTCCCGCACCAAGAAGGAGCCCACTCTGTTTCCAGGTAGACTGAGCAGCTCTTCAGCCTTCTGCCTCTCAACCCCTTCAAACAGCCAACTGGCCAAACAAAAACATGAGTTAAAGATCAGATCACACGCACATTTTAAACCTCAGCTGTAAAATGGCTATCTTATTAATGACATAACCTTAAAATCTACACACATGACAGTCTTGGGTTACTAACATCTACCACTTCCTGAGATCTCAGATAGTGTAGTGGAAAAATATGCATTTTATATTTTTAGCTGTTAGCTGTCAATCTGATTAAATTCAAAGAGATCAACTGATGGTCAGTATAATTTTACTTACCCGTGGTATACTTTTGCCACATGGCTGTTAGGTATGTAGTTCTCCTTTTGTGTTTGGACAGAGCGTACTCGCCACCAGTAAGCCTCCCTGACCACCATAAAGAAGCAAAGAGGAATCAACAACTGACCTTTTTTGTGTGAACACTTCTCTATACTGCAAGCTCAGAGCCTCAAGTTTCAAAATACACTTTACTTCCTCATAGTTGTTTGAGATCTCCCGTTTACCAAATGTACGTTTGGATGGAAAAACTGTTTTTTTAATCAAGTATGCAAAAAAATGATCGTACTGAGCGATGAGTCTGAGCTTCTCCCCCATCCTGTAGATGGGCTCGCTGATTTCAGGCGACGGGTAGTCTTTAAGCACCACCACAATGTCGTCCTCCGAACCTGCAAAGCAGATAAATTACATTGTTTATAAACACAGCCTCATGCTCATGCACATACATCATGATTGGGAAAAGATATCTAAGACCAATCCTTGAAAATGATTGCTAAATACATTTGTGGGAGTTTTTCTTTGAAATTATTTTAGAATGTAGCCTAAGACCATGACATCTCTGACACTATCAGGCTGTTAACATTGCTGAGGGCAGTGGTGAAAGATGTCACTATGCACTAAACAAAATACTACTGTGTTATTTAAAGAAGAAAACATGGGGGAACTTACCTTTTGAAGAGCTCTCTGTGTTGTCTTTGCCCGTGGAACTGCTGCCTCGCATGATATTCCCCATCCTCCAGACGGACCAGACTCCAGCCTGAAGTCAGGGCACAGAGAGAGGTACACTGTGAATGTACTAACCAATTTACACTCATGTACCAATCTGCACTTTTTTATACCACTAAACTTTTCTCTGCTGCTTCACCACCATATATTTAACTTCCTATAAGCTGACCATTTAATGATCTGAACCCTCGCACTCCTTGCAGATTAGGGAAGCTGAGACTGAATCGGCTATCAATGAATTTTCCATTGCAACACCTAGCTCTGTGTACTGTCAACTCAACGTGATTAATGATCCTGAATTCATATATTGTATAACACTGTTCCCAAGTTGCAAAGTTCAATTCACATTACATAATTTCCATTATGATGCATTTCAACAGATCTTGCCCCAGTGACGACACTCCTACGTTTCATCACAGTGTTCAGTTGGCCAGTATGGAGAAATAACAGTCCTGTCATTACAGAAACTATGAGCTTATGCGTAGCAGAAGCATCTGATGTGATGAAAAGTGGACACCTACCTGTGGAACCTAAAGCTGGCCTGCTGTGATGGCATCAAGTGGGGTGAGAGAGACGATGGTCCAAACAAGGCATGGTAGCAGCAGAGGAGTGCGGCACTAGAGAAGTACCATGTTCATAAGAGTTAACGGCAATGACCTGTCACAGAGTGTGGCGACAGTGCTGCATCTGACAGCAAACTCACTTCCTGTATTGAAATGAGGAAGAGGGCCAGCAAAAGTGTTGTTGAAACACACACAGCAGATCATGAAACACATAACAGCCCTCTAATGGAGTTTGGAATAACTGAAAACAATACTGACGGCTAATGTTTTTTAGTAATCTACTAAATGATATGTAAAAATGTTTGGTAATGTCTAGATCTACCTCATTTTATGACTTTAATATTACTGCCGAATAAGGTGTTGTTTACAGATCATTTCTGCTCTTATGGAAGGTACAGAGATATTTGAAAATATATTAGAGCTGTAAAGATTAGTCAATCAGTTGATTGACAGAAAATTACTGATTAATGATTTGAGTTATTTTTACCATACCAAGCATTACCTTGTTCCAGTTTCTCAGATGTAAAGATATAATGCTTTTCTTGTTGTATGAGATAGAACATTGAATATGTTTGGGGTTGGACTGTTGGTTGAACAGAGCACAATATCTGAAGACATCACCTTGGGTTTAAACAGAGTATATTAGTAAATATTAAGTCACAGCCAGCAGATGGTTAACTTATCTTAGAAGTAAAACTCTGAACAGTGAGCTCTATCCAACAATAACTAAATCTACCACAGAAGCTCTAAAAACTTACTAATTACCATAACAAAAATGCTTCTTTGGTTTTACGATGGGTAATGTGTAAGACTGTATCTTGGCTGGGACCAGTTGTTGGGTAACCAGCAGAGAGCAAAGGAAGTTACTGGTTCCTGGAAGATAGTGACTTCTTACTGGGACTTACAATTTGTAGTTAAGCTAAGCTAACTCGGCTCTGGCTAAATAATAGCTTCATATTCACCGTACAAACATGAGATTGTTATCAGTCTTCTCATCTTACCAAAATGGTAAACTATTCCTATACTTAATTAATCAAAACGATAATTGGCAGATAAATCTGAAATAAAAATAAGTATTTTTTGCAGCCCCAAAGTAAGTGGCTGTGCTTAAGTATTTAAACCGTTCTTTCTTAAAGTCCACCAGAAGCATAGAAATAGTTATATTTATTGGAATCGACATGTTTTACATAGTTAAGTTATTTTTAGTTAGTGAAATAGCTTTTTTATGCGTAGAGGAAGTCAGCTTTTACCAGCTTTCATCTCCCAACACACCCCTGTGACATGCAGCAACTGTGATTATCTAGAAATGTGACATGCCAAGGGTTAGATATACCATAGTGGTAATTTGCTGGTCAGACAAATTATGTGATAACATTTTCTAAGTGCTAGCTACAAATACACTTATTGATTGAGACAGAAACATGAAAATAACAGCACCCAAGTGAATTTCTCATGAATCTTTCCATCTAAAGAAGTGAAACTGGAGATGTGTCAGTCTTATCTTCAGCTTTTGTGTTTGGTGTCTGAAAGTGTCCCAGAAAAATAACGCTGAAGTTCAAATTAGGGAACCTAAAACTATTCAGTTTCAGATGTATGATCTTCTGAAACAGTCATCACAGTCTGTATAACATGCATATCTTTAAACGTTCATTATCCGTGTGTCAGTAACCTATGGTATTTGCATGATGTATTATAAACGTATATTTTTGACACACTGCTGCTGATTTCACAAAGATGCTCAGTGGTGATTTTCTTAGCTGCTCCACTTTTATCCCGGGATAAAAGACTGAGTGAAGTTTTATCGAGACTTTCCTTTCCACCTTCACTCGTGATGAATGACAAACCCTTTCACTCCCTGTCTCATATCCTGCTTGCCCTGTGATTCATTATCTCTCATTCATATCTATTTAGCTTTTTCTTCTTTTCAGCACACATTTATTTCTCATCTCAGCTCCACAAATGTGTTTTTTTGTATTTGAATCACAGTATTCTGCTTCAGATTCCTAGTTACATAAGAATGTTCCTCTGTGCCTCCCTTAACTATTCTCAGGAAAACTTAGCTCATTTATTTTCAATATTTAAACCTGGATCAGTCCGCTCCAGACCATAAGCCCTATATCTCCTGCCATCTTTCCTTTCTGTATGCAGGACAGTGATTCAATAAAACAAGAACTGCGACAGAGAAAGCGATCAGTCTCATTATTAAAGTAAACTTATCTTTGGGGATTTAAAAGTAGGGTTATCATATAAACCCTTTTCATATTGTCGTCACTGTGGAGTTTTTTTTTAAGTCCTGGCGGATATTAGTTGTAGTAAGAATACACTGAGCTGTGAGTTCCTTTTTTTGGCTTCCTGCTGTGAGTGTGCGTCTGTGTGTGAGAGAGAGAGAGAGAGAGAGCGCTGCAGTCTGATCTCAGAGATTAATATTCCTCAGAGGAAGAACACAATAATTGTACGTCTAATCATGTCCAAACTGAACTGCTACACCTTTTCATTATAGGTTGTTCGAAAGAGTTTTTCTGCCGGTTGTAGAAAAAAAGCAGCTGCTGTAGCTTGGTGGGTGGTGGCTGGTGTCAGATGCCAGGACTCTTGACTGTTGTGGCTGTAAGGGCGGAAGGAAGTCTTCCTCTTCGATGAAAATAAATACAAGGTCAATGTGTAGCTTGTGTGATGACGGTGTAGAGGGCTCACAGAAAAGAATTTGCCACATTTCCTGTGGCCAGTTTTATTAATTTTAAGAAAGTTTGAAAGTAGATTTGTATTTATTGTTTCAGGGAAATGTCTCCATCTTCTTTTGTGATCTTTTGGGAACTGTTGGTTCAGCCGCATTACAAAACAAATTTTAAAAAAACATAAAAAACTGTTGGTTCAGCCGCATTACAAAACAAATTTTAAAAAAACGTGTCACTCAACTTTTTATTTTATTTACTGTATATTTCCTTTGCAAGTGATGTATTACCAATGCACCATATCACAAAGTGAGGAGGTGGGGAGGTGCAGCAAAGTTCAGGATCAATATATCTAAATGACAGTGGAAGAAGAAGTAAGTGTATTATGTATTGAGATCCTGTACTTTAATAAAATGTACTAAAGTACTAAAGTTGTAGTACAGTTCTTGAGTAGATGTTACAAGTTACATTTCCTGGTTAATTCAAAACAATAACAAGGATTTCAAAGGGAAAGAATTTGGAAGAGGTGCAAATATGAAAAATGCAAAAGCCATAGTGTAGAAAAAGATTAATAGGTTTTTAAATATGAAGTATTTAGGCATACAAGGCTATTACTTCACTCTGGAATATTTTCCTCCTTGAATAAACAGCTTTTTCTTCAAGGCTTATTTGGCTCACTGACAGAGCCAGGGCCATGTGTTTCTTTAAAAGAGTCACTAGCAGACATAACACAGGTGAAACTAAACCAGTGAGGCCGTTCACGCTGACCTTCAGCTCAATGGATCCTTTGTGAAATTTGGATGAGAGAAGTATTACCCATTTAGTCAAGGTAATTGTTCGAGACTCCCTCCCATTTAAAATAACCTGTATTAATAAGCTTTGTTCATAATTGGATTAGACAGGTGTTTATTTGGCAAATGTCATGAATAATGTTTTATAGGCTTCACAGCTAAAAAACAGGAAGAGATTAAATCATAAGTGGGCATTACGCTGCCACACACCATTACCATCACAGATAACACCTTGAACTCAAATGTTATCTTTTTTTATAGCTCCATGTCTCCTTGAGTGAATACCTAAATAAACTTGGAGCAAATGTTTTTGCTCATGAAATGTTCATAAAAACGGCTGAGCAGGTGTTACACTGGCAGTAAACCTGTCAGAGACTCTCCTCACGTGGATAATTGTGAAAGAGGTCAGCATGATTGATGTCCCAGTGCCCTTTTGTAACACATGTTGGGGGAAGTCTAAACTCCAACTCTGAAGATGATGATTTGTAAGCATTTTTTTTGGGCAACACCGTCTTTCTCTGCCTCTTGTAAAGACAGATGCTCTACGCCTGTGGCTGATGTTGGCCACAGTTGCCATTGGTTGCTGTGTGGGAGACTGGATGTGTTTGAACATTTCAAGGAGATGTGATTCCCACGCCCTCATGTCTAAAATTACAAAATTACTGACTATAAGGAATTCCCCTCATAATTTAGTTTTTCTAGAAGTCTAAATCAAGAAGTGTTCATATGCCTTTAAAGCTCTGTGACAGGGAGTAGAAGCAAGAGAGATGAGTGTTGTTATAATGAACCTTTCCACGGTTCCTCTTTTCCTAAAAACAATAGACATTCCACATTCTGGCCCACCGGTAGTTAGTCCTTATGCGGTTGTTGTGTTCTCTCACTGTAATAAGCAGTATCTAAATACAGTAGCTAGACTGACCCTACTGGTGTCCACACCACAGGATTGACAGGAACGGGGCGTGTGTTGCTATAAGTGAACGTATATATGTATCTGCTGCTTTTTTAGCCACAGACTTAGAGCCAAAATTACATACATCTAGAACCCAAAATCCCCACCAGTTAGCCTATAATCATTAATGTAATGTGGTCACTGCATGTGGGTCATTCAGGCATCTGGAGCATCTTATCCACCAAACCATCTGCACTAGTAATCAGCCATCCCTGCTTCTCACATCCATTAATGCATTACTCAAAGCTTTCAGAAATATTTCTCGAGAATAATCTTCAGATGAATTTTGGCAGCAGTGTTATTTCTGTTTGCTTATTTAGAGATTTTAAATAACTATAATAACATAGCATCTTATCCACAAGCCCACTTCAGCAGAATCATTTTGGTGATTTTAATGGTAACATAATTGGATGAAATTGCATTAAGAAATCTGAGCCTGCACTTGCAAACCACAGCATCATTATAGCAGAGTTTGTGAGGGGAGAGAGCACAGGGCTGTAAATGTGTCCTGTGTTTGGTCTCTTCTGGCAGGAAAGCAAAAGTAAAGTCCTTCAATCAACAAAAAACAACTATTAGACATGAAAACCTTTCCAGACCTGAAACATTCATTCCAGTCTGCTGCAATAATGAGAACTGACTTAAAGGCTTTTTTTCAGCTTTGTATAGGAAAATATTACTCAGAAGAATTACATCACTGACATTACTGTGAACCACGACCGCCATTAAAATGATTCAGGACAGGGTCATGTCATGGCACTTAAATAAGTGGAGGTACTTAGGAGAACTGTGACTGGACCATCATGGCAAAATAACTAACATGTGAAGCCACTATTCCTTCTCATTAATTAACTCTTTATATAGAGGATTTCATTGTTTGTGGCGGAGATTGTCATTTCTCCACTGGATTTAAATTGGCTTTACATGCATGAGGGATTCACCTGAAGCGATGCACAATGTAATCCAGTGTAACTGTTTTTAATTTTTTTCATTCTAACAAAGCCATATCAGAGTTTGCAAAACCCAACAGTTGTTGCTTCACATTAAAAGCATTCAACTGGCTATAAACGGTGTGGCTTTTATTGTGAAGCAGTCGTAGGAAACCCAATGTATTTGTCCCCACAGTTAGAGCTATAGATAATAATGCTAGTAACAATATGAATTTGTTTGGCTGCACTGTAAACAGATACACCAGCTTCTCCTCTGTTGTATTTTTTGACACAATGTTTGCTCATGGAGTGGTTGCTTGAGTAATTAACCTGCACTTTCTGCTTCCACGGTAACTATGGCTGCTGCAAAATCAACCAGGAATAATATTATTACAACTTTAATGTATTACAACATTAAGAAGAGACAGCAAACACAGTTATTTGTGTAAATACATGGGAAACATGCATTTACAATATGCAATTCCTGAAAGAGGGCTTAAATGGCTTCTCTAGAGATTTAGTTGTGTTGCAAGTAACACATTTTAAGATGAATGGACAACATTGATACAGTAGATGCCAAGATATCATTCAGCCTTGATTATGCGCTCCAGCTCCAAAAACACAGCAGATCCTAAATTTCCCATAAAGCAACCCAATAGCATATTATTTTAGACTCTCTTTACCTGATGACTTTGTCAGAGTTATTTTCTCAAAAGAAATCTCCCCCCAGAGCCACTAGAGACATTGTACAACTGTTTTCACTGGCTGAGTAGTACTCCCCATGACGAGTAAACTGACTTTGATGTGTCAAATCTCTTGAGAGCCCTTTTAATTCTCAAAGTCAGTAAGGTTACCTTAGGTTATTCCAGGACAGATTTGACATCATGCATCCATTAGTGGAGGAGGCGTAGACTTGCACTACTTTTTCCATTAAACTAACAAGTCTCTCTGCAGTAAAATCTCCAAAGGTGTGCTCTGCAAAGGGGGAAAGTGTTCCTAAAGTCAGAGCATCGTTCAAACTCTGTTATCAGTGATTTCATGTGGGCCACCTGTGTATTCTGGAAGCCCCGCCCTCCACCTCCACATGCACGCTTACACGCACACACATCAAGGATAATGCCAGCCTTCACATACAGGGCAGGGTAACTATCGGTTACCTTGCCAGCCAGCCCTGCCAAGCCCATAATAAGAGTCTGCCTCAGTGGAAGCAGGCGGTCTCTTCAGCGATCCAGATGGGAGTTTACCATCTATCGCTGTGTCATCATCTATTACCTAGTCATTATATGCCAGCAAGCTATTTTCATGGTGCATGTTTTCACTGTGCACCTGTGAAAGTACATCCACCCCCCCTACAAACATGTAGGCACACTGCTGTTTTTAAGATCCAAAAAAAGCCACGGGGCCTGATCTGATAAAGACTTTAATGCTGTTGTCGGCTTTGGTGTAAACATGTGTTTGCGCTCTGGAAACATGGAACGTTAATGAGTGACATTACGTATAACTTGTGGAATGTAATAATTTGCAGTCCTGAGCAGATAATTTCATGTAAAATCGGGTTAGCTGAATTCACATGAAATCAACAATGTTATGTAACATTACATTACATTACAGTCATTTAGCAGACGCTTTTATCCAAAGCGATTTACAATAAGTGTATTCAACATAGGTATTCAAGAGAACTACTAGTCACCAGAAGTCATAAGTGCATCTCCTTTCTTAAACAAGCATCTATATCAGTTAGTTTACCTAAATAAAGGTTTTACATCAAATCATATTTTACTACCTGATCTCAGTAAAGGGTAAACTCCAAGTAAAGATGTGACACAAAGACACTAAATTATTTCACGAGCTGGGCCCTGACTATCTGATGATGATGTATCTACTTCAGGAAAAGTAAATCCAAGCAACTGTTGCATAATAAAGGAAACTTATTTTTGCACTGGCTGGTGTTTGAAACCTTTCAGCTCCTCCTGGCTTTCCAGGCAGGTCCTTTGCTTTATTACTTTCTGAGAAACAACCCACAATGGAACTGTGAAAATGAATTCCATCGGAATATGAATAACAAAGTCCCCCTCTTACAAATTGAAAGTAGATTTCATGAGCGATAAAACCTGTCCTTGTTCATTTTAACATCCAAGGGGTTTTGCTGCTACAGCCTTACCTGGTCTGGTATGACCAGTAGCGCATGGCGTCTAATGTTAGTTAATGTTAGCAAACTTTAAATTAGCACTTTCTGCTTTCCTGATATTGTTTCTTGTGACCAAAGTAGCCGTTTTTCAGCAAGAGCTTGCACTATCCTTTGAGTTACCTCGTAGTTGGTGTCTGAATATTTCAAAATAAAATAATCAGTTGTCCTTCACAACATTTTTAATGCAACTGTAATAAAAACTTTTTGACCAAAATTTGAAATATTTTGTTTGGAGGCCCATAATGCAGCTTTAATGTATCGGAAAGAACCGTTTTAAGTTAAAGAGAGGAGTGGCCTTGTGGAAGTGCAAAAATGTTATTCTCTGCATGATCGTCCACAGTATGTGCGGATACGGGAGTGTGAGTCAGTCACCATTAACACCTCGGACTTTACACACAACTCTGCTAACTGCCACCTGCAAAAGTTCTCTGATGACTCTGCAATCGTCGGCCTCATTTCCGCCGGTGATGACAGGGAACACAGGGAACTGAACCAGGACTTCATAGGATGGTGCCAGCGGAACCGCCTCCAGATCAACTCTGGTAAAACCAAAGAGCTGGTGGTGGACTTCCGCCGGGGTAAACACTCTCCTCCGGAACCAGTGAACATCCAGGGAAAGGACATTGAGATTGTGAAATCTTATAAGTACCTGGGTGTTCACTTGAACAATAAACTGGACTGGACTGATCACACAAATGCACTTTATAAAAAGGGTCAGAGCAGACTCTATCTGCTGAGGAGACTGAGGTCTTTTGGAGTGCAGGGAGCACTCCTGAGGACCTTCTTCGACTCTGTGGTGGCATCAGCCATCTTTTATGGAGTGGTCTGCTGGGGCAGCAGCATCTCGACAGCCGACAGGAAGAGACTCAACAAACTTGTCAGGAAGGCCAGCAGTGTGCTGGGGTGTCCACTGGATACGGTGGAGGTGGTGGGAGACAGGAGGATGATGGCCAAGCTATCATCCCTGATTGACAACCTCTCCCACCCCATGCGGGACACCCTGGCAGCTCTGTGCAGCTCCTTCAGCCACCGGCTGCTTCACCCCCGGTGTGTGAAGGAGAGGTACCGCAGGTCCTTCATTCCTGCTGCTGTCAGGCTGCACAACCAGCTCTGTCTGCCATCCCAGTAGACCACAAAACACAAAAATGCAATACAAATACACTGTGCAATACTATAATTATTCTGTCTGTATATATAATATTTTTTTTTAGTTATTGTGGATGTTATTTTTCTTATTTACTTATTTAAAATACTTGTTTGTTTTTTTACTATGTACCTTGTTTGCACTATATCTATGATGCTGTAATCCTGTAAATTTCCCCGCTGCGGGACTAATAAAGGATTATCTTATCTTATCTTATCTTATCTTATCTTATCTTATCTTATCTTTGACTTTCAACGCTTAAGCAAACACTTTAGAAGACTTCAAATGACCAAAAACTAGATAGTTGTACGTTCCATCTATTCACTTAAATACTGAAGCTCAACAGATTTAACAGTTTATTATTATTGTTATTAGTAGTAGTAGTATCATTATTATTATTATATTTTAGAATTAACAATATAACATTTCTGTACTCCTGTGAGGGAGCTTCCCAGTATTCATTCCACTAATGTAACCACCACTGAATATGTGTAACTTGATTCCTGTCATTTCCCTCTTTCCCGACATTCCTGTCTGTTATTTTTAACTTTGGAATTCACCTTGACACCTGAACTGACCAGCACTCACTCAACTTCCTTCATCAAAATGTCAAGGATAAGTTGATTCACTTAAGTACTTTAGTCTCAAAGATGATAAATCAAAAACAAATGTTGATGGAATGCATCACATGTCAGCAGTCACATGCCTTGAGGAGACTCTGATCCTAACAATATATTAATTTTGTGTCAAGATATATATAATGGTCGTAAACGCTACTAAAGAGACTTCCACTGTGTGCAGGTTGTTTTTCATCCCAGTGTGTAATTGGCCTTCATTCACTCCCATTTCCAACTTCACAAAGTAGAAAAAGGTCAAAGGATCGAGACTGGAGCTATCTGGAATAATTGCTGACAGCTTTGCAGTCTTCTTATTTATACAATACTATAAAGATAGAGCAAGACATAAAAGGACAGCCCGTCATACAGTCTCATTTTCAACTGGTCTCTGCAGATTTGGAGTTGCGATTGCATAAACCAGACAGACTTTTAAAGTGTGTTTTTTTTTTTGCCGTAGCGGGTTCTCCAGGGATGGGGTTAACTCTAAATCTCGTTTATAGCTTCACTTCACTTTGCAAAAATCCGTTCAGCCAAGATGGCTCCAAGAGTACCCTTAACCTTTTGAATTTCTCAACAGATGGAGCGGATAAGGCATCCTGGACTCTCACACAGATTATATACTTTTATTCTCTTCTATTTTTCCTTGTGTTACTGATGGTGCATGCTATTCTTCCAGCCTTTCATAATTTTTATTTTAAACCATCAACTTGATCATATCAAAAGTGCAAATGATTGATTCCATGAATGCTGAGGGGATTAGCAGCCGATGTAAGATATCTGGCATTAAAGCCTAAGAATGCCTCAAAGTCATTTAGCCCTGTCAGTCATTTGGATATGCACAGGATCAAGGGGGGATTGTGATAAACAGCCACTGAGAACTGATCTCTGTGCTGTGTACCCATCTGCATATCAGATAGCACATTGTGCTTATTCTTGGCTGCAAATGGAAGCTTTTCAAAATCACACATCCTGAGGTTAGGCCTTTAGAGATAGCTGGTCAGCCAAAGCAAACACTGTAAGACCAAGCATTCCTACGGTGGGCTGGGCTTACGCAATCAAGAAATTCCAGGACAAATCAGCCATTTATAAGCAAGACATATTCAAAAACAGTCATGTGATGGTGTTTTGAAAAAGTCAATGTCTAAAGTAAAGAAACTGTGTTTGGTTTGAATTACAGCCAAAGCCATACTGAGCTGGAACGTATACGCCTCACTGGGCTGCTTATTGTTGACCCACACAGACGCACTAAAGACAGCTTTGGTTTAAAGTTATGATCTTCAGGGCAGTTGGGATCCCGCAGCATCCTAAGTCCCTCACTTTGTCTACATGTCACCTCCCGCCTGCCAAAAAATAAACAAATCAGTACAAAAGCTCGATGCAAGCACAGTGTGTTAGAGGCTCAACAAGAAGCTCCACTCCAGCGGGCCCCTAAATTGTGAGTTGGGAACCACGACCTTTGCAGAAGTGTGTGTTCGAGGCACATCATGTTCATACATACACATAGGCACTGGTGTCACTTCTGACAGTATCACACACACACACACACACGCACAGCCACTTTAAAAGAGTATAATGCTTGTTGGCTGGCAGATGTGCACTACACTCACATGAGGCATGCCTGAGCCTGGATTTAAATCGCAGACAAGGCTGACGTGAGGTGAGGAATTTCAGCTCAAGTTACCTGGACACAAAAGCTATATTCACACAGATGTTGAGTTTTTGATAACATGAAGCCCAGCGCACCACTGTATTATTCTTTCAACTCCATCCTGTTGGCAAACCATGTATCTGGCTTGTATAAATCCTTTGTCCGCTGGTGTTGGTTTCTGAATTCTTTATTCTCTTTCTTAGGTTTTACCCAATCATGATCATGAAAAAAAAAAAAAGTTCCATACCAACTTTTACTGCAATGATAATGTGTGGACAAATGTGCCTTAAAATGTAATCCAAGCCAGAACTCCAACAATAAAGATTGCATCCTTAAACTTCTATTTCTCTGTTCCCTATTTAGTCAGACTAGCACTATCCTGATTGATATGTTATTGGCGAGGTGTAAGCAAGTCTTTGAAAGGAACAGGAAATGTCAGACAAAAATGTTTCGCCAAAGTTATGAACCTAGCCTCGCTGGGTCAGCCAGTGGAAATCAGCTGCTAGGAGAGAATAATGATAAACACTAAAGGCTGCTGGTATAAATCATTTAATCACAAGGAAAGTATTGTTAAGCTTTTAGCCCCTGGTGTGTGTTCTTTTGTGTGGAAATGTCTGCATGCATTTGCATAACACACCACTTTTCATACAAAGCCTATTAAACAGAGCCGACAGCATTGGAAAAAACTAAAATAAAGTTGTTTTTGGCATGGTGGTTCACTTTCCAAATGTTTGCAAGGCGTGTGAGGATTTTCCACTTACCAACAAACACAGGCATAAATGGAAACTTGTTTTTTATACAAACATCTCTGTTCAAGAACTGGAAGTTACTAAAGGTTGTGAATCATCTACAGTTGTGCAATATGTCAAAGGACTAATGTATCGATTATTGTGTTTTCACCCAACCTTACCTTACTATACCTTACTATACCTTACCTATAAAAGATGCTGAGAGCCTTTCATGCTATAAATCATCTGTTTAAATAGCTGACTGAGTCGCATACTTTTGAGCTTATATTTGTTTAAACTGTGTGCTAAATATATACCTATATATATACCTATAACATTGTTGGCTTGTGCCAACAATGTTATAGGTATATATTTAAGTAATACAGTGTTAGATGGTAAACTGTGCTAACAAATACTAACAGCAAGCTGCATGAGGAACCGCTCGCTATTAGACCGCTTTAAGTTCATGTAGGTCTCTCATATCTGTGAAGCCCAGCAGATGTTTTCCTCAGTCCATGAGTCTCAGACCACAGCTATATAAAGAAAGTATAATTACTGGACTGGTCTGAGCTCAGTCTGCCATGCCCTTTCTCTGTCACACACACACACACACACACACACACACACACACACACACACACACACACACACACACAC
Source organism: Anoplopoma fimbria (assembly GCF_027596085.1). Classification (NCBI taxonomy): domain Eukaryota; kingdom Metazoa; phylum Chordata; class Actinopteri; order Perciformes; family Anoplopomatidae; genus Anoplopoma; species Anoplopoma fimbria. The sequence goes on along the minus strand of NC_072458.1, from coordinate 3,421,452 downwards.
ACACACACACACACACACACACACACACACACACACACACACACACACACACACACACACACACACACACAAACAAACAAGCCACTCAAAAAACTTTAAGCACGTAGGCCTACATATGGCTCACAGAGTTCAATCAAGTTTGAGATTTTGGGAAACATGCATCTACGCTTTCTTGCTGAAAGGTTAGATGAGAAGGTTTTACTGCTCATGTCTGTACTGTAAATATAGCTGAACATACTGACTGGACACTTTGGTGAAGAAACTAGCCTGGCTCTGTTCGAGGAAACGAAAGGCCATCCGGACAACTCTCCTCTAACTGTCAGCAAGAATGTGAATAAGCGTATTTCCCATAAATTACAAATTATTCCTGCTTAAAATATCTTCATCACAATAATATATTACTGTTATTTTAGTTTGAGTTATTCTTGCTAATTTAGGAAATATTCAAATAATTTAATCGCACTGCACTTAGGTAACTTTCAAACTTCCCTTTAACTGTAAAAACAGTATTGCTGCAAGACTGATGGTTCTAATCTTAATTTTTTTTATTTCAAGATGAGAAAACTCACTCTGCTGTTTTAAGAAGTTAACTTGAGTCTAATTTGAGGCTGCAAGCTGCAGAGGAAAAAGAAAATCTGACAGTTTCCCACACTAGTGAAGGAACTTTTTTTATGTGTCACCTCAGCAGTTTTTGGTTGCCTCAAGGTGTTGTAAATTCATTCTCCCATTCTAAGGAGGATTACCGACTACACTTGACTTTGAAGCTGGAAAGATTTCCAAAACACGGTTTGACTTCAAGGCTCCTCTGTGAGCTGAGGGGATTTTAATGAGGGGATTCTGACTCCAGTCATAGATGGTCGGCTCCTGTAATCAGGCCATCTATCACACTGTTGTACCTGGAGTGCTTTACTGGCTCCTTAACTCTCACAGATATACTGCACAGAGCTCAGGGGGGTTAATTCTGCCTCACATACAGGAATGTGTTGCATCCAAGGAGTGTAGCATACATGGAATCATAGGGTGACACAGTGTGTCAATGATTATGGCTGTTGACCTCAGGTTCAATTCCATTTGAGCACAGGGATTGCATGTTTCTAGCCCGACAGTTTATGCAAATCAAGTGTTGACTTTTAGCTCCCCATTAATAAGAATGAAGGAGTGACAGACAGTGTTTCCAGCTCTCCACCCAATAAATGCAGAGATATCTTAAAGGCCTAAAGAGGATGAAAGGAATAGAGTGCTGCAGGAATGAGTCCTAGTCCTTAGTTAGGAATTTTTGCACATCCGGCTTAGAGTAAATGGGTCTGGCATTGGTTCAATGCCTTAAATCATGTCTGTGGATGACACAAGGTTAAGATATTTGCATTTTGTTCTATAATATAAAATATTTCAGTAAATTCCCCGATTTTGAATTTTGAAGCTTTTAGAAGTCAGAAAAAAGGCAGTGGCTAACAAGTGGCTAAATGAGACTACAAAACATGATCACGTGGACTAGTCAGCCTTCTCAGACTCGTTTTGTGTACTCGCTCTCATGCAGAGCTTTTAACTGCTGCCTGTTGCATTCACGCTTCAAAAATCATGAAAGTGCCGTTCATTTGGGTGGATTATCTTGCTGAACAAAACGTATTAAAAAAGTATTAAAATTTAACTTATTTTCTGCAATATTCCAAAATCAATGTTTTTTTGTCAAGGGAACCAGTGTGATGCTAATTTCTGGGGTTCGCCTACAAATATAGGTTATGTCATTCCTGCAGTACTCTATGGTTTGACAGTTTGGATAATACGGTTAATTGATTTCTTGCCAAGAGTAAGTTGATCAGTAGGCAACCACTCTCATGTAGGCTACACTAAATATCAAGCTACAACCAGCAGCCTGTTAGCTTAGCTTAGCATAAAGACTGGATCCTGGTGAAGGCAGCTAGCCTGGCTCAGATTGATGCAAACTAAATCCTTAAAGTTTAAAAATCTGCCTACCAGCACCCCTCAGTGTTTCACATTAACACATTAACCAAAATGTTAAAATAACAATATGCTAGAACTCTTTCTTGGGAGGAAGCTGCTGGCTGCCTGACAACCTCACAGTGATGACAAGACAGAAATAGTATAGGTACAGATTAAACAAACAAAATATACTATATTAATTACAGTACTGTAGTTAGTTTTGTGACCTTTCAACAGAGCCAGGCTAGCTATTTCCCCTTTCCAGTTTTTATGCTATGCTAAGCTAATTGCCTGCTAGCTTTAACTTCATATTTTGCAGGCAGACAAGAGTGGTATCAATCTTTTCATTTGACTTTTGGTAAAACAGTGAATCAACGTTTTTCCCAAAATGTCCAACTATTGCTTTCAAACAAATGAGCTATTTGTTTCTGCTCTCACTCCCTGTTCAGCCTTTCCCTTAAACAACCCTCACCCTAAACTTCGACTGAATCATAAAGACTATGAATTCAAGGCAGCTGATAAACTGAGCCCTATATCCACTTCATGTGAGAACAAAGCATTAGACGCCTCCAACCTGGCTTTCATTATAACATATTTTGGCCAAATGCACCACAACAGTAACATGAATAACAGAGATGTTGTCATGCAGTGCTTTGATTGACGTCACCTAATGATGCATATTGGTCCATGTGAAGTCCCGCAGTTAACGCTAACTACAACTATCATATCAGACCAGAAGATTGAGGCCAGATGCTGACATGGGTGTGAATGATACCACCTGTGGTTTGAAACTTTTCTTTCCTGTCTCTGTTTTGTTTCAGTGGAGAATGGTAATTTCCTTTAGTGAGCCAGTTTGAAAAAGAATAAGTATGGTGTATAAGTATAGAGATGTTATAGGATTAAAAAAAAAAGATGGGAAGAGAGAGACTGAGAAAGTGGATTATGCACATATTCTTTTTATTTTGAACATTTTCATTAATGAATGACTGAACTGCACCTTTTCAATATTTCTGGTTGTCTCAAAATGAGCTCCCTGATCTTTAAAGTGATGTGTTAGTTAGTTATGTATTTCACGGTATGTCTTAATTAGTTTTGTTTTTAATTGCACTTGTGAATAACAAATTTGACCAATTTTAGCATTTTTTTTATGTTTATGGAAAGGGAAATCACATAGGGTTAATGAATTCCTTAGACAACACAGAATGGGATAAAATTTGAAAACTGATGATGTCTTCAGATTGCGACATATGGTCTCAGAGGGTTCTTAGTTTGTATGAATGTGAAATTATTCAAATTATTTAAGATAGATTTTAAAGATAGAGAGCAATAGAAAGTGACAGAGACGGAAAGGTAAAGTTGGAGAGAAATTGAGCGTGAGAGAACGAGAGCACCAGAGACAGAGAGAGTGGTTACATTGTGCTGTGAAGTCGGATCAGGTCGTCTTGGTCAGAGCAGAGAGAGAAGCGCTGTACTCAGATCAGCTCAGAGGCTGACAGCTCCCTGACAGGGATTTAGAGGACTGCCTGTAAATAATAGGGGTTCAGACACGGGGCACCCTGCTCCTTGACAGAGTTCTCATTTATCATCTATCACTCTCTCTCTCTCTCTCTCTCTTTGTTGCCAACAATGCCTTTAATTCTCACAGAGTTTAGATCATTTTCAGTGATATTTGCATCAGCAGACCACTGACAGGAGAGGTTCAGCATTGCTGGAATAAAATACATTTTCCATATGGTTTAACAGCAGGGCAAAGTGGAATTCTTATGGCAATCATCTGCGTCATCTCAAAGAGAAACATTCACATTTCTGGGAAAAAGAAAGGAAAGCAAAGTAGCAGACTTTGAGATGGATGACATCATTGATTCAAACTGAACATCTGCAGACCAGGCGCAGACCCAGCCTTAAAATAGGTACTGTTGGTAGGAAGTAGGCCACCTGAGGTGTATATTTATTCGCTTTGTATAAATAATTTGTGTGCAGGGAACACAATTTATGTTATGGCAACATCTGAGTGGCTCTAAGATGCATATGGATGAGCTCAGATGAGATGAGATGCTAATGAAACATCTGTGAAACTTTGGGGCTTGATTTGAGTGAAACAGTTCAAAATCATCAATATGTACATTGCAATTCAGTGCAATAAATACAATAAAGTTCACAAAGTTGAAAAAGTGGCATCTTTGGCTCAGATTTGACAGTTTTTTTCATGCATGGGGGCATCTAATCCAAATGTATAAAACATGTGCAAGACAATCAAGCCCACTGTAACAATGTGAGCTGTGCAGTGTACTCATTGAATTGAATCTGGTTTGTCTCAAAAACATTCACATGTACATATATTCTGCATATTTAAAGACTTGCTGTGGAGGGAAGATGGAATAAAGCACTAAAAAGTTTGAATGTTTTTGCACTGAATGAGGTCTGTGGATTTTATGACCCATCATTTAGCTTAATCAGGAAAATAAAGCAACTTGTTACTCTTTTATTGTAGCTGGCATGTGCCATGTGTGTAACACGTGGGGCTCTATGCCTATTGACCTGAGTGGCTTTAGGTTTCTAGACACACCCTTTAGGAGGAGGAGGAGGAGGAGGAGGAGAGGAGGAGGAGAGGAGGAGGATCGGGTGAAAGTGGAGCAGAGGGAGACTGAAGAAACCGTCCCCCTGTCAGAAGTATGCGGGGCTCGTCCTCTCAGAGCTGACAGCGACGGGACGAGGAGGATGTAGATCACCTGCGGAGAGCGGCGCGTCGTGCGTTTAAAACGGGACTTATTTTCAGGAGTCAATGCATTTGCAGTTCCTCACCAGTGATGAGTTGGCTCCTGTTGTGGATTCTAACTGCAGCCGGCATTCAACAGGTGGGATGGAGGACAGATTTTTGTTTTAAATAATGAGAAATGTGCATACTGAGCTCACATCCAGCATGCAGAGGAGTTGTGAGGTTTCAACATTATTCTGAAAATGTGCATCTCTATATATCAACTCATAGCCTAGTGTCATAAAACATTAAACTTCCCATAATGAAATGTAGTGTGTTGCTAGTACTACACACTAAGTTTAATTGACTTATGAAAGTTTGTTTTTATAGCTCTTGCTGTAAAGAATATAAAGTATTTGTATAATCCATATAGGGACTTTTTTGGTAGCATACTCAAGTTTATGGTAATCATAATGGTTTGAGGTAACAAATAGATGTGACATCAAAAGGATGATGCATTACTGAATGGGCTGAGTAACCTGAGCCCATCATTCCCTCTATATGTTTCTAATGCCTTCGTTTTGTCATCTTCATCCCAGAGTTAAACTTGAGATGCTGTCAGTGGCCACACAGCAGCTTCACTTCTCGTCGTTTGTTTCACTTTGCTGCCACCTCGTGGTTTTAAAGGAAACAACTTTTTTTTTAAGTTTTCATTAATGTTTTCCACAGTCCCCTATTATCTAACGTTATGTATCAGTCTGTGGCTCAGCTTTTAAATCCTGGATGCTGGTAAAAGAAAACAATATCAATAATATAAATATTATTGTTATCCTTTTAGATGATTATGAAATGTAATCTAGTGGCCTAATAATGCATTAGGCATACATTATTCTTACCTTAATAGCATTGTTTAAAGTATGAACATGTTTTAAACTGTTTAAAGCAATGTTTCCCTCTTTAAGGGTCCCAAGCATATGGGGGGGATTTTATGAAAACAATACCCAATGGTAGTTTGTCTATTTCCCACTGGCCTTTTTTGACATTTTTTTCCCACTTCCCTGAGGAAGGGTTTGTCCATGCCTGGAGCACAGGTCAAAGGTCATCTTGTCTGACAGGGACAAGGGGTTGTGTTACAAATATCTAAATCGGAATATGTTGAGATCAACAAATTATTTGAGCGTCTTTCTCTGCATCTAGTCTTGCTCAAGAAATATCTATTTCTCTAATGCATTTAGTGCTCTCTTACTCCACCCTTTCCCTGACAGAGATTAAATAACAAAGGTTGATTACATTATGCTTACTCCAGAAAGAAACTTCCACTCCGTCTTTGTTAGAGTGATTGACAACTTTTGAGCAGTGTTTTCTTTTTCTTCATCTCTGTTAATTGGCCTGATAACTGGGGGTGAATTATTATTCTAAAGAATGGCTTACTGGCACAGCCCTGATTAAAACTACTTCATCTGCATTAGCTTTCAGCACTTTGCAAAGCAGGAATTGATATGAACATAATTCCACTGAAATGCAGACCCACACGTGTGGGTCTGGAAGCACACTTCAGTGTCTTACTCACTGAACTATGACCCAAAGAACATCCTCTGACATTTTTCTAAAGCACGCTGTGTTCTCAAAACAAGTATAATTGAATTTGACCTCTCAAAAGGGATATCTGTTGTCATAAGAACACATTCTGTATTAAAAAAACAACAAGCTTCTTCTGCTGAGTCCCATGCATCCACTGTCCAAAGCTAACCTCCAATGCTAGGCTGTTAATGTGGCTCATGTGGCCTGTTTTAATGAGAACATCTGCTTTTAAGAACGGCTGAGCTGTTTACTGTGTTACCTTGGCTTCAAAGAGCAGCTTGTAAGAGTCAAAACTGTGGGGGAGATGATTAAGTTTTATTGGCAGGATTTTGTAACAGCTCAGCACAGTAGCAGATTTTAAATATGATTATGAAACACCTCCAGAGTGTTAAGCACAAACAAGACTTTACTATGTCACTGCTTTAATGAGATTAACTCCACTGGGTGTTTAATTAATCTTCATAGGCTTAATTGATTTATTGCAGAGCAGGATATTAGCAGGCCCCCATGTGTTTCACCCGTGTAGGCAGTGAAACAGAGGTGTTTGTTAGGTCAGGATATGAAAGAATTCAGGATTAAGGATATTAAGAATATTGCCTCGCCGCATGAACTCAAATACCTTTCTTGTAATAAAAGATGGCATTTTGATTTTGCACAGAAACAGCATTTATTTTAAAAAAGCTTTTGTTGAGCCAATTTTTTAGGCTTAATTTGCCCTCTTTTCTCTCTCAAGGCCTACTCCCAGAATTCCACTGCCATGCCGCCTGCGACAGCCGTCACATCCCCAGGTGCGGACTATTACAACCGCACACAGTACTGCAAGTGGCCCTGCGATTGCCCCAAAGTCCCCCCTACCTGTCCACCGGGCGTGAGCCTCCTCATGGATGGATGTGACTGCTGCAAGGCCTGCGCCTGTCAGGTGGGCGAGGTGTGCAACGAGGCGGTCACATGCGACTACCACAAGGGACTCTACTGTGACTACAGCTCGGACAAGCCTAGGTACGAAAAAGGAGTGTGTGCATGTAAGTTTTACTCACCGAAACCGACAAAACAAACAAAAGATTTTACACAGTTCTAGTTTATTTTCTGATGTATTTTAGTGTTTAGTGTGCACACTGCAGCAAAGACCGCAAGCAGGGGCGCCGAAAAGGGGGGGTAAAGGAGACGGATTCTAGGGGCCCATGATGGAGGAGGGCCCAGAGAGGCCCCTAATGATGATGAAATTATAATACAGAAAAAATAATGACACTAAGTTATTAAATGATGAGAAATCATATATGGCCATTTTGTATTCTGATGGCGTTTTTGTTTTTGCTGAGATTTTTTTCTCTCCACTGATTATAATTGCTATTTTTTCATGGAAGAGTTTATTTCCAATTTAAGAATCAGTGGTGCAGCAAATAAATGACTCAAAATGAATTCCATTGTATTCAGAGTGCTCAGTTCTTCCCCTACTGTACATGTCAACTGTCATGCTGTTCTTCTTTCACAAATATGGTAATGATAGTCAAAAATACCATTAAAATGCATAATTGTATGTAAAATAGCATCAAAAAATTTTGCCGCTGTGTTGGGGGCCCTGTAAAGATTCTTTTCATGGGGCCCAAAATCCCTAGCGGCGCCCCTGACCGCAAGTAACAAGATTGTAGGCTATTTGTGTAAAGCAAGTGTTTGCTGCAATATCAATGCTGGTTGTCCTAGCAACAACACAGATGTCACTTGACTAGAATACTGATGCAGTTTATGTATTTCTGCTTGGCACCACAGGCTGCAGCATACAAGCCATTTGTTCACCTCCTGTGGTTTTGGTTTTCAGTTTCAGGAGTTCATAGTTGCATGAGGCATTTTGAAAGCATATGTTTTTGTGCAGAGCTACCACGTATGGTAGTGTCTTGTTGACATCATGAGCCTACATTCCAGATCTTTTGAAGATGTTGACACGTGAAATTATATCCAACTCACTGACATGCAAAACATTTTAAGTATCATAATTTCTTAATAAGTTTCACTTGCCCCGGTTTTAGTGCTAAATGTAATGTAGACATTAGATTTTTTTCGACATAAACTGCATTTTTTTCACACAAAAAAAAAAGAGAATGTTGGCTTGTACATTACAATATAGTCACTTTTAAATAAAATGTTCCATTTAACCATTTTATTATTTACAGTATTGCTTTTGTATAAATCGGCCTGCAACAGAATCAATCACAAAGTAATTTATCCTACAATGTCACACATTTTTACCTATTAGAATAATTAAATTAATAACTATTTGGATTACAAATGCTATGAAATTATTATAGCTTCTAAGTGTTTGCAGTATGCCTGGCATGTCGGTATAATATGTGACTGCTTGTTGTTTCTCTCTGCCAGATATGGGGGGAACAGGCTGCGAGCATGATGGTGTGATCTACCGTAGTGGGCAGAGCTTCAAGCCCAGCTGTAAATACCAGTGTGTTTGTGTGAACGGTGCCATTGGCTGTGTGGGGCTGTGCCTAGAGTCCCAGCCTCCACGGATATGGTGCCAAACCCCACGCCGGGTCAAAGTCAAGGGACAATGCTGTGAGAAATGGATCTGTGATGAACCCAAAAGAGGACGCAAGACGGCGCCACGACACGCAGTAGAGGGTAAGACACCTCTACTATATATATATATCTTTATGTACACACAAGGGGGGGTACGCTGTTACTTGCTGAAGTTGGGCTTTAGCTTGAAAACTCTCCCTTTTAAAATTCCCAATAGCTCTGCCAAATCCCCTAATTTCTTTCCAGCACACTGAAATGCATCACAGTTGAGTCAGAAAACATCAAGGCCATCTAAATCAAAGGGAAAGCTTTAAGTATAGTTAGACACAGAAACTAGGTAATGTTAGAGGGGAATAAACTGGTTTTTGTTTGTTATTTAAAAAGCATTGTCATTGCTTTATGAACATGGTTATGTAAAATAATTATTGGGTTCAGGAGGCTTCTTAAAGATCTTTGATCTGGAGGATATCATTGTAGATGCAGTTCTCTGAATAACTTTGTACAGTTGAATATATTGCACATGTTAAAGGTTGCAAAGTATTCAAATTGACTTTATATATCTTCCACTCTTTGGATATTACTGATAATATATTGTTTATTTACATTTTGTAGAAGCAAGAAGTCATATTTTTTTCAATAACAGATGGATACGATTGGATTTGATATGTAGCAGCAGCTGTGTTTGAAATTAGCTGGATTGTGGTCCAGCAGGATCATGAGGTTTGGGTGTGTGTGTGCAGGGACAGACCGATCCTTTCCTGTGGAAGCCCTCACACAGTGTTTGGATCATGTCAGGTTTAGTGTCTTATTATTGCAGCAGCGCTGTGGAGGATCAATGCGAATGAAGATCTCTTTGTGTTGCATGAGGATATGGATCAGATCCAGATTAAGAGGCCATTTAGATTAAAAACAGAGACAACAGAAGGTTCCAATGCATCTCTTGGTAAAACATTACAAATCTAGAAACTGTCCTTAACTGGCCCTCAAACTGACAATCTGTTTTATCAGTACATTTCTCAAAACCTTTTAAACAGTTTTCAGGGCTTTTGACTTTCTTTGTCATCAGTTTATACTTTTATGTTGATATCTTTATCCTTCAACATTATTGTATTCATTAGTTATTTATCTAAATAGAACTAAGATGTATCAGTGTGTATTAAAAACGAACTGTAGCAGTATGTAGAAATGATCTTTTTACCTCACTTCCAGTTTCCCCAGCTGAGACCAGGAGCTGGCACAAGAACTGCATTCCCCAGACTACCTCATGGAGCCCCTGCTCAAAGACCTGTGGACGTGGCCTGTCCCTGAGGATCTCTAACGCCAACGAGGAGTGTGAGCTGGTCCAAGAGTCTCGCCTGTGCAACCTGCGGCCCTGTGATGTCGACATCACCAAACACATCAAGGTAGTAATTCTGTTTAATATCTCAACGATGATGTGCATGATAAAAACTGGATGTTAAAAAAAGCTTCCCAGACTTTACACCTTTCTACATCCTTTCTCCATCAGCCGGGAAAGAAGTGTCTGAACATATACAGGGAAGAATTGCCCAAAAACCTCACCATCTCTGGCTGCACCAGCAGGAAGCAGTATAGGCCCAAATACTGCGGCGTCTGCACAGATGAGCGCTGCTGCATCCCCTACAAGTCCAAAACCATCGACGTGGAGTTTGAGTGTCCTAACGGGTCGGGATTCACCTGGAAGATGCTGTGGGTCCAGGCCTGCTTCTGCAACCTCAGCTGCAAAAACCCCAACGACATCTTTGCTGAGCTGGAGAGTTACTACAATCAACCGGAAGTCATGAACTAACAGGTGGCAATCATGCGCTCTGCTTGTGTGAGGTGCCTGACTTACTCCTGGCTTCTTTGTCTTACGTAATGTTTTATATTTGTGATGCCTATGATTATGTATAAGGGATTATTTTACGGTCTTTGTTTCCTATTGGAAAAATCTGTAAATATGAAATATATATGTGTCTCCAGATTGGATTCATAAAGCATGATGTGCTTTTGAAGAATATTTGAAGCACTGCTTTGCTAATGAAAAAATATTTAGCCAGTGAGTGTGTGAAATATTGAAGGCTTAATTTATTTATGTAGCTTTATGCATATGAAATAACATATGTAATGTTCTTGACGTGCTTTCAAGAACATTCGACATTGTCTTTAAACTCACAAGTCACTTAGACGAAAAAGCTTTACTCTAGATATCTTCCTTTATATTTCTTGAAATTTACTTTATAAGAAATGTTAAAAAGACAGAAAGGGACTGAGATGCCAAAGAAAAAGCCTTATTTTAGGACAACATTTCCAAATATTGAATAATGACAGAATCAGGGAAGATCGGTTACACGTTTTTTATTATCATTTTTTTAATAAATACAAACTGTTATGTCATTTTAATGCTTTCCTAGAGCATAAGACGGTTGTTTGTCGCAACTTTACAAAGCTGTGTATGTTTTCTACAAAGCAAAACATTGCTGTAGTGCAAGTCAAATACAGGAGTAGAAGGTGTTGGGTAAGTTCTATGGCTATCCTCATGTTAAAAATGTGGACTATCACTTCACTCACCCAAACATCCACAACCACATAGGAGCATCACATCTAAAAAAAAGAACATTTCCATGGCACATCTTTGTTCCATTGTGCTTGATTGCATAGAAAGCATCATAAAAAAGAGAAAAAAATTCATGTCTTGAGCCATGATCCATTAATAAAGCATACAATGCAAAAGCTTTTGAATTTTGTGTTTTGATTCATGACAAAGCATACAGCCTCATTGGAATGTACTCAAAATAATCATGTGATTCCAGTTAACAGTGAACAGATGTATAATTGTTAAAAAAAAACAGATGTTTGTGAAAAAAATCAAGGTTAATAGATATTGTCCTAGTGAAACAATATTCTGTATAAACATTATAAACTTGAAGTTGGTCCCTTAAATTTCAAAGTTACAAAGCAATTTGTGAGAAAAACTGCCAATTTTATTAAAGAAGTGCCTCAATATGCTCTCTTCACATCTACAAATCTGCTCCTACGTACAAACGACAACACTTCAAACATGGAAAATAAAGAATAAATGATCAAACAATTACAGTGAGAACAGAAAACAGTCATTTACAGTCAGGGTATATTTGAGAAAGCTGTGTCAATATGGTAAAAATGGATAAAAATGGGATGAGAGTATGCAGGAATGGAAATTAAAAACTTTTTTTTTTTTTTTTTTTTTTTTTTTTTTATATATGCATGAGAGATTATGAGAGATACATGTACAAGCTGGTGTAATCTTCCCAACAGCTTTCTCCGACATTCTCCGTTCGGTGTCCCAAGATGCTGCGGTGCCCCTAACTACACAATCACCCTGCCGAGGAGCTCAGGAGCATTTCCTGTTCTGATATGTGTCCCCCAGAATGACAAAACAGGCATACAGTTGACCCTGACCTCCCACTTAAAAGACATCATATTTTTTAAATTGGGGCATCTCGCCTGCGCTAATTAGTCTAAAGGTGAGTGTCCATTGGGCGTTTTTTTTACAATACCAGGTATGCTATCTTAGTGTCCTTCTCCACAGCGGTGTGTCAGTTAGAGGCACCGCAGCACAAGCCGAAGGGACCATGAGAGGTTTGGGTGTCTGGAGAGTGAAGGTTCACTTAACAGGACACCTCGGTGGACTTGGGCACAGCTTGGTCCACGTTGCTGTTGGCTGCGCCGTCCATGGAGCCGCCAGTGTGTGAGCGGCCGCGCTGGTTCTCGGTCGTATGGCTGCGGCTGCGGCTGCCCTCGTTGGTGTGCGAGCGGGAGCGGTTTCCCTCATTGGTGTGGGAGCGGGAGCGATTGCCCTCGAAGGAGGTGACGCTGGAGCCGGAGGCGGTGCGGGAGCGAACCAGGCGGGTCATGCAGGCAGAGGGCACTAAAGGGAGAGGAGGAGGATTTAGTAAGTGCAGTTTTGACTAAAGATTATTCTAGTGCTACTGTTAAGAAATAAGTACATTTAACAAGTATTTTCATTTTTGCTTTAAGAGGGAAATGGTGTACCTTTTATACCACTATATACTTCTAAACAATATAGTTACTTGTTACAGTATATATAATCCATAGAATCAGTTCCACTTCGACCAACTACAAATTTAAAATGGTATTCATATTTATAAGTAATGAATATCCAATGCTATCATATTATTTTACATAACACCATAACTGTGACACAAACCATTTTACTAGAACAGTGGGTATTTTTAAAGTAGTGGTGCTTCTTCTACTTCTGTTCATTGCACACAATGCAGTACAACAAACATCTGGAGTTGACCCTAGGTTAAAGTGACAACGTGAGTACATAGGTCATTTATTAACCCGACACAGGGGTGAAGAGGAGAAGGAGAGGTGAACTCTGCACTCATGGCACCAGGAATTTTGAGAATATTTTCTTTTTTTTTAAATTGTTCACAAAAACTGTAAATTTAACATCAAGTGCATGTTGATTAGGTAAAAATACTGCATGTCTTGAGTACTTACTGTATCCCATGCCCTGAACGAAGTACTTGAAAGCTTCTGTCAGCTTGGCAGGCTGCAGAGAGAGAGAGAAAAAACACAAATAGGGAGATAATTAGTCCACTCGTCATGAATTATCATACTTGTTTACATAACATTGACAAACTCAACCTCTCATCCAGCAGCTCACTGCTCAGGGTCTGAGATATGACAGCTGCTATGAGCAGGTGCAGCGCAGGGTGGAGGATTACAACCTGACAACTGTGGTTCATATCAGCCACTTGCTAATGCTCTTAAGTGCAACCTTCTTATGCCATCCACCCGTCCACCTGACCCTTGTGCAGCGATTATCCAGCCCTGCACCGCCTGCTCTTCAGCATTAACAGTGTCCTCGCAAAGCTTTACTCTGCTACACAAAAACACAGACAAACACACCTGGTCAACCTGGGGCATGCCTCCGCAGTCAGCCATCTGGAGAGAAGAGGGAAAACACAAAAGATCCATTAGCATTTAGCATGTTGTATATTCGCACAGCAGTGGACACGCGCCATTACCCCCATTTGAACACGTCTAACACCTTGTCCCTGCTACCTAAAATCAGTGTTCCTCTAGACCCTGAACAATTAACCTTGATAAATGGTCCCCATTTTAGCTCTAACAGCTATTAGGTTTCAGGTGTGGATCATAAAAGGTTGCCGAGGGCCATCACAAGTAGGTCAGTTCAGCAGATTGTGTCCTCAGAGGCGAAATGCCAAGCACGTCGCCTCTGAGGTCGCGTTCAGCTCTCCTACCCCTGGTTAATAAGTCACCAGGTAAATGCTGAGCCCCTGGAATCTTATCAGCCGATGTGTTTCCATCAAGGCTATTATTATCTGAGTGAGAATATGGGACAGGACGTGCATGAGGCGGAGAAACAGGTCTGCTTACCTTAAGCAGGGTAGTCTTTGTTGGGTCCAGCTTGGTGTTGCACTCAACCTGTGGGTACAAAGAAAACACAAATATTCATTAAATTATCTAAGATTAGTAATCATATTTTGCAGGTTGAATAAATAAGTTGTTATGGCACATTTATTGTGAGATAAAATGTTACATTTTGTTGAACTCAAAAATAAGGTTATCGCCGGCTATGGCTCATATATGCTGGGAAATCTAATGCTTTTTGGGGGATTTGGGGCGCCTCCCTGAGCTCAAAGCAGTAACAGTCTTTGACCTTTAATAGATTAAAACTACTCTGTGTCACTTGATTTCTGCTCCCAACTTTGTTGCGGCCTAAGTCATGTTATACAGTTGGCCTTAAGCATGTAATCTTACATGTTGGGCTTAAAGAGGAACTGGAGTGAATGGAACATGTCCAGCACAAGTTTGCCGGGTTAATGGCTGTGGGAAATCGAATCATTAGCATTGGAGCTTCGTTTTTAACGGCGGTGTGAACGACAGAGATTGTGCCTCAACTCACCACAGCCTCCACAGCAGGAGAGGTGTCGCCAACCACCAGCAGTGAAGGGCACCTGGATAATGAGACACATACATGACAAATCAGCATTGGTGAAAAGTTATAACTAATATAACATTGTGATTTCAATGATGATGACTTACTTGAGGGTTCTGGCGATGCTTCCTGGGATCGGCCTCTCAATTTCCAGATCCCTCCGACTGTAGAGACAAACATATGTTATAGAAAACATGTTGCGCTAAGGTTGTACCTAACTTAATGTATTTCTAGCTGACTGACGTTGATTGGTTTTTATTTACCTTTCGTAGGCCTTGACAAAGAGATGCAGGTTAAACTGGTTCATGTCATGCATGATGTGGTGGCGGTATGTTCCGATCAGGTCGTGGTTGTGGTAGATCTCCTCCTTAAGCAACCAAACACAATTTCCGTTTAAATCACTGAGACCTGAAGACATCATCACACTGCCCGATAACAAAAGGAGAATATATGAATCTGTACCTTTCCAAAGAGGTGGGTGATGATCATGTCAGGCATGGCATGGGTCCAGCCGCTGATCTGAAATCAAACATGAAAACATAAAGTTTTGATGCAGCGTTTATATTTTTGTTGGCTGCCAGTCCAAAGTCCTCAGTTTTCAGGTAGCTTCTGGCTATGTTTCCGTCTGTATGTGTGTTGAGCTATTAGTGTGTGTTACCTTGTGTGCAGCCCAGTCCATCCATCCCTCAGCACATGGGTTGATGTTGATGAGCATCAGTCCCTCCACCATGTTCGGGTAGTCCAGCTAAAACCAACAAAACATGATATTAGCAATTTATTACTGTAACACATAATGCTACATTTAGCTAAATGTATGTGCTCCCTCTTCAGGTTGCCAATGTGTTGTGCTATTTGAAAATCTTGTGTGTTTTAGTCTCATTAAGGCATGTTTTGTATTAGTCTTAGTTAATTGTGTGGTTTTAGACAGCTGAGGGTTGTTTTTATTAAGGTTTATTCAGGATTAAATCTTCTACATGATTGCATCAGATTTATTTCCTCCTTACAATTTAATTTCTGTTTAATTCAAAGTTTGTGATATATTCTGTGTTACAGTGAGACTTTCCTAGTTAATAAAATAACTATATATATTGTCCTTTTATGGACACCTAACTTATTTACAGAGAAGGCTGCAGCAAGGAGTTAAAAGTTGTATCTCTGTCAGCCTTGTGTCAACAGAGTGAGACTTCCTACTGTGCACAATGTTAGTGTTGAGCTGGAACATTCCTGAAGCTTTCATGGCTCAGCAGGCTCAAGCAATAGGCAGCGTTATATTGCCAAAATCAGCATTAAGAAAAACGCATTAGCTGACTCTGTTAATCCTAAAATGATTAAAAATAATAATGATTAAGTCTGACTGAGAGGGAGAGGGGCAAACTTACAGCGAATCTGGTCAGAATGTAGGCCCCGGCTCCGATGCCCATTCCTAAAACACTCTTCAGCCTGCGGTCAGACATACACGGATACTGTTAGAACAACGGTTAGAAAAAATCTTAAATTTGAGTGTGAAAAGTCAGTGTGGAAACTGCAGCTCAACTTACCCAAAGTGCTTCAACACAAGTGGGAGGGTCTCAGAGAGTTGATCCATAGAAGGGTACTCGTATCTGGAAAACAAAAAACATATTGTTACAAATGAATGGTTAAATGGGTAAATTCTTAATTACCCCTATCTTATCTATATTGCTCTGTATTGTTGATATCAGCCTGCAATAGCCATCTGTTTTCATGTCATGTTCAGGTCAGGTAGCGTTAACATGAAGCAAAGTCCCGCCGTCAAAGCAGAGATTAGGCTGAACGAGGTAAACACCTGTCCCTGCAACACATTTGTCAAATTAGGTCGTCTTAAGTTCATCCGAAGGGATCTACCTGTCGTGTCAAAGGTCAAAGCCTGCTCGACATACATTAAGTGCTTGTGTGTGTGTGTGTGTGTGTGTGTGTGTGTGTGTGTGTGTGTGTGTGTGTGTGTGTGTGTGTGTGTGTGTGTGTGTGTGTGTGTGGGTGTGTTTGTGACTTTGTGTGTGTCTGCCTCACCCAGAGGAAAAGGTGTTAGCCCCCTCATGCTGCCCCGGGGCGTCAACATGGCATACAGCAAAGTGCTGCATGATCTCTGACATGTCCTCGTGGTTGAAGAGCGTGTCCCAGCAGTTCTTGTCTGGAACACAATCCAAGGAAAAGGTGGATAAGTGATACTTGACTGGTAAATAGAAATGACCTCAAGTAACCGGAGAATAAGTGCAAGATTTGTTTTGTATGACATGCAGATGATGTGCCTCATCGTCTTACAATATTTGACACTATCACTAAAATTTATCAGTAAGAGTTTAGATACTGTGATTTAATAGACTTGACAATAAAAAGTTATCTTCGTGATCCTAATCTGGTCCCACGTGGTGCGGTAATTCAAAACACCAAAGGCTTTAGGCACAACAACAGATGTATCACGGAGATTGAGCTGAATGGGTCGCCAGGCTTACGGTTCAGTCCGATGTCATGGACGGTGAGGATGACTGGTCTGTCACCCTTGGGAACCCCCTTCATTGTACAGTGGATTCTTCCATAAGGAGTCTCCACATCAGTCTCCTACAGAGGCAGAAAGAAATGAAAAAACTTGTCATAAAATATGTCAATAAAAAGAATTCTACAACATTACAAGTTAACATATCAAGAGATTCAGCTTTAAGTTACAAAGATGAGAAAAATGTTGCACATGAGGGATATGTCAAACCTGAATACATTTAACACCACTACATTGCATTTAAAATCTGTTAAACCCAATTATATAACCAAATAACGACACAAGCACTTCTTGTTCAATGATGCATTCGCAAAATGTTTTAGTATTGCCTCATTTGGTTTTAAAAATATTCTTCATGCCATCTTTTTTTTTTATCCTCCATTCGATTCACCAAACAAACTACAGAACTGCAAAACCATTTAAAAAATGTTCCACTCATTTAAATCCAGTCCGTTCCTAATAAGACAAATATCAGAAGTATAAAATCATTCTCTATTCAGCGCTGACACCTGTTCTATAACTCCAGCAGGGAGCATAATCTGTCAATGCATGAAAACTACTCAGTGCAAACATTTCATTAAAGCCTTTCTTTACTCACGCTGATTTCAATCTCAGCAACGATCATTTCCACGTCAGAATCCTCCAGAACCATGTTTGTCGGAGTAAAGCTCTGATTGCTACTGAAAAAGTGTAGTTGCGGCGGCTCCCTGAGCTATAGATCCAAATGCTAGTAAGCCTCTGAGGTTGTTTAGCCCTGCTCTGAGAGCTGCGTTATATACCCCCCCCTACTTACCAGTTGGCCTAAGCTCCCGGCCTCCCATGACGCCTTGCAGGCTGGTCAAAACAAGCTAACTCTAGATGGAGAGATCCCTAAATTGGATCAACCAATGTCAGACAGAGGGGCATTGGCTACTGTGTTGACATGATGAGTACATATGAGTGTGGGATCATTGAGAAAACATGCTGAATGAATTGGGGAGGGGAAGACTTTCCGGAAAACATCACTTATAATAAAGGCTGAACAGAGGAACCTTTAACTAAAATACTAAAATGTACCACAGCAGCAAACGCTATGAAGAGCTTAACAAAAACTTTTAATGAAAATCATAAATATTCACTAAAAATACTGATTTATTAGGCTTATATAACCTGAAGAAATGTTGACAAAATGTATTTCAATATAAAAGCTTATCTTTGAATGCTGTTTGATCTCAATATTTGTCTGTATAAGAGGAATTATATATCAAAATGAGAAATACACTTTTGATGACAACTTCTTGTTTAAAAAAATAGCTCTAATGAAAATAAATTGATGGTCAGAACAGCGTTATTATATGAGAAAATGCTTTTATACAGCCATAAATTGCTATATTTTCACTAAAATTGCATTTTTTTATCAGAATTTTTGAATGCAGATGAAATCCTTGCAAAAGTATCCCCTATTGTGGCCTGACCTTTAGGTCTTCAAGATGACCTATTTGGGTTGTTTTCAAACCAGTTTTGGAAGAACATCCAAGGAGGCATATAACCTATTTAGTGTGCGTAAAAACATCTAAGGATTCACCGTGCTTCACCCACCCTCCCCCTCTACAGTCAAGCACGTGGGCTACACAGGCAAAATAATTCTTCCAACCTGACATGTGCCTGAGCTTAAGTGCATATGCCTTTACTGTGAAAGTCAGGAGTAAACCCGCAATATTGTCACATTTAACTAATCCTTCATCGCTAATTGTTGAAAAATTGGCCACTACAGAGACATCATAATAATTCAGATCATCTAACCTGTGAGTGTGACATCAAAGTGATTGAGACGGCTTTATAGGTAAATTAGCTCTTGAAAAAGCTTGGTGAAAGATCTCCATCCGACCAGAAGACCCATAACCTCTGCATCTATGTTTGAGATAAAGGTCGGTGCATTTTTAAAGCGTATTTACTTCATAATTAAACTGTACCTTTAAGATCAGCAAACTGCTCTACATGTTTTTTGACTGTGAGGGTCTGAGCACTGTCCAAGGTGCTGATAGGCCCCCAGACTCAGCAGCACCCATATACCATTCAAAATATCTGTGTCAATGTGCTGGAGAGGCACGAGAAAGGGTTGATGCGCTGTAGCTTTATTATCTGTCCAAAGTGTGTCCCATTACTCTCAGCTACTTACTGAATTAGCAAGGGCCAAATAAGATTGTGTTTTGATAAAATCACAGCAGATGAAAGGCCATGATGGATGAGCCACTGCAGCAACTATGTCGATAAGCGGCAGAGTATTTATATTTATCCACCACTAGATGGTATCAAACAGACTAAAATAATAAGATATAGAATGAAACTGTCTCTATATACAATCAGTAATTTGAGTCGACACAAGCTTCAAACAATAAAGCTGGTGGGAATGATAAATGCTGGATCTTATTTCTTGTGTCTGCAAACATACCTTGATAACGAGCTGCTGCACAGCCTCTCTCAAGCCCTGCAAGGAAAGAACAGAGTGATGAAAATATAAAACTAATGCAATTACATTGTAACATGCTATAATCTAATATCCTGAGGGCGCCATCCTGTCACTGAATGTATTTTCACATCCATATGACCTCTGTCATAGGAGGCACTGAGTATAATTTCAACTGCACAGCTTTGTAGTTGTGGACAAAGGTCAGAAAACTACCTTCAGTACTTGTGCTGCACAGAAACTTTCACACAAACCTACTTATGAATAAAACTACTTATTAGAATGAAATCTAATCTGGTGAAGAAAATGAGAAATGTGAGATTTTTAGGCATTGTGCAGCTATCAGCAAGCTTCATATCTTCACATTGTGGCTGCCCATGATTAGAAAACTCTTTCTTTTTCACTTTTCACAAGGAGATTATGGTTTGAATCCCATTTATTTGTATGTTGTTAAATTAGTGTGATACTTAATATTATCAATAGTTTGGTGCGGATCAAATCAAGGTCCACAATTATGAACTGCTCAGATCACAATTATTTTCCTATTTTCTAATGAACTGCTAAATTTACTTGAACAAAAATAACTTGGCAGACATGATTGCATGTCACTGTTTGTATCTTAATGCAAATCCAGATGAAGATTTAACATTTATATTACTGTGTATTCTCCTATAATAAAATAATTAATCAACAAAATTACTAGTTAGTTACTTTGATGGCTCAATGTTTTTGTCAGACTATTCTAATAAATTAAAGGAGGGATTTACAGATAGTAATTTGAAATCACTTTGTATATTTGTTTGTGAACAGAACCTGTGGTATAAAATGTGCACAAATTCTAACTAAATGCTAAATTTGGTTGAATCATAGATGTAATAATGAACCCTACAAGCAACTTCACCAGGTACAAATCATGCAAAGCCGAGCGATTCTTCTCACACACTGTTGTTTTGGCTCTGTTCAGGATACATACCGGCAGTTCCCTGTCAACCAGCAGGGGTTTGGACTCAACAATCTGGATGTCATCCATTTCAAAGAGCTGCAGAGCCTGGGTGTCAAAGAGAACAAAGTAGTTTGTGAGTGACTGGTTCAACCTGTGTTTGAACCTCAAGAAGCTTCAGTTTATATTGGATAATGTGTGGGATAAAGGTTTAGTAAAATATTTGCCTTTCCCAAAGTTCCCAAAGGCGTGTTCTTTTCAATGATCTAGTATCAACCCCTTTTTAAAAAGGTGCGGCAAAGGTTGGCGGACTTTAGTTTGCTCACTTGCAGACAATGACAGTTTGCTTGAACTTTTGGGTGTGTTTTACACAAACGTCATAAAACCACACTACTGTGGACCTGAATCCCCACACGTACACACAGACCCACACAGGTGCACAGACATAGGAATGTTCAGAGACTGGCGCTGTGATCTGCACTGACATGTAGGCAACATAACGGGATACACCTGTGAACAAACCGCCCAACGCCCACAACGGAGACACAAAGACAGACTTATGAGGAGGAAACATAGTGAACAGGCAGGATGGTCTAGTAGAGGGGGAGAAATAAAAGAACTGGAGAATTCTGAGTAATTATCACCGTTCTGAACATAAAATACTGTGCTGTGGCCCAAACCGTCCACGCTTTTTAAAGACTGAAGCAATCCCTCCCTGATAACAGTTTCAAGATTTGGGATATTTCAAAAACAAAAGAACACGTTGATAGAGTAATAGAAATAGGCCGAAAAAAGGCACGGGGTAGAACAAAGCTAGGACAGGGGGAGTGTGAAGAGAAGCCAGGCGTCAGATTGTGCTGTGGGTCATGATGCTGTGTTGGAGGAAAGGCAGGCAGAGGCTCTGCATGCAAATCAAATTAGCCAGTTAAAAGACCTCTTTGTCCACTGGCTCGGGTGGCTCCTGAGAGCCAGGGGCCTGCCCTCCTCTCTCCCTCACTGACCCACACATAGATAGGAAGTAAAATCACACTCTTGTCACCATCAATACACCCCAGCCTCTTTTCACCCCTCTGCTGGCTCTCTAGCTCTCTGTCACTTTTTTCTTCTTCTCGGTTTCTGCTTGGTTGCAGTTGCTATGTTTGCTCTTACCGCACTCATTCCATCTGTTTTGTGCTCTCCGTCTTTCTGTTTGTCTTTTGTACACAGCAAAAGCAGACAACTTATCAACATCGACCTCCAGGACTGCAGTGTGGCCGTAGGAGACAGGGTGGTCTTTTAGAGGAAGTGATTCATTACTATTCAAATGTGGAGATGTCTGACAGAACTGGCTCTAAACACAAGTACACACATGCTCCTCTGACTGGGGGAACAGAGACCAGAGCCAGCCGGATCTCACAATAGCACTGAGGAAGAGGAGTATCAAACAACAGGTTCATTTTTCTGCTGAGGCCCTTCAGAAACATGGCCGCCATCGCACTGCAGGAGCTTTGTTGAAGAGGACAAGAGATCAGCCCCCGCTGAGATTCCACAGCCATGTGAGAAGTGTTCATGAAGTTGAAATATGAAACTACTCAGGCCGTTTCAGAATAGAAAAATGGGCGGGGAAATCAGCGGGTGCATCAACATGGGGGAATCCTCTAAGCCTAATTTCAAGCCTATTTGCAAACACTGCTAAATAAAACTAGACTAGAGAGCTTATTAACAACACAAACAGAGAGTGGACATCTTCTGTACTTGGCCACCATCACCACCAGTAAGCATGTTGGTCAGCAGGCTGAGACAACTAGGTCACCTGCTGTTTACCCCAGTGGGGTTCCTCCAGTTGATCGACTTGCTGAGCTAATGTTTCACCTGGCCAAGTTTGGAAAGGGATGGAGGTGTTTTAGTTTAACCCCACAGGATCATAATCCCAAGTAATAGAATATGAGTACTGCCGTCTTGACACTTGCTATGTAACGATTGGTCAAATTAAGTTAAGTCATGTCAAATGATCATTGCAACATTCAAAATATACATATAAATGATGAAGAGTATTATGTTGTTTCTCAGATGAAATTGGCCTAGATACAATATACCAAAAGGGACGAGATGTTTTTGCAGTGCATCTCTTTCTCACAGGGATTTTATGTTGCTGCTGTAGCAGGGGGCTCTCTCTTTAAACGGGCTTCACTCCAAAATAGGCTTGGTGTCATTGGCAACAGTCACACATTGTCTTCAACCGAGTCACACCAGTTCTTACAAGCATATTATCTGTCGCAACTTGTGTGTGTGCGGGTGTGCGTACATGTGTTTTTATTGTTGTGCTGTGGGGAAGAAAACTAAATATTCACTGACACAGCTTTGGCCTGGCAGAAGTGAGACTGTGTTGTGCAATCATGAACAGGAAACAGTGGGAGGATATAGGATACAGGACGATGTGTGGCCCAAGATCAGCTGCATAACAAAGAATACAAACTCAATACTCAATACTCAATACTTTCTGGTAAGGTTTCACTATTTAAAAAAAAAAGATTTGTAAATAAACATGACGTCCCATGACAACATGCTCTATAATAAAGCCTTTACATGGCTACATGCTTTTAACAGCCAATTGATAATCCATTAATCTTCCAAGCATTGACAATAGCCATAACTCTCAGGATTAGGTTTTATATGTTGATTCCTGAAAAGAGGACTTGTTTTCACTTGAAAGCGAGATAATGTGGCTTGAGCTTTAGAGTAGAACAACATCACTGATGCGGGCCTCAACATAACACATTAGTGCTTGTTTTGCCACAGTAAATCCAGAGATATGACACACTACTTTAAGCCACAACATCCAAGTTACAAAACCGCATGAGTGCAAACTCTTTCTATGCCTGGTTGGGAGAGAAACATATGTACTAATTAGATTTGGACAGCGAGTCTCAATATTAGGGAGCCAGAATCAAGGCCAGGCCATCCTCCCTGCATTGCTTCCTTACAGTTTTAAATCCACAAGCCTGTGGAGTCCATCTGCAGAAACAATGATTGCTTCCCTAATCTTTGGGAACTCGCTTAATCTGTCAAATCCCTGGTTCTGAAATATCAGCATGGCGGCAGCAGGCCTGCCGGACTAAGCCATAACAGACCTACATTTTCAGATTGTAAAAGATATCAAAATGTGTGTGTCTCCAGTGCTACAGTAAGTTGGTGTGTTGGGGGTCAGGCTGGTTTTCAAGCAGCTGTTTATTGTGAGATGTATCCTCCTGCATCACTAAAAAGGCCTTAGACAGGCCATTAGAATTAGCTGGAAAACTAAACAGCATTAAAGCAGGTCAGGATACGGTGTTGTTTTGACAACAACCAATACAGGAAATGATTTATATTTTTAGCAGACTGCAATTAATACCTTAAGTTAATAAAAAAAAAAAAAAAAAACTTCTGCTCTATCCCCTCCCCCCAGCCACACCCTCACGCATGTTTTGGATTGTTTTCTTTATATCAAAGACAACAAAGAGGATTTGTTATGCGATTATGGGTCACATATTATTTGCAACATTTGCCATAAAAGCACCCTGTGTGTGTGTGTGTGTGTGTGTGTGTGTGTGTGTGTGTGTGTGTGTGTGTGTGTGTGTGTGTGTGTGTATGTGTGTGCTTCAAGTTTCACTGTGTGAAAAGCATCCTGATCTTTGATCAAGTTCCTGCACCTGTTCAAATGCTTCACACATGGTATGCCCTGCCTTACTGTACAACTGCATACCACATCCTCTTAGTATTTTTTTAGTAAGTATTTAAAAACATAAACACGCCCTCCCAAAAAGTTTATCCACATGTAATAACTTGTGTTTTGCATTTCCTTAATATGCACAAAAATCTAAATACATTCCGAAATATATGTTTTGATCTGTATGTTTTATTATATTTTATACTTTTTAAAAAAAAATGTTAAACTGCATTTCAATGGAGTTTCACTGCGAAACAGGGATGACAACGTGCTCAGACATGCTGCAAAACTAACTATCTGATAAGTACGCGCCCAGTTCCTTATGAAACAACCAAAACATTCCAATAAAGTCATCACTTGGAGCAGAAACTTACCTCTGGATTAAACTTGTGATTGTCCTGAGATGAACACTCCGGAGATGAAAAAAAAAAGTCCACAAAAACTTTTTTTTTTCTTCTTCTTCTCTTTTCAAACAGCGCAAATTGTTGCAGTGGGAGAAGCGTTGCTTTATTTATAACGTGGTGAAGGCGGATGTTTGAGGGGATTGTATGAAGGCTGGTGGGTGTGCAGCCCGGCCCACTTTCCCCCTCTGCTCTCTCTATTGGGCAACAACAGCTCAGGGACTGATAGCAGCTTGACTCTTTCCAGCGGTTACATGATGAGGAAGCTGATGACAGCGACTCATTGGTGAAAATACTCCATGGTCGATTCCCACAGTACTACCAAACTACTCCTCAGTGTTCCTTTAAGGGCTCACTTTTTCTTTATTTTATCATTTTTAATATGGAGTTTGTTGTTGTTGTTGTGGTGCTGACAAAACTGGAAGAAATATGTGTCAAATGTCAATATTCACTGTGTCTCATGTGACACATTTGATACTATCATGGTTAGGTGGTAATTGGTGTGGTATAACAGAGCTTCCTCTCTGCACAAGGAGCTGGCAGGGTGTGGACAGGAATCTCGACAAAGCTGTTTGTCTCTTTTGTATCAGCGTAGGGCCTTCTGTAAACTATAACTCACCATGCTATAACTGAGGACTAGAAGCCATAATGGTATTTCTACACGCTGGCAATCTACGAGCTGACTTTTTTTTAAAAAGATGGTTTTGAGGCTGATGTATGAAGCTCCGGGGTAAGGAATGCAGCCAGGCCTGCAACCTTGATTAAAGGCCAAGAGGAGACAAGTCTGTACAAAGGGAAGCCCTTCCCTCTCCGTCTTTCCTTGATAGCACACTGCTGTTGCCTTTTCAAAGTTAGCTTGTCCTACAAAAGCAATAATCAATACCACAACAGAGATGGTTATCTGCAGTGCAGTGGAAATTTCCACACCTGCACGAGGCTGACTGTTACACTGTGGATCTGCCAATAAGTGCTTGTATTGGCAATGAGTGCGTCAAAGGTCCTTGTCAAGATACAATAGCCGCACTGTGGGCTTGTAATGTGAGGCCCACGATAGGAACACATCGGACAATGGGTGCATTTGAGAGGAATAATATGACCACTACGCTAATTTAATGCTCAGTCACTTTGTACATTGCAGAACATGGGGATCAATGCCATGAATCAAACAAAAATATTTTTAGATATCCGGCCATTCCATAAAACACTACATAGTGACATCTGTGTGTGTGAATGCGTGCGTCCGACCCCACAGCTTCTAGCATTTGGTTGCCAACTGTGATAGATTTCGTGCAGAACATGTGGGTCACAGAGTGTCTCAATACCTGATAAAACCGGTGGACTTTCACCGGGCTGATTGCAGTGTTTGTGGAAGAAGATGGCAGCCTTCACAAGGCATATTAGATAAACCCAGAGTTCCTCAGGTCCTCATAGCTTCACCCCTTCACACATGATACTCGACAGCTTCTGTCTTTTTAAAAGAATCACATTTCTTATTTTAATACTATATTGTTTTTCATTCCCTCTCTTAACCATTTTAATCTCATTTCATGTCTGTATTGATGTCAGCCCTTATTGTTGTGTAACCTCTCATTGATTTAATCTTATTGTGTTCTCTTATTTTCATCAAGTGAAGCACTTTGTTGACAGGATTTTTTCTAAGAACTATGCAAATAAAGCTATTAATATTCTTAGCAATATTATGCACAGTGAGTTCTGGGAGCTAGGTGTTATGTAAAGAGAAATAAATCAATTGATGCCGTGGTGTAAGGACACGGCATCTAAGGCCCGTCGTTCTGTTAACAGAATGACAAAAGCATAACTTTCGGATATTGACTTTACAACAAATAGGGTCCTTTTTTTCGTGTCCTTAATTTGTCTTGTTTCTCTTTTCGTCCTCTCTTCCTCTGATACAGTAGTCTCATACTGTATATCCAGATATAGCACTAGCTGGACCTGTTTCCTGCCCTCTGTATCTCCCCCCTGCCAGTCAGGGGTCACCCAGTCAAAGTGTGTTTGATGTCTTAGTTCATGACCACAATGTTCACTGCAAACAGAGCAGATGATAAAAAAAACAGACCGATTATGAAGCACTGAAGTTCAAAGCTCATCCATTCCACTGACTACTGCTGATTCCTCTACAGCAAAAGTAGCTAGATTTAATAAACTACTATTATGGGCTGTTTCCTAACATCTGCTTGCTCCTCGCCTTTATTGAATACACACACCCATCACAGAGTCTTTGTGTGGCGCTCCTCTAAAGTAGATTAAATTCATGACATCCACAGTGATGCAATAGGGTTGTAACAGGGAAGTATGATTCAGACACACATGACATGAAATGTTTTGGTAGGTCACGTAGTAAATGGTTTGTAAGGTTATTTTACTCCAGCATTGTATTTTCAGTGAGAAGCAAGGCATCAGTCTCTGTTGACCTCAGTGGTAAATGTTTAAAAAACGATGTTGAAAAGTTCAACTTTCCAAAGCTGCCTGTGGGGTCAAGATAAATCATTACATGCAGTTTGTGTGTTTTTGTTAGCCAGCCACCACTCACATGTCTATCTGGTCAGTTAGGTCAGCTTAGCTTAGCTTAGCTTAGCTCAGCTTAGCGTAAAATAATGTATATAGGGGGAAACAGCTGGCATGGCTCTGTCTGAAGTAACAAAATCCACCAACCAGAACATATGAAGCTCATTCATAAACAAGTCAAATCTCATTTGTTTAAGATGGGAAAAAATGTCAAACTTTTACTTTATAAACTAAAGAAAATGCTTCAGATATAGATCACATTTTCTATCACGTCTAATTTATTTTTTGCTTAGTTTAACAGACGTAACTAACAACTAATGGTTACTGTAAACCACAGCTGTAAGTAAGGGTATTTCGTGGCTTGTTATCTTAGAAAGATATCTTTTTACAGCAAGCATCCAGGCATTTTATGAATTCATACAGCATACAATTATTGCACCATATTATAGGCCAACAAACAAACCCTCTGCATTTTTATTTGGCTGTAAAGTGAGCTAACCACAGTGGTGGTGTCAGCCACTGCCTTGTTCTGATGTGACATTTTCCCCAACCTGGCTTGTATTGAATATTGATTATCTCTATAAGGGGGAGTAACTGCTATGATAAGACTGTCCTGTTTTGTCTTGATGTTGATAAGGTTGTTACTGAGTGACTAACCAGACTGTGGTTACTGATGTGTAACGGTCGCCATTAAAAAGTAAAGCCTTAAAAACATTGTTTGTTTGGTCTGTGAGCTCCTGGGGGCAAAGGTGAAACTAACCCGACACCTACGCAATGTGAACACTCTCATAAGGTCTTTCCCTAAATATTTACTCCCATCTAATGCAGGTGGTATAATCTTGGAAAACACGTAAACCATGATAAAGAACGGAAATCAGACTTGTTGTTTTGAACACAGCTTAGTCCCATTACCTCAGGGACAGTCGGCTGACACATTCTCAAAGCAGTGAGACAAAGAAATCTATAATTATGAACAACCTTCTGCCTGTTCTAAAAAAAAAAAGCAAAAGCACAAGACTTGTGACTAATTAAAGTGTGTTCATTCGTGTATTCACACTGTCTAACTGATTACGTGCAAATAATTATCTACAATGCAGTCAAGTGACAATCTGATATTTGGCTTTATACTCCAAAATTCAGGAAAACATTAGGATTAAGGGGAATAGTCTCCATCCTGCAATGCAGTACACAGCGGATGGCGGTTGTATGAATGACCAGCATGCATTTGACTGAGCGCATTCTGTGTTGCATAAGACAAGAAGATAAACAAACAGTTAGCTAACCTAATCCTCCCGTGGCCACTGTCACTGTCCATAGCTCTAATATATTTTTGGACACAGTAAACAAGCCAAGGCACAGTACTGATCACTAAAACAAAGCCGGACAAGCACTCTCACTTGGTGCCATGTGTAGATACTCTACTGTAGCTGTGCACAGGCTTGGCATTGGTGCAACCCAGGAATCCCTTACAGATGAATGCCAATGAGATGAAAATAAAAAATGTTTACACTGGCAACAGATTTATTATGTTGTTTCATTGTGCCTGTAACGCTAACAACCTTTCACATTGTTTAATCGTTCCCTGCATGTAGAAATCCCACCAACTTTCAAAGTGATTTAACTGCATTTCCATTTGGCAGGACCAGCAGGTTGGCCTGCACAGATAAAGATAGTCTACCGTTTATTAAAGAGGAAGCTGCACCTATAACCAGCCTCTGTTTTGATTCCTGAGGAAAATATGTGAGGTCATGATGACAGGAGCTGGTGGGTCTACGACTGCACCGTGTAAGATTCAAAACTTATCTACATATACATGTATTGCCACAGCTTGAATCAGTTCCAATCAAGTTGATTGGAATCAGTGGAGCATAAAAGTGAAAATAAAAAATGTATCATATGCCTCCTCTTGGACATTTTAAAGTGGCGGTCTGTGTCCAGTGACATACAGAGAGGAAACTGTGAGCCCCTGCTGTGTGGCAGGTGGGACTGTGTTTTTACTCGTCCTCGACACAGGAAAACTAGTTGATGAAATGTGGAACAACAGGGTTTATAGATAAACAGTGGACACAGCTGTTTGGACAGATGAGGTTCGGGGGAGGGGGAGTACGATGAAATAGATATCAGGGATGGTGGTATGTTGTAGATGACATTTGTTTAAGAACAAATTAAAGTATTTCCAAAAATGTGCATGTGTGTGTGTGTGTGTGTGTGTGTGAAGGATGTTTTGACTGGCCGCGTGTCCTCAAAGTTACAGATTCAGTCACGGCCAATGAACACTTGCAGCTGATTAACTCAGTGCAGGCTAAACCATGCCGCTACTCTCGAAAGGAGTGAATACTGTAGTGTTATTTCAATTATTGACAGTTTGTTTTGGGAGAAGTTGGAGCTCTGTGAAATTTCACAGTTGTTGTTGTTGTCAATAGTTAATAGATAATTAGTTGTTGACTCAGAAAGCCCAGGTCTTAATTATTCCTTATTAACCTTATAGTGAGGATAAGCAAACAATGCCCTCTTAAAAAGCAGATAATATAATCCTACCAACACTGTTGTAAATCAAAGGTCACCGCCAAGCGCCTGAGGACAAAACATTTCTCAGTACTGTTGATACAAGTTATACAACATCATATAAAATGAATAGGGCTGTAAACTATCATTGACACAAGGAGATTTAAATTGCATGTTATATAAAGATAAAAGACTTGATATTCTATAAAGTATAATACTTTTTAAACACTATCCTTGATTAATCCCTGTGTGCAGATAAAAAATACATTCGACTGAACTTTTTTTTACAACTGAAACAGTTCTAGATCAACTTCCTAGCACTTAACAGAGAATTTACTAAGTAAACACCACAAGGGCCTATTCATTGTGTGTAATGGTGCCTTCGGGGGCTGTTGTAAATACTGCATCTGTGAAATTTAATGAAGTAGAAAAAAGACAGTGGTGGTGGATTTATTCAAATGTTTTGCTAAAGAAAAAGTAATAAAACGACACTGTGAAGTACTCCATTATGAATCAAAGCCCTGTATTCAAATGATTAAAAGTCTATGTGTTTAAAGTATAAAAAGTAAGACTGCTCAATGTCAGAAATGAGTGGAGTGTCATACTATAATGTAATATAATCATTGCAGAGGCATAATAAAAGACAGACAGTTTATGAGGCTCGCAAAGGTAAAAGCTCATCAATTTCACTGACTACTGCTGAATCCTGTACATCACTAGTAATAACATTTAATAAAATACTGATATGTGCTGGTTACTAACATCTGCTCGCTCTTCACCTTTATCAGAATCAGAAATACTATTGATCCCCTGTGGGAATTAATGTTACCTAAGTTATTGAAAGCACACGCCCATGCCAGGCTCTTTGTGTGGCACTCCACTAAGGTAGATTCAACCAGTCACGACAACCACAGTGATGCAACAGGCCTGTAACAGGAATGTGAGATTCAGAAACACATTACATTAATGTTGTGCGGCTGTGGCGTAGTGGAGAGCAAGGTAGTTCTCCAATCAGAGGGTCGGTGGTTCGATACCCGGCTTCGGCAGTCGATGTGTCCTTGGGCAAGACACTTAACCCCAAGTTGCTCCCGAAGGCTTGCCATCGGTGTGGACTGGATGTTGCATGAGTGTTAGTTAGAGTCTGATGGTGGCACCTTGCATGGTAGCCTGTCATCAGTGTGTGAATGGGTGAATGATATGTAATACACTACTGATTGTAAGTCGCTTTGGATAAAAGCGTCTGCTAAATGACTGTAATGTAATGTAATGTTGTAGCACTGGCAGCGTGTGTTGACCTCACTGGTAAATCCCCCCCCCCAAAAAAAACTTATATTTTAATAAGTAAAAATATTTAGGCTAAATTGCATTAAAAAGTGACATTTCTGATGGAAAATGTGATGTTGATGGGCCAGATATGATGGAAAATGAGATTATAATATAAACATAAAAACATATTTAGCATACTGCCATTTAACTCAATGGAGTTTTTATTTTATTCACAGAATGTACAGAGTAGCTTCTTGCAAATTTCAAAATAGAAACAACAGCCAACAACTAAGACATGTCTGTATGCACGGTTCTTGAATGCTGCACAGGCCCGCAGGCTGTTGTGATGATTCGGGAGTTTCAGGATGACAGCAGCTGCTGTGGGCGGGGCCGGGACGAGGAGGACGAGCAGGACGTGACTGCCACGATTGTTGTTTGTTGTGAACGGATGTCGATGTTGTTGTTTATCTTCTGACGTCAGAGCACCACACCTTCAGTGACACCTCGTGTACTTACTCAGGACTTACTATGAGTTTACTGAGTACAGTAGATTATGTAATCTCACTGTACTTTCAGAAGTACAATCTACTGTAGCTTTAAGAGAAACCAACACAATGGTTCACCCCTATAGGCAGGCAGCCACACATTAAAGATATTTAGTGGTATTTGTATTTCTCATGGTAAAGTAGCTAATTATTTTATGTTTAAGGTACTTCCTAAAGTATTTTAATTATGTGTTAATATATTTCTATTATTTTACTCTGGTACTTGCATCAGACAACTATGTATTATAATTATTATTATTATATTCCTTTATTGATCCCCATGAAATAGTGTTGCAGCACATACTATACAACTACACAGAAATTACACATACTGTTGACAGCAGCTCAACTACACAGACAATAAATACACATACTATACAACTACACAGACAATAAAATACTATACAACTACACAGACAATAAATACATACTATACAACTACACAGACAATAAATACACATACTATACAACTACACAGACAATAAATACACATACTATACAACTACACAGACAATAAATACACATACTATACAACTACACAGACAATAAATAAATACTATACAACTACACAGACAATAAATACACATACTATACAACTACACAGACAATAAATACACATACTATACAACTACACAGACAATAAATACACATACTATACAACTACACAGACAATAAATACACATACTATACAACTACACAGACAATAAATAACATACTATACAACTACACAGACAATAAATACACATACTATACAACTACACAGACAATAAATACACATACTATACAACTACACAGACAATAAATACACATACTATACAACTACACAGACAATAAATACATACTATACTATACAACTATACAACTAGACAGACAATAAATACACATTATACAACTACACAGACAATAAATACACATACTATACAACTACACAGACAATAAATACACATACTATACAACTACACAGACACAGACAATAAATACACATACTATACAACTACAGACAATAAATACACATACTATACATAATTAATAATATTATATAATTAATATTAATTAATATTATTCAATCGCTTACGTTTTTATTTGCTACAATAGTACAAAGCATAAGACATTCAGTAATAATGACAGTATTTATTATTCATTACTCTAGAGACTCCACTGTCCAATCGGAGGAAATGGAAGTTGAGTGCTAATATTAGTGCGTTTGACCTCAGCGAAGCAGGTCCCCATGGTGTCTCCCGGCCTACATGTAAACAAGCTGCGGAAGGACTGTCTAGAGATTAGTCTGAGACCTGCACACACACACAAACAGACACACACACACTCATGCAATGGGTCAGTACACAATATGGTCAATTATTATTTGAAAGCAGAGGACAGGCATATTTTTGTTCAGGGATGAGGTCTAACATCTAACTGCAGTTAAGGTTACATTTTGGGTTAACGATTTGTGAGACCATTTCCCGAACAGCGTAATTATGTATATATGTATATTAACAGGTAAATATACAGAGACCTTCGTACACCGGGTGAAGTCAGTAAATCTGAGACATCCAGAGTGATACTGGCCTGTACAGCAAATACA
Source organism: Anoplopoma fimbria (assembly GCF_027596085.1). Taxonomy (NCBI): domain Eukaryota; kingdom Metazoa; phylum Chordata; class Actinopteri; order Perciformes; family Anoplopomatidae; genus Anoplopoma; species Anoplopoma fimbria. The sequence goes on along the minus strand of NC_072458.1, from coordinate 3,388,324 downwards.
GTGAGAATAAACTGCACAATGCAGCATTTAGGGGGATTACTACTTGAACCAGTTTACTCAATCAGTAAACACAAAGAAGCAACGGATGTTAATCCTTAACAGTGGACAGACAGACAGACAGGAGAGCTCCAGTTTCTCTAATTGTGCAATTCGTGTAAATCTTGTCAGTTCAATCTCCTGGTATCATTTTCTCAACACTTCTATGTTAAATCTGGGACTTGTTTCATTTAAAACAAAGCAGTTTCGGTGTTTGGCTAAGCCCTTTTCACCCTAGGATAGGACTTAATAAAATATCCCTAAAGAGGTTCCCCGGGAGGATGAATGGCAATGTGTAAATGACACAAAAGCATGAGGAATAGAGATGAGGGATATGAGAAGCAGCGAAGAAAAGGAAGAAGTGTTTTTTTGTCTTCCGTTCCTCTGTGTGTCACTCAGCCAGTCACATGCTCAGCCGCTCTGTCTGACTGCCAGACTTTACTCCCTGAGTGTAATCTCTGTTTACCAGTCAGCAGAGGGAGGGAGGGAGGGAGGCAAGAAGGGAGGGAAAAAGAGATGGAAGGCAGGAGGGCTGCATTGCAATCTAGGTCATTCACCAGTAATCCCACAGGGTGGAACTATGCTGTGGGCACACAATGACAAATGCTGAGCTCACTCAACTCCTCTTCCTTGCACTCTGCCAAGACAAGTTCCAGCCTCATGATGGACCTGGACTGCAAGAATCACATGCTCTGATGTTATCTGCCAGACATTCTTGACCTTGATAAGGGCTGTCAAGTAGATTCAATGAATAAAATAAGACCTCAGATCTTTTGAGTTATTTGCTTCATAACTCAAACAAAGAGACACTCAGCATTTCAAATCAGACCATATGAGTTACAGCATTTTTACCACCAATGCACTGTGGCGACTAGATTCAAAAAAGGTGGAGAGTTGGCCCTGTTTGTCCCCTTGTAAACATTATTCTATGGATTGTAGGTCGAGCCTTACACTACCAACCTTAGATCAATCTACTGTTTTATTTTTACTCCTGTAATAAGAAGAATTGGAACAACTTTGATATGAACTTGGGTTTGATGTGCTGGACAACATTCTTGAATGCAGAGTGACTCGGTGGATTCTTCAGTCTTAGCTTTCTTCTAGTGTTTCGTGCTTTAAACATCTCATGTAATCCCACTATTGACAGTCTTCCATTCAGCTTGCTGCCACGTTTCTGAAGTTCAACTGTTGACTGAGTGGGTGTTAAATGAATACCTGTCTTGCCTGTTTTTATTACATTACAACGACCTGACAGCAAGACGTGGTGATGCAGAATGGCCTCCCATTCTCTTTTGTGTTAAAATTTGTCAGCACAGTATACTAGAGCCAGAGTGCAAATTTTTTTTTTTTTTTTTTTTTTTAAATCAACCCTAACTCTGGGCATTTGTAGCCTGACTAAATCCTATACGGCTTACAATTCTGCTTGCCTTCACAAACTTAATCATGCAACTTGTTCATACGGACTAAGTAGGTTATGGTTCAGATGATGTACATTGCAGCACAGAAGCACTGCAAATAGAAAAGCAAACAGCTTTCATCTATTACATATTTGCTCACCTTAACCTTGCCACGGTGGTCAGTCAACTAAAGCCCCATGCTGCAGCCTCAGGAAACAGGGTTTGAAGTTCAAATTTAACAACTTCACCAATTGGCTTGGTTTGTAAACATTGCATGACCTAGACTGTCAGGTGAGTTTAGGAAGAATACAGAGGCACAACTTTAAACAAACTAATAATAGTAATAATAATAATAATAATAATAATAATAATAATAATAATAAAAAAAACACCAAAAGTACCAGGATGCAGGAGAAAAATCTTTAATCATCTGTTTGATACAAGAGTGTGTCTTGACGTATTTCAAGATAAACCTTGAAATACTATGCTGCCCTCCTTTGGTCAGATGCTGACATCAAACACATAAGAAACAATGTTAAAAAATTCACAAAATACCCCAGAAGCCATATTACACACAGCTTATCAGGTAGAGCTTCAGGTGATTTTAAACCCTGAGTTTTCTGCCGACAAAATACAGCCACAAATAAAATAAACATATGACACAAAGTGACACACATGAGACCATTTATGTGCCTTGTGTGGTTTAAAAGTGTGTCTGATATAAAGGAGAAATCTCTCTGGGGTGTATGGTCCACTCAAAAACATATAACATATAAAAGTGCAACTCAGAAGTAGTAAAAATACTTTTACATACGGAACCGGAGAGCATCATGGGTAAATGTGGGTACAGAGTAAGTGATGTAACGTGTGTCTGGGCTGGTGAAATAAGGAGCAGCACTGGCTCTTGTGTAGACAGGGAACGAGGACTGAGTGCACACATTTCCCCTCTCGATGGGCTGAGCAGCTCCAGTAGCAGTGAGTCCATGGTGTGTGCTGCCCCCTGTTGAGCAGGTGAGGGAGCTTCCAGCTGGTGCTGGAAGGAGGAAACGCTCCTCAGGGTCCCATCTGAAGCTCTTCTTTGTCCCAACCTGTCTGTGTGTGGATGGAGTCTGCTGCTCCACTCTGACCGGCACACTGGACAGAGGAGAAGCTCTGGAGGTCCGAGCAGAGGGACTGTCTCTCTTCAGGAGGGACTCAATGGAGAAAGGACTGCTGAACTTCACCTCACATCTGATCTGAACAGCTCTGCAGGCTGCAGGTTCAGGGGAGTGCAGAGCTGAGCAGTTCTCTGACGGTCTGCTCGTGTTCTCTGTTTCCACTTTAGATTCCAACTCAGGGAAGAGCTGCAGGATTCCTTTGAAGTGACGACGCGCCATCTTTGCTGTGATCAGACTGGGGTCCAGTTTCCAGTAGTTTCTCTTACTGTCCAGTGAATTAGGAACCACGGGAATCTGAAATATACAGAAAAAGGTTATAGAGACAGATTTCATGTTGTTTATTAAAATAATTAAAATGAAATTTGAAATATCCATAGCTATGAATTCGAAACTTACCTTTACAAAACATTTGTGAGTTGATAAACAAACTCTGATGTTGTTTTCAAAAGATTTTCTGTCTTCGTAGATTAATGGGGCCAGTCTGTCCATCAACTGAAAAACATCAGGTGGAAATTAAGTTTTTGAAATGAAAGTCTGGGTTTCATAAAACATTATTCTTGTCAGTCATTGTTTCTTACCTGAGTAAAAGTGAGCATCTTGCCTGGAGCGTCTTGGAGGACGACAGCGATCTTAGCCAGGTAGGTGGTGCTCTTCCTGAACAGACCTCTCTGAGAGCTGCTGGCTGGAACAAAGGGAGGCAGCTGACCTCCAAACTTCTCAGTCCTGTTCTGCATCTTGTTTGTTGGAGAATCAGAGGAGTTAGGTCCCATGCAGACACTAGTGTGTTCACAACCTCACTGAGAGCACATGTGGACCTGAAGTGGTCAGCTCTGGATTTAAGTCCTGTTGGGACAATAAGACATTAGAGGGTGTGCACTGCAGGTTAATGGGGACCTTTTGATAAGTAGATGAGCTGTTACTGCTGGAGGTGGAGCCAGTGATCACCAAAAAAGTACTTTTCCAAAAAGGCCATCATCATGTCTATATGGATGTTCTGAGAGCCTGATCTGCCTCTTCGCTCATTAGCAGTTAAATTGTGAGACTTTATATCTGAACTTTCATTAAGGTTATACAAGTCTAACATTGCATACACACTCAATTTGACACACGTTTGTATTAGAACATATACATTAAATATATTAATATATACGTTTTGTCCAAAGCAATGTACAAGTGAGGACCAATTTACTATACAAATGAACAAATAAGCAGTATAGTCAACTTTTAAAGACATTATCTAAACAAATTCTTAAAACCTAACTTTAACAATGATTTACATTGATAACTTCTCAGCTTTAGCTAATATTTTAGTAGTAAACTTTTGAATAATCTTTCAAGTGAACTCACAATAATGTTTATGGTGAGATGTGCAGCACTCACATTGAAGTTGTTTTCAGTGGAGCAAAAGACAAACTTTAGCTTATTGATTCTCAGCTATCTGCAGGTGTGGGTTGTTCCTTATATTTGATGCTGTGGCCTTTTTAACATCAGTCATTTTAACATAAACTTGAAGCTACAAGGTTCCCTGTCACATTTTGTGTATATACACATGTGTTTTTTCAGCCTTTCAAGTGCTGATATTCCACAATACACAGCTGAGGGACACTGACATTCCAATGAGCAATCTAATCACATTCCAGCAGTTTGCACATCACTGCTTTAAAGTAAACCTATTGCCCTTTGTTCCACATAATGACACAGGTAATTTACATCAGTGATCCTCATTCAGATGCATAAACACATTACCTGTGCTGAAAGCTCTAAAAACAGATCTAGAGATTGGCTCTGATGGAGGCCTGAGCCTGCAGGTTTCCATTTTGACAAAAAACAAGTCCAGCTGATATCACTTGTCTTTGATTGAAGTAGAGTTACTCAGCTGCTCTGGGTTACATTGCTGAACATTGGCCAGTCCAGATTTTAGGGGGTTCCAGGTGTTACTAAGGAAAGTTGCCAGATGAATGGAAATATAAAGTCTACTTTAGGAATGTTGATAGACATTGACTGACCCAGACCACAAAGGTGATTCACAGATGAGGACCACATCATCAAACAAGATGAAAAGAAAGTGTGTATTGAATATGAAACATATGAGTGGTGACTGGCGGATGTGAAAGGCTGCATTGTGGCTCCCAGGGGACCAGTGACAGATGCTATGAGGTGAGACAGAGAAGATGCACAGAGGGTGGGGCACAAAAAACAAGAACAAACTGGTTTGCAGGACTGGAAGACGTTATAGATGTATGACAGGAGTGAGGTGTGTTTGAGGTGCGGTCCTGTTCCTGAAATAAAAGTATCTCCCAAAAGAAGACTCAATGTGCATAGTTTCTATTCCCCTTAGAAATCAACAAAGGCCTCGTATTAATTAAAGAGATGCTATTCACTTCACAGCTGGATTCTGATTATTCTTTTTTTATGAGTAATTTATTTGTCTAGTAATGAAAAGGGATAATTTTATTATTTCCTTAGCTGGTGACATTTTTATTTCCAGAGCTATAAAGTCTAATATAATAATAATAAAATAATTTCTAATATAAGTTCAGTAAACATTTTTTGTTCAATCCATTTAGTGTATTATTGCCATGGAAGAAATAAACGGATGCACTGTTATCTTGAAACTGAAAATGTACAATGTTTTACAATACTTTAAAATGTTTTTACTGTGCGTTAGTGGAAAACTCCAGTCGTCTGTTTGGTCAGTTGAACTGAATATGAATGAAGCAGAGATGAGGTGCAAACCACTGGAATGCAACCAAAGACTTACATCCCACTCACAATCATTATGTTTGATGTGTTCAGCCATTTAAACTGTTACATTCCAGTACTTATTACAGCCGTTGTCTGTGAGAGCAATGTGCTTCTTTGTGAAGGGGCACAGTAGTTTAATCCACTAAATTTGTGTTTATTTAAATCATCTATGTACACAACATTAGAGAAAAAGAAAATGTTGCTTGATAAGGTAAAATCTTCGTCTATGAATAAAAGTTTTAAAATATTGCAGTGGGGTTTTTTTAATTATCAAAAACATCAATATTAGACTGTTTAAGACGTCAATAAAGAATGACCAAATCCAGAACCTACAGTCAGCTTAACTAAACCTACAAATGTGTGAGGATACTGAAGAAGAGTCTTTCTGCGATGAGTCTGTTTTAAGTCCTCATAATCTTAATTATGATATTTGTTAGCTTCTACACCTAATCGGACCCCCAGCTTGTTTGAAAAACTGTACAAATTTGGGGAAATATAAGTGTTTACTTGGCAAATTCTTGGAGTGTTTTTATCCATTTTCAAAATCTAATTGATTACTTTCTGGTAATCATATACAGTTGCTCTTTGGATGTATAACAGATACTGTGCTTAATTAATATTGTGAAGGGCTCAATGCAAGGTAGGACTATGGTGTCTTTTTTGTGCAAATTTAAAATACCCTTAACTGCACATGTCAAAATGTATTTAAAATGAGCAACAAAGGTCCTCATCATTGTCAGCAGTAGCTTGCACACCTTTATTATGTTAGACTAACCAGTAGAGTGAGAGGATGGTTATCTATTATTTAGCAAACCTATTGGTCAAAAACTAGAAAAAAAAAAGACATAGACATGTACACATTTATATTGTTGTCTTTTTTCATATATATGTTACAGAATGAGAGAATGGAGTGAGACCTTTTTTCACAATGACATTGAATGACAGTGACTCTGTAATGGACTGAATCAAAAACAGATCAGCACCTTGATGTTACACAGGTTTGAATATCAGTATATACAAATAAATAAATACATTATATGAGGAACTTATATGAACTTTGTGTAATTCAATTTTTAGTGAGTAAATGATATTGTGAACAAAGTACATTCTGATGAATGTTAGGAAATATACTTTTTTGGTGATCACTGGCTCCACCTCCAGCAGTAACGGCTCATCTACTTATCAAAAGGTCCCCATTAACCTGCAGTGCACACCCTCTAATGTCTTATTGTCCCAACAGGACTTAAATCCAGAGCTGACCACTTCAGGTCCACATGTGCTCTCAGTGAGGTTGTGAACACACTAGTGTCTGCATGGGACCTAACTCCTCTGATTCTCCAACAAACAAGATGCAGAACAGGACTGAGAAGTTTGGAGGTCAGCTGCCTCCCTTTGTTCCAGCCAGCAGCTCTCAGAGAGGTCTGTTCAGGAAGAGCACCACCTACCTGGCTAAGATCGCTGTCGTCCTCCAAGACGCTCCAGGCAAGATGCTCACTTTTACTCAGGTAAGAAAGAGTCCAGGCATTTGACAATAACTTTTAAAGAATGCTATTGTATAAAACACCTTTGGTATGAATACTTTGGTATGAAACACAGATTGTCATTTCAAAAACTTAATTTCCACCTGATTTTCTTTTATAGTTGATGGACAGGCTGACACCATTAATCTATGAGGACAGAAAATCTTTTGAGAACAACCTTAGAGTTTGTTTATCAACTCACAAATGTTTTGTAAAGGTAAGTTTCGAATTCATAGCTATGGATATTTCAAATTTCATTTTAATTATTTTAATAAACAACATGAAATCTGTCTCTATAACCTTTTTTCTGTATATTTCAGATTCCCGTGGTTCCTAATTCACTGGACAGTAAGAGAAACTACTGGAAACTGGACCCCAGTCTGATCACAGCAAAGATGGCGCGTCGTCACTTCAAAGGAATCCTGCAGCTCTTCCCTGAGTTGGAATCTAAAGTGGAAACAGAGAACACGAGCAGACCGTCAGAGAACTGCTCAGCTCTGCACTCCCCTGAACCTGCAGCCTGCAGAGCTGTTCAGATCAGATGTGAGGTGAAGTTCAGCAGTCCTTTCTCCATTGAGTCCCTCCTGAAGAGAGACAGTCCCTCTGCTCGGACCTCCAGAGCTTCTCCTCTGTCCAGTGTGCCGGTCAGAGTGGAGCAGCAGACTCCATCCACACACAGACAGGTTGGGACAAAGAAGAGCTTCAGATGGGACCCTGAGGAGCCTCTCCTACTTCCAGCTTCAGTTGGTAGTTCCGTCATCTGCTCAACAGGGGGCAGCACACACCATGGACTCACTGCTACTGGAGCTGCTCAGCCCATCGAGAGGGGAAATGTGTGCACTCAGTCCTCGTTCCCTGTCTACACAAGAGCCAGTGCTGCTCCTTATTTCACCAGCCTACACAGCCGTTACATCACTTACTGTGTTCCCACATATACCCATGATGCTCTCCGTTTCTGCCTGTAATGCGTCCTGACATTTCAGCTTTCTGCAGCACTTTATGTTTTTTAATAAATCTTGAAAAACATTTGAAGCTATTGGTTGTTTTCAATAAGATTAATAATATTAGTAATCAAGAGCATTATGCCTCGTTAACAGCACACATTCTGACTTGTCATAGTGCAAAAGCACTATTCAAGTGTCCCAGTAAGTTGTGACAATGTGACCGTGAGACAACATGAAACTGAAACATCGTTATCATTTTCACCTGTACTTTGTCTACTGTAGCATGTCAAACTGTCACCTGTGAAAAAAGCCAATAAGTGTCAATCAGGAAGGTCCAGAACATCAATGGGACATGATGTTGACAGTCTTAGGGGCTTCTGTTCTGAAATAACACACGTCTATTTTCTTCATCACAGCTGTTGCGTGTAAAACTTTCATCTGTAAGGTATCCAGTATCTATAGCAGTCAGATAACTGTAGTGAGGTAAAATGTCCAATATTTCCCTCTGAGATGTAGTGGAGTACATGTATTACATAGTTCAAAAGGTAGCTTAAGTAAAGTACAAATACTTCCAAATTGTTTCCAAGCCCATGAGTACATGGATCCACACAACATAATGTCATACATGTTAACCGTGTGTCTGGTCACTCAACAGTGGAGCTCAGATGAGGTGAAAATCACTGGAATGTTGCCAACAGCTTTCCACTAAAAAGCAGCATTGTTCGTGTTTACTCACCCACGTTAAAGTGTTTTCTCCTTATTGCAGGGGTTGTCTCAGATGGTAATTTTTTTTATGCAGGGACAAACTGGTTTCAGAGTTCAGAGTATTGGGATCACAACCTCACTGAGAGCACATGTGGACCTGAAGTGGTCAGCTCTGGATTTAAGTCCTGTTGGGACAATAAGACATTAGAGGGTGTGCACTGCAGGTTAATGGGGACCTTTTGTTACTTTAATGAGGTTTAAATATTGCGGCAGGACCAGAGCTCCACTAATCTAATTTGATTATAAATTCAACCTCTTTTACTGATATTAACACAAATATTCAGTGTTATTTCAGTACATTTCAAACTAATACGACTTATCATTACTTGAGTAAAGCGAGAAAATGTTTAAGAAATATTCTTCTCTGTTCCTATTTTATTCAGTGTCATCAGACTATCATCACAGGATAAAATAAACTCAGTCCATGGAGTTAAGGCTGTCATGAGTTATTGAATCCAGATGGGATGAAGATAGGCCCACAATGTGTCATTTAAATCTGTAGATATATGAATCCAATACATACAGTTACAATCACAAAACTATTGAACCTCCGGGTGACAGATTGGGCAAGATCTATTATCATGCACACAACCCTACCTGAGGATGCAGACCTCATTCACTCATGAAAAGTCCTTATTAACATTAAATACACGCTCTCCCTCTTATGTCTAATTGATCTTAAAGGCCTTCAATGATGGATGATTTCCAGAGAAGCTGTGAGAACCTCAACCTTTAAAGGACATGGAATAATTATTCTTTAACAACTATAACCATATCACTGAAACAGCCTGTTTTGGTTTAGAGCAAATAAACAGATGAACTCTTAATGGTTTCCAATTTATTTAAGGGATAAAAAAAAAGAATATCCCTTCACTCAAAACAAAACTCTTACTTCTTGCTATTGCAGTAAGTGATGCTCTCAGACAAGTCACAACCTTCACTACAGCATCAAGTGAACGTCCATGCTGATCTTTCCTCCTTGAGTCGCTCTCATAAACCACTTCAGACTTGTTCTTCAGCATGTCTCACTCTTAAACCTTCACTGAAAATATTGTTGAAGCTGTGTAGCCATGACTCTTGCTCCTTACCGTCTAGAGTAGCCATCTGGATATTTGATTTTCTCTATCAAACTCCTCTCCACTGGAGTGTCAGCTAAATATCAAACATGCTCATACAATGTCTGGATATATTATTAGAATTGCCCACCTGATATTTGACCTTGACTTAATGTGAAAGCGCCTTTAGAGGATGGAAAAGCTTTGGTCTTGCCCTTTAAATTAGTCTTTGAAGTGCTTTTAAGATATGCTCTTCATCCATTAAACACATAAAGTACCTTCAGTCTGTTTTTAATCAGTCATATGGTGCTTAAATGTTACTGAAATACAAGGCAAAAACTACAGGAACCTTGACTACAGTGCGCCACAGTATTGAGCCCTTTTCATGACTTGCAACAATCAACAGTCTATATACAAATGTCTTTAGACTGGCAGTGAAACAATTATAAAATAAATGTCATAACTAGCATCAAGAGTTTGATTTAGACATATTGGACTTAATATTTGAAATTCAGTTTTATTTTAGCTCACTAAGCTGTTGCCGTTCATTTTTTTATTATTATAACATTTTGCTGAAATACTCTCATATGCATTTGATATTCCCTCAATGTCTGTTTAACATTTGATTGCAGAGGATAGTGACTTAAAGTTGAGTAGTAAAACATTTTAACTTGTCCTACTAAGAAATACTGGTTGAATTTATGTCAAGATAGCGTGACTTAACTTTAAGGCTATTTCATTCATTTCTCCTTTATACTGTAAAATCTTGAAAACACAGACCTCTCTATGAACGTAAACAATCACAACATCAAATGGAAGGACAAAAGACCCAGTGCAGAGGCTATATGAAATAAAATGCCATTTTATTGTTCAGCCGTGTCATAACCTCGTCTCCAAAATAAGCACAGCAGGACTACAACTGGTTCATCAACCTAGCTACCCTTGATAGCACATAAAACTGGGTTTTATTAGACCACCAACGATAGCGTTAAAGACTTTTCTATCAGACATCCAATGATAGCATACAAAATAGTTGTTAACCTACCAGTGATACTGTATATAAAACACTTGTCTCTAGATTTATCCCCGACCCACCCTAAATTTTACCCATCTCCCTCTTTAGAACATTTGTGACACTGACATATTTTATGCTTAAACAAGCACATATTAAGAATGCATAATTCTCCATTTTTGAGATTATAAAAAAAACACTACACAATGTTACACTTTAAGTCAGAGTACAATTCAACTGATTATTAGTGTTCTACACATTCGGCCATAAACCAAAGGAACATTGTATAATATCACTATAACTTAACACTACATGTAATATACGTTTTAAAAAATAAGAATTACAAATGATTAGCATTGAAGAGAAAATGAAGATGGCTAGTGCGAAGGCAAGCTGGGTCAGTACCATAACAGAGAATGAGTAATACAAAAAGAAATAAAAAAATAGAATAAGAAAAATAGAAACAAAAAAACTGATAAGAATACAGGCAAGGCTAAAACATGTGTTTCAAACTTTTAAGATCCACCTCATGTGCACTCATCCATATAGGTAACCTGCTCCATTGTGTGATTCCACATCTCTCTGATACTTTAACCCTTTCTTTTCCTCCCACTTCAACTTGCTTTAACATTCCAATGGCAACCATCTTCTTTATTTTCTTGTGTGTGGCACTTTCCAAGACCTCTTATTCCTCTCTTTACCTTTAACCACTCTACGTGCCAATCATAATGCTGCTTCAGACAATACAGGCCAATCACAATGGAGGTTCAATCCGATTACAACTGCAAAAGAGCACAGGACACCGTTTTTAATCAGTGTTTTGCTTTTTAAATCAAAAATTGCTTCAACTGTAAACTTTCAAGTTACGTTTTCTCTGGAAGTCTAACTTACCATCCTACAGGTCTGTGTCAAACCAGGCCAGCTGGTTGCTGTCCATCAGGTCTTGGGTGTGGCCAAGGTCTGGCAGCGGATCAGTGTGGTGGCCCAGGTCGGGCAGAGTGTCAGTATGGTAGTCAGCACCTTCCATCATTGGGTCCAAAAGAGAGTCCTGGCCGTAGGCTGCTGGGTAGGCCCGGTAGGCTCCATCTGGAAGGACAAAAAAAATAAAATGAACGATGTGTGAAAAGGATACATTTCGTACATTTCATTTTTTTCTAAACAAATGAATAGTGATCAGCAGTCATTGCTGGGTGGCACCAAACAATATATCGGAGGCAAGAGGCAGGATGAGGTACAATTAAGTGTTATATTCCTTGAAATATTTGGGATTTTTATCAAGTTGTGGGTTGAAAAGGGACTAAAAGCTACTATGCAGAAATACAATTGTTTTGTCCACTCACAACATTCAATACAGTTACAGCATATTATTCTATCAATATCAAAACACGCCAAAAAAGATCAAATTACATAAACCATGATGATGAAATAAGAGGCGAGTAACCGAGTGGGGATTTCATTAAAGATAATAAAGGCACTTACCATCCTGCCTGTAAGCCAGAGGGTCTCCCTGAGCTCCCATATCCAGTCCCAGGTCTCCAGTCTATAAAAAGGCAAAAGAGTCATGAGTAAAGCTTGACAGAAGTCAGCCAATGCAGGGGAGTAGAGTTCTTTGGCCCATCTCTATAGTACATTACAAAATGTTGCTCACATTTACAGTGTGAAGTCTACTTTGCATCTGACCATCACTTGATTATCTCTCGCTCTCTGTGTCTGTGTCTGTGTGTGTGTGTGTGTGTGTGTGTGTGTGTGTGTGTGTGTGTGTGTGTGTGTGTGTACCTCGTTCCAGGCCATGGGCTCAGTTCTGAACAAAGAGCTGGTCAGCTCCACTGACAGACGCTTCTTGTAGTCCTGGGGTTTGTCCTCAGACATGCGGAACAGGACAGCTGCAGCATAGGTTGCTACAGGAGACAACACACAGAAACACAAGTCAAGTACACCGAGTCTACACAAGTACACAGACAATCAAAAATGTGTGACCAGCCTGTATTTTTGCACGTAAACTGACCAACGCCCTCGTTACGGGAGTGCAGCAGCTCAGTGAGGGGAGCGGTGGCTCCTTCAGCTTCAATAGCCTCGGCAGCCTCCTTGTCCTGAGCCAGTTCACACAGCACACCTGCTGCCACACGCTGGATGTTCTCCACTGGAGAATACAGCAACTACACACAGCGAAAAGCAGAGAGAAAGGTTAGATGTATGATAAAAGCAAAAGAGGGTTGTTGACATGCATGTAGTGGAGAAATAATCAGAATTATAGTTGCTAATTAACAGATTTATTTTTTTTAAATGTTTTATTGCTAAATGTTTTAAACTAAGAAATGTTCATGGCTATGTAATAGTTTTTGTTTGTCTCTAGTAAGATTGGGGTTTATGTTTTACCTGGACAAAGAGTGGAATGGTGTTGAGCCCTCTGATGACAATTCTGTTGTGGACGTCCCGGGCCAGGATGTGCAGAGCTCCTGTGCAGCCTTCCACGATTTCCTCCATACGCACACCCTCCTGTTTGTGTTCGAGTCGAGAAGAGGGAGGTCAAATACGTGAAATCTCAAAATTTTGAAATAAAAGATAGCTCAAAGGGTTGTTTGCTTGGTTACACACCACAAACTGCTGCTGGTTGCCTCCCATGCTGGTGCGCCTCTGGGTGTCCTGATGAGCCCTGACGAGCAGTTGGACCAGTCGAGGGATGGCTCCCTGCTCCCGCAGAGCACTGTGGTTGGCTGGGCAAAGAGCCAGGTTGCGGATCAGACCAACTGTAGCCTAGATAAGGCGAAAATAACATTGATTTAAGTTAATTGGACTTAAATCATGTCAATCAAAGTTGTCAGGATATAAAATGTTGATCAGACAGTATGCAAAGAAACTGAGATGGCTAACGACCTTGATTAGTGGCCAGTGGGACGGAGGGTGCAGAAGTTTGACCACCACAGGCAGGCCGTAATGAAGGCGCACAGCATTCTGGGCCATCTCAGCATCCTGGTGGCGGGAGGTCAGGTGACGCAGGGCACAGACGGCTGGCTCTGTGATGTCTTCTCTGTCGCCGGCCCTAAGTACAGTTCGCACCAGAGCCTCGATGCCTCCAACCTATCATGTTACAGAATCAATCAGTGGAATGCACGTTATTACAAACATCTACACCCCACAGAGATGCATAGTTATGGCCGAAGGTTGTGTGTATAATACGCACCTGGCAGACCATGAGTTTGTTACTATAGTTGTTGCAGGTCAGGTTGGAGAGGATGCCAGCGGCACATGTCACTACATTGATGTCATCACTGCCCAGCAGCTGGACCAGGGTGCCCAGAAGACCCTCCATTCCCTCCTGGAGAGAGCAGAGGAAGGGTTGGACGGGACAAAAGGAAACAAATGAGAGAAGTGGAATGAATAAATCATAAATAATTTAGCATTTAATTTGATCTAATACTTTATATTAAATGGAATCTTATGAGTGGGCTAACTGTCCAGCTAGAGGCTCCTGTCATTCTGTACAGTTCATACATACTTAATGTACTCCTGTCTGCTACTATGGATAAGTACCTCATATAACCTCCCATTCAAAAAAGATCAGAACTATCAATTTTAAATTTAGCCTGGGGCTCACAAGAAGTTAGCGTCTGTGACCAGAGAGTGTGTTTTACCTGTTTAGTGGCAGCATCTGAAAGATTCCTCAGAGTCCAGAGGCAGTTCTGGACCAGACGCTGGCTGGGGTCTGTCAGGTGAAGCCCCAAGGCCTGCATGCCTCCTGCACACACAAGCCAAAGCACAACAAACAAACGCATTACACCAGGGTCATTTTCCCATAGTAGCAAACCACAATCAGAAAATGTAGACCAGGACTTTCCTGTATTTTTCACTTTATTGTTTCCAATTTCTCTACTTACCAGCCTCTACGATAGCAGGTTTGTTGCTTGAGCAAACAGAGAGCACCTTGAGCACTCTGCTTGTGGTCCACAGCAGTTTCTCATATGTGAAGGTCCTCATGATGTTGACCAGGGCCTGGGGACCACCACTGGCCAGAATGATCAGCTAAAACAAACACAGGTTTATGTTTATATGTGCTACAAACTGCTGCCAGCCAAGCCGCATCAGCAGACACCTCAGGGGCATTTGAACCTGAATAGAATGAATGAATATGTTTATCTCCCAATACCTTGCTTTCCTGGTTTCCATATGCAAGGATCTGCAGGCAGTCAGTAGTGATTGCAAGGAACTTGACATTGGTATTAGACAACAGGGCCACCATCTTCTGCAGTCCTCCAGCCAGGCGCACTGCCATCTTTGCCCCTTCCTGATGCAACAACAGATTGTGGAGCGTGGTGATGGCGTAGAACAACACACTGTCCACTGGCGAGCTGAAAAATAAAGTATATAAAAATAAGACCACAGTTCAAAACACCTTTTACAAACTATAGTTTCAATTCAAACAATTATCACATAAAATATTCTTAGAAAGTGTAAGTGTTGGAGACAACTGGTTCAATTCATTGCAGTCATCTGTGGGCTAAGAGGCAGCAGTGTGGTCGGGATGAACTCACATTCTTTTAGTATTGGAATTAAACTAGCTTTAAGTTAAACCAGATTTCTGTTACTTGGGAGCACTTTATGAGTATGACATAGTTGGACGTACATCTGCCCTCAAAATACAATATTCATGGAAAATGAACATATTGACAAAATTAGTTTGTCTTGTAAAATTGGGTAGTCATCACCACACTGGGTAGAGCAACTATTCTATCCTCCCTTTGAAGTGTTGTAATATGATTCCAGGTGCAAATTCAAACACACACATGTGACATCCAACAGGTTGTAACTTGCCAGCCAACTTAGTGTTGTGACTGTATGTTCTGGCTTTTCATGGGGATTTCAAAGAGAAAAGCAAGAAAGGAGGACATTTTAACAGTTTCAAATAGGTCGCATTGTGGAGTATTCTTTGAGAATGTAGTTAGTGGGTGATGATTTTGAGAAGGTTATTTTAGAATGCAGCCACTATATGACAGTGATTTTTTTCACATCCAAGCAAAGTGATGAGTCAGTTTAGACTTTCTATTGTTAGTCTACTTGCTAGTTAGTTACGATTGTTTATGGTGAGCTGATGGCTGGTGAATCTGGCTAATGCTTAGCTATACCTTTAACACCGCTTGTCTTTATTTGCAGATGACTAACTATGTGCTTAATCATGATTGATAGGCTCTTAGATGTTGCAGCAGAGTACACTGTTGTATTTTTTTAACCGTGTCCAGCCTTCACAAGTAACAGAGTTAGAGAAAGAGTAAGATAATGAAGACATTTTAGTTTGTATTTGTAACATCGTCTTAAAGGCCTATGTGATTAATAGAACATAGCTCTCTGCTCGATATATCTGAGCCTGAAAACAAACATGTCCTGTTAGTGGCCAATGGGACAAACTCAATAGTCAAAGTCTGTAAAATGGTATTAGAGCTATTATATTTTTAGCTGCCATTCAATGGTTCGGTTAAAGAAAAAAGAAAAAACACAAACCCCTTTAAGCCAGCTTATTTGCATCTTGTTGCTAGCTATAAACCATTTGGATGTGTGGACACATATGCTGTGAAGATCACCACAATTCCTCAAGTTTCTTACCCCAGCATCTTGACCAGGGCAGGAATGCCACCAGACTTGAAGATTGCAAGGAGCCCCTCACGATGGTGGGAAAGGTTGTGCAAGGTGCCAGCGGAGCAGCGAGCCGTCTCCACATCACCAGTGTTCTGCATGGCACGAACAACGGCCGAAACCATTTGTGGGGAGCGCATCAGGGCGTGACGCGATGCCTCCTTCTTAGACAACTGATGCACCATTACAGCAGCTTTATTCACGACAACCTAGGACAGAGACAATATTTGTTAGGGGTGCGTGTTTCAGAACGGGGTGTAAAGTGCATTGCCACTAACTTACACGACACATGTTACTCGTCAGGCACCATTTGAGTGTGTCCATGTGATAGTTCACTCCTTAGTACACATACCTGGTCCTCGTCATTGAGCAGTTTGGTAAGCTCAGGGATGGCACGAGTAGCCAGCTCGGCATCATCCTGATAGTTAATGAGGTTGACCACAGCATGCTTCAGCATCTGAGAGGGCTCTGCCAGACGCTGCACTGCTGTGGGGTGGGCAGCGTCCAGCTGAGTAGGTGGGATCTGGATGCCCTCCTCCAAGGTCTCTGGGAACATGGCAGCACGCACACGCTGGGCCCGGGTCATGGCATAGCCCTCCATGTCTGAAAGCAATGCAAGATGGCGATTAATATCATGACAATGTCAATAAGAGATGTATACCATTTATGCCGTAGTAGCCATCATTATGTTGCAAATATCATGATATACGCAGTATCTCGTATACCTGTAGGCTCAGGAGTGAAGGGCGGGTTGAACTCCCAGTCGTAGAGAGTTGGATCATCCTCCTCAGCATCAGGGTTTCCCTTTCCACTCAGAGATGGTGCTGTGGTCGTTACGCCAGACTGAATGCCTGAATCCAGGTAGGACTGCTGCTGCCACTGGCTCACTGCAGCCTTGCTGTCTCCCATTGCCATGTCCAACTCCATCAAATCAGCTACACAAAAGGGAGAAATAAGGTAAAACACAAGGTATGAAAGATAAGGAGAGTAAGGGTAATCTTTACCTAGCTTTGACTTAGTTTCCTGTTTTATGCAAATACTGTTAAAGTACTGTTAAAGGTTTGAGTAATCTTGTAAGTAATATAAACTGGGTAACATTGAGAAATGCAACTATTAGTTGTTAGAATCAAACAAGGTTAGTTTAAGCATTTCTGTTTAGGCATGCAGAAATAAACAGAACAAAGAAAGAAATCTGTGCTCCTCTGTGCTCATGCCCTCAGGTACTGATCGTAAATTGAATTACGTAAACATTAAATTCCGCTTTCAATCCCCAAGTTTTTCTTGGAGAAGACACTCCGATGTAACAAAAGACCATCACAAATGTTTGGGATAAAGTGACATGTGCTTTGCCTGGCTCCCATTTTTCCCCCAATTTACACAGTGCCACACGGCTTAAAAGGTATTTATGTAACTATGTACAGACACACTCTTATGTAAACTCCTATGTACATGGAAAACCCAACCTGAAGGGCTATGTTCATATCAACATGGAAACAGCTCATAAAAAAAGTTTTTCATACTTACACTGGGTAGCCATTGTTCTTGCCTGCACTCAGCCCGCACAGCAAATATGTCTGCGTAAAAGGAAACAAGTGCACAAGGGGGGGGATCAGAAAACTCCACACACTCAACCTTGAGTTCTTGTTTGCTTGAGCCAAACCCTAATGTTTATGCGTTTCCCCCTTTGCGTGGTCTCAATAATTAATCCACTGCGCTAACGTTACCTGTACCAGCTCCTCTGTGATTCTTGCTTGTTTAAAGGAGGAGGAGGGAAATGCCTCCGCCTCCACCTCCACAGCAAAGTGGTGGGTATTTCCAGGCCAGCACGAACACAATTCACCATTCAGCGGCAAAGAACATCAAAGGCATATTTCTCCCCCTCCCCCTACCACGGCCAAGTTCCGACCTCGCAGCTTGGGTTTCCAATGAGAGGAACTAACTACCCCCTCCACCCCGCAATCACTCCCGACTCCTCCTCTCCTGGGGGTGTCTAAGAAGTACCGCACCGAGCTACCTAATAAAACTAAAACACCTCCATATGTATGGATTACATCAACCCATAAACACGTGTAAAAAGAGACATCATTCACGGCCAAAGCGCCAGCGTGTCCTCCCCTACACTAGCTAACAGGTCGGCTAGTTTACCTTGCTAGGCTAACCTAGCATGCGTAGCGAATCCCTCCGCTAGTTAGCTAACTAGCTAACATAAACAAACACACTTCAGGGTTTCACTCACAAAGCATGAATTGTTTCGACTTGTTGTGAGAAGCAGACATTATTCGTTACAAATCAAAGCATTGCACGGATCTTGACTTTCAAGCGAACTCTTTCTTTTTTTTTTTTTAAATGCTGGGTTTGATTAGCTCAGCTAGCTTAGCCAGGACGTGAGAAAAGTAGATCCAAGCGCCACCGTGCAGAACCTGCTGTGACTGAGAAAACCCCCCCTCCTCCCTTAGATAAAGATGGTTTTCTCTGGTCAAGCAAACAGAGAATACGTTATATCATAGCTGTAGTACACACACACACACTGTCTTTACCAGAGTCAAGCGGCTCCTCCGTGGTTCTTGTCGGGGAATGTTTGTCCTTTCTCTTGGCTGGAAATAAAAAGGGCTGCTAGGTGAACCACCCGTAGAAGACCGAACCACACCCGCTGCTGCTCCGCCGAAGATGCTGCTTCCGCCTGTGCGATCTATCAAGATGGCGAGTGGAAAAAAAAAAAACAGTATTCTGCCGCACTAGGAAAAATAGAGCGCCTTTTAAAATAAAGTTGTAGCATATAAACTGGTGTTTTTTTTGGTGGATGTTAAACTAATTTTATGTTAAAGGAGGTCGGCCCCTTTTCAGTTTTGTACATTTCCTGTAAATGAAGGATGTGTGATAGGGGAGGGTGAGGAGCATTCATTGGAATGGAATGTGATTCATGAGCTGCTGTGATATGATGGAGGGAGTTAATTAACATGCAGTTAACTCAGAGACACACACATTTCCCCTACCAGGCTCATGCCATTCATCCATATATATATCTTATCTTATCAATTCAAACATGAAAGATCTTTCTCATCCACGTTTCTCACAACCAGCTCTGCTCCCAGCAGACCACATGACACATGACAATAAAAACACTGTGCAATAATAGTTAATATAGTTTTTTTTTTTTCTGTCTGTAAATATTATATTTCAGTTATTGTGTTTTTCTACTGTTTTTATTGCTTATTTATAATACTTGTTTTTTTATTTTATTTTTATTTTTTTATTTTCATTTTTTTTTTTATCTTGTCTTTCTTTACTATGTCTCTTGTGTGCACTTTAACTCTATGCTGCTGTAAGCCTGCAAATTTCCCCGCTGCGGGACTAATAAAGGATTATCTTATCTTATCTTATCTTATCTTATACTTTTACCTCTCAGTTAAACTGGGACTTATTTTGCAAAATGATAAAACTGCAGTGATTCAATGGAGAAGAACAATTTTATATAAAACACATAATTAAGTCATTTAGGAAGTTGTAAAATATGATGATTGAATCTCAGTTTACGATAGAAATCCATAATACGATCCAATGAAACATACAGAGCCCATCTTAACAACTATTCATTGATTATAGGGAGAGAGAAAAACTGCTGTGGATAAAATGGCATTTGATCATTTATCTCCATAATTGCTTTTGTGGTGACATGAACTGCACAATTTGTGACAACTGATGAGTTTAATCCATCACTAACTGATTAAAGGTGACAGTAAAATAATACACATACTCGGCTATAAGTCGGCTACATGTGGCTTAAAAGAGTTAAACACATTGCCTATGTTTATTATTGAAATTATAAATTGCTTATGTATGCATCTCCATTTTGGGCAATTATTCATAGCCTACCTGTAATCAAATTGCAATGCACATGAGTGCCTAACATCGGTCCCCTTAAATAATAGTGTGCATCTTGTGCATCTACTTTAGCTTCTTAGCATTAACTACACAGAACAGACAGGATAACCTGTTTTGACCTATTATTATAGCTATATGAAAAGATCATTTGTTGAGATTAATTGAAAATGAACAAAAGAGAAAGTGTTCATGTGTCTTATGCGTGCCATGGAGTAGAAAAGGTCAAAGTCCAAAGTGTAGGGAAGCATAGATTTGTGATACCGCAAGAAGAAAGAAAAGGAAACTGATCATTTATGTTATGCCACAACCAGTTGGAATAATTTCTATTCACATCATCGTTCAAACAGTGACTGAAATGTGTAGTATGCTAATAAAAATATTCAGTCACATGCCTGCAAGGGGTATGAATAATATCAGAGTGAGGAAGAGAAATAACAGACCACCACATGCTACCAGAGCGAAATGGAAGTGTGACGTGATGACATTTATTTCAGCAACTGCTTATGGATTTTCATTATTTTCTGCTTCTTTTGTCAGTATGTGGGAACATCAAACCCTCAGGATAAAAATAAATGGAGCTCATCCACTGTCTCCAACTATGGCAGAGAGAGGAGGAAGTCTATTTAATTTACCCAAGTAATAGCAGACGCTGCATATTAAATAAAAAAGACAATAGAAAGCACAACTGTACGTCTGCAAGGTACCATCAGAAAATAAGACAGTCCACGGAGCAACATCTCCTGGCAATGTAATGCAAAACACTTTCAAGCACATATTTTTATCTATCTGGCAAAGTGAGTCTCTGTTATTCCTTGCAATCAGTCATGCAAGTTCATTTCCAGTCTTCTCATGATAATAATCTGAAATGTATTTGTATTTATCAGTTTAAGCTAATGACAATACACACATGACACATTGCAGTAAGCTGTACATAAACATTATTCTTTTAAAGATATCAAGAGGAATTATTCTGATACGAGACAGTGGAGGATCATATATACTGTATATAAATAATATAAATCAGCCCAGCCCCCCCCTTCAGAGCGGATGGAGATCAGAATCTCAAAGACAGCAGCAGCCATAGAGCCTGGACAAAATAGGTTTAACCATTTACACGGCAACAAGCCTACAGTGAATTCCTTAGTGGTGTGGCCCATACATTTGAGTTATATTTGAGGCTAGTAAGTAGGCAAAAACCAAAACTTATTGTAAAACACATTATTGCTTAAATAAATGCCAATTTAATTGATAAATATGTCCAAGATGTCTTGTTGTCTATTACTGTTTTGTTTCTACCTGAGGAAGAAACCACTCAAAACAGTAGAGCCTATGACACTATTTGCTGTTTATATTTCAGCCACTCATATGTCCATGTTCTGCCATGTGGATGTTTTCTAAATAATTCCTTGAAAATAAGAAAATGCAGCATCTTTCACAAGGTCACTACAGCAGGTCGATGCTTACTAACATGGTCTTAAACACATGTATCTAACTGAAGGAATCTGTTTTTGTCCTTTCTAACACCCATCACAAAATATAACATTTCATTCAGAGTGAAGAAAAGAGGAATGACGGGTAAAAAAACAACAAAGGGAAGCCAGGTGGATGAATCCGAATAAATACACCTTTTATTTGACTGATTAACAGATCTGATTATACAAACGCCAACACAGAGCTCTGAAATAACAGGACCAATCAGCTAGACAATGACTGTACATTCTTGGTGTGACCCTCCGTTGTTCTGACTCCCTTGCCCGCCCGCAGTAACTATCAAACTGATCAACTAGTGCTTCTTTCTGTACAAGTAAAGCTCAGCTACCCACCTACCCTCTACCACCCTCCCTTTTCAGTGCACTGTCTTGTTATCTACAGGTTTGAGCAGTATCTACCACGAGGAGAAGTTTGGCCAATTGTAGAACCGGGTGCCATGATGGACCTGGGTGCCCTCCACACAGGACTAATGCTTGAGTTTGAACTTTGATCTGAAGTGTATTTTTTTTATTTTATTTTTTGTCATGTTTGGCTTGAGTAGTCTATCAGACGGTGCTGCTGTAATAATAGTGTATGCATTGTTTAAGGAGCTTGTAGTGTAAGAGCATAGTAATGTTTTTTTGCCTTTTGGTTGAAATGCAAACAGCCAAAAATCTCTCGACAAACAGGTCTAGGTTGAAGTAACTTCCTTTCCTTCTCTTTATCTGCCTCGCCATCTCTCTTTCTTTCACTCACTCACTCACTCACACACTCACACACTCACACACTCACACACTCACACACACACACACAAATACTGGTATGTTTGTCCCTTCATCTTAAAAAACAAGACTGGTTGCAATTTTTGTTTCAGGCATTTTTTTGTTGTTGTTGTTGTTGTTGTTGTTGTTGTTGTTCTCAGTCCCTTCCTCTGGCCAAGTGTGACCTGCCCCACGTACATTAAACACACAATCATCCCTATAGTAAACCAAAGAGCAGTTTCTTCAACATGCACCCTTTACCAGTTCCTACGGTAAAAACACCAACTGTACCATCACAAGAAATGGATGGATAAAACACCCTCTCATTCATTCCTGTAATCAATCTTTTTCAACCCACCTCTCACTTTCTTTCATCCCGACCTCCTTACCCCAACTGGTCCCCCATACCCATTTACTCTCATGTAACAGACAGTCTTGTATGTAACAGTGACAAATGCTTGCCCTTAGCGCAACAGCCAGGGGGAGAGGAGGGGGGGGGGGGGGGGGGGGGGTGCATGAAAAGCGGTAGTGGAAGAGAGGGGGAGTTCTTCTCCTTGAGGAGAAAGTGAAGGACGATGGAGTGGAAAAGTAGTGTGGCCCACATCCCTCTTTCTCACCGCATCTCTGTAATGGAGTAGAGGGAGGAAGAACAAGGGAGGTGGAAGATGTCTGAGGTGGAAAGGGTTGGGGTGGGGGGTGGGGAGAAGGAGAGCAGGGTGGAGTGTGTTGGTCTTCATGTGTCCTGGCCGTCGGTGGCAGGGGCGTCGTTGGCATTGGGCAAGTCAGAGTCAGTCTCCCTGCTGGATATGCGGTCCAGCTCTGCCTGTACGTCGCTCAGGCCCAGCTTCGAACCTGCATTAAGTGTGGGTCGATACAAACAAATTAGTACTATATCACAGGAAACATTTTAGCAGTGCAATAAATGACACAGTATTAAGTGGTTAAGGCACAACGCAATAAGCAATCAGGCATTACACATAGTTAAAATAAGATCTGGGTAAAATATTGATTTCATTTTGTTAATTAGGCTGTTACTAACATTTCAGAAGACTGGTTTGGTTTCAGCAATCTCATATCATTTGAGAAGGAAAGAAGAGCTGCAAGGCCAGTATTATAATGGATAGAGGATTGCATGCTGTGATAGAGAGGTGGTAAAATACTTTGATTTAACCTTTTCGATTGGATCAGCTTTTATAAATAATTATCAATGTAATTCCTATGATGTTAAGATAGTATGAAACAAATTGTTTACATCCAAGTTTATTGCAATAAACTATTCTATATTGTCATAATACAAATTATATCATATCATCTTCTTTCTCATCTTGTACAAACATTAGTTCTTACTGCACTAAATATGTCAAACATTCCTTTAAAATAGTCTTTAATGCAAGAGATAAATGTTATGACAGGCCTGCAATTTTTTTAGCTGTATGATTCATATGTTAATAAAAACAGGATCTACTGTATCTTTTCTTGTAGTTACCTAGTTTGAAACAAACCAAAGTTGAAGACTCATTGTAATATTGAGCATTTCTGATCGTTGCATTGTTACTAAAAACCATAATACCTTAAATAATTTCACAGACAAAAACTGAATATTGGGTATACAGAATATGGCTAATACGTTGAAAAGCATAGAGCAATATATTTTTCCCATATCGCCCAATCTTAGTTAGAATCATGTGCAATGTTTGTGGCAGATGTTAGTTATGAGAAATGCAATGCAGCATGCCAAAAAAAATGTAAAGGAGCAGAATGGTGAAAGGGTTCGCAGAGGGGAAACATTAGGGGTGCAAATGTCACTAAATCATCTGTCAATCAAATAAAGTAATCCTGGCATGACTGGTTCTTTTCCCCCGCCCCAACCAAATTTGTGAAAAGAAAAGAATGCAGCTCTGATTTTTTTTTTTACATAGTTCTGGATCTTGCCACCAATATGAAATGAATACACCTATTGTGTTACAAATAAGTATTGAAACACTACACTACTGAAGTACTTAAACAGTACTGTACCACAACATTCAGGCATGTGGTACAAAAGTATTTCAATAGCCATCGGATCATCTCCTGAACCACAATTAGACTTTTCAGAAGTTTCTGACTTTCACGTTATCTAGTAGTCTTGATAAACAGGTTAAAAGGGACATTTTGGGGATTTTCAATTTCTTTAAAATGTGGGTGGTATGTGCAAACTAATGATGTTTGGCGCCATTTTACGTCATCCCGCGGACTATTTTGAGTGGGTTAGCGGGAAGCTTGGGCGCCGGTAACACAGAGCATCGTTCAATTCCACATACCACCCACATTGCAACAAAACAAAGACCGTTGAAAATCGGCAACCTTTCCCTTTAACATGTGTTTTTGTACAAGAAGTACATGGGTGATACAGGAAGCTTGATCCTGGCAATGTTCCTCCTCGGTTGCTGGAGAAAGTTGGATGCTCAGGGGTGTAAAAAGGGTCAAAGGAAATACAGGGATGCTTCTGAAAGGAAGTGCATACACAAGCAATAATAAATGAGGAATATCTCTCTCACACACACCTTAACGTGGCCAACATCCTCTGACTAGTGCACACACATACACACATTATGAGTGATGTTAACAGGGAGATTGCACAACACAGTTAGGAATGAAAAGACAGTCACACGCTACAAACAGGGGTGTTTGTCAGACCCTTTTATGATTTTCTTTACCATGTGTTATGTTCATGTCTGGAGCAGAGGACAGGAGAATAAAGAGGTCAGAAAATGAAGTATGGCATAAAGAGGTGGAAACCAAAAAGAAGCTAAGTAATGAGGGGTGGCTGAAAATAGCATTAAACGATAACGCTGAATGATAAACGGTTGGACTCACAACTAAACCAGAGCATTGTAACAGCCTCTACCACCTATGTGTGTGTTCTCACCTGACTTGCGTACTGTCCCTGGAGTGTTGTTACCGCCACCTGGCGTCCCGGGCCCCCCTGTCCCAGCTTTCTTTGTCAGTAGACTGTTGAAGAAGTTGGCCAACACGCCTTCATTGGTCTGACCTGCAGGATACAGAGACCAGAGTTTAAAAACAACACACAAACACACCCACACACACACAAAGACATGCACCGCAGAGATGAAATGCATGACTTACCCGACTGTGGCATTGCGTTTGCTACGTTGGCCGCTGCGGAGCGATTACTTGTCCTGGGTGAGCCGGTGGGTGCTCTACTGGTGGTGTCCTATGAAGACGACAGATTGTTTCACACACATGGACATCGGAGGGAGCTTTCCTTAATCTTAAGAGCCAAAACTAGGAAAAAGGGAGCACTCACCACTGGTCGCCCTGCTGTCACAGCGGGCTGTTTGGCGAGCAGCGACTGCAAATTAGAGCACAATATTCACACTCACTCCAATTAGTATTCAATTAACATATCAAGACCCTCAAGTCAGATTTAACTGGAGTACCGACAAGCAGCTAACCAACTGGCATTAACACAACCCAAATGTTCTCTGACCTGGAGTTTTACCAGAAACACTTGGTCATCTTCTGCCTGAATCTCCTTTTCATGTACAATCTGGTGACAAGCAAGAAAAAATAGTTTTTTTAGAATGCCAGTCCTTCCTTAAAGCTCTACAGCATCAAATTAATTAGATTTGATAAAACTTTCATGATTCTCGCAGGGAACTTCCTTAGCACATTGGCAGTAAAAATGATGCAGAAGGTATACATAATATTACAGCATCAATCCATCTGTTGCGCTGTAAGCTTAGCTTGCCTTAGAGGAGCTTTCAAAGTTAGCCGTTTTTAGTAGGAGCTGTACCTTTCTGACTGGCGGTTTGACTATTACTTCCTCGAAGCTGTCGTCTGCTTTTACTGTCTGGAAGTTCTCGTGAAGTATGGCAATCTTCTTCTCATTGTCCCAACCTGACGGACTGAGAAAGCAGAGGAAGGGTTACAAACCAAAATCCAGGTGGCCCAGAAGTCGTAGTACATATACACACACACACACAAAGGCAGGCTTACATGAAGACGGCATCTTTTTCCACCACTTGTGCGGGGCAATGGAAGGCAAAGCCGTAGAGTCGGTGGACCAGATATTTGTACAGGATGTCCAGGTTTTTCATCTCCTTCACTGATGTGTAAACCAGAGATGCCCCGTCTGACATGGCTGTCAAGGAAATTTTGAACACCACCATTTCTAAATACAGTAGCAAAAATAAAACTACATCTCCCAATAACAATAGCACTACAGAAATATATATTCTAGCTTAGACTTATTGCGACTAGTACACAAAAGATTTAAGAACCAAAGTTGTGTGTAATCTTGGATCATTTCAAACACAATAACCCTTTAAATCTAATACTGTTTTCATTCAGAATGGACTGGGACTGGAAAACAAACTATTTCATGCGATACTAGGTAATTTACAGGATGACTTTTATGGAATTCTCTTTGCAACAAAGCAATATCAACAGCGGTTCGGATACAGCTTACACTGGTCAAAATACTGCAATAACAGTACTGCTGGGAGCTTTGCCTTTGGCCTGAAAACAGGCTTGTAGTGCAACTCACTCAGTTGTATCGCCATCCTTCATCTCTGAGCAGTTGGACGTTAGGAGACTACAGGCCAAAATGTGAATGAATGCCTCACATTTCAGCATCTGACGGTGAAAGTCAGTGGTATTGATCAACAGCCCCATTAAAACCCCTGCGTGGACTGTTCTGAGACCCATAGTTTCATTTTGTTTTCCCGAAGCTATAAGCTTTTGTTTTTGCACTTATTGGCTCACAGCAGAAATGAAGGATACACTGCAGACAGAAACGTCTGATGTGAGACTGGATGAGGTCCAGGTGTTCGTCTCTGTAGTCGTGCTCCTTCTCCAATGTGCTGATGGCGTCACACTGAGGTCAGATAAGAAGGTGACAGAGACAGGTGAATGTGTGTACGTAGATGTAAATGATTTAACATTCCCACACAAGTTTCATTAGTCCCAGCACACAGAGTACAATTATGATTTTAAGGTAAAAGTATAATATGTTTATAAGCCAGCAGTGAGTGTGTACCTTGGTGCAGACCACCACCATTGGTATTCCCAGGTTGTGTGTGAGTGTGTTGTCTCCTAACGGCAGCAGCACACTCTCCTCCTCATCGCTCCTCCTCTGTTGGGTGCCATCCTCTCCACTGCCGGGCTCTGTGTACTCCTGGAACTGTTTTACAACTACACACACACACACACACACACACACAAAAACAACATTAACGCACTAAAAGTAGAAAATACTAAGACCTGACGTGGGTTATCATTTTAAACATATTGACTGCTGTCAGTATGACTCACGTCTGTGCTCCAGCTCCCGCAGTGTTTCCGGGGCGACCCGGAGTTTGTCAATGTGTTCCCTAGCAACGGCCGCCCACTTCTGGAGAGAGTCCAGGGCGTTCCATGGCCGCGACATATCAACCGTTATCAGCAGCAACGTGTTGCCGATCGAGTCCACTGGCACAGCTACTCCCTGCAGACCTTTGTGGTAAAGGTCTCCGTCTAACACCCAGGCATTACACCTAGTTTGGTCTTTACACACACAACAAAAAAACATCAAGATAAATACATTACATCAGAAGTGCTTTGTGGTGGACTTAAGACATTTATTGGTCAATGAACTGCAAGCAGCTTGGTTACCATCAATGTCGTCGTCATGGACACTGAAGTAGAGGTATTCCAGGCCACGCCCTTTCATGAACTCTTCCACCCCCTGCAGCTTCGCAACCAAGGCGGTCTTCCCCGAACCCACCTCACCTAAACACACACACACAAATCAGTAAATAACAGCACAATGGGTAGTATACAAATTATGGATTGTAGCCTCGTCCATGCCAGCCTCCACTACTATAGTGCTAACACCAATGCAGTTTAGTACTTATACCATAAAATCTTTCATTTTAAAAGACAGGGAGCAAAAAATCCTAATTTAGTAGAAGCATGTTAAATGGCTAACTGAAGCCAACACACCATTGCTAAAGATGAACCATTTGTTTATGCATCCTGCTGCTATTTATCATGCTCTGAGCTGCATTAGTAACATAATGCAGGGTGAAGTGAAAGGATGTAGTGTGCACCAAACACCATTCCTAATTAGAATTGCACAATTATAGGGCTGCACCTAAAGATTATTTTCATTGACAAATAATCTGCACATTACTTTCTTGATTCATTTATCATAAGGTTTAGAAAGTGCCTGAAAATGTCCCATCACACTCTCTTAAACCCCAACCAGCAGTGCAAATAAACAAATATATTCAGTTTAGAATCACAAAGGACAAAAAAGGGACCAGAAACGTATAATCTTTGCCCGTTAAATGACATAAGCAATTAATTGATTAGCTAAATATTTGCAGGTATATTTTCTGTTGATCACCTATTTACTTAATCAACTCATTACTTCAGCACTAAACATGTGTGTGAAGCACAAATGCAATAGTCTAGAGCTACACAGCTTCATTGTAGAGGGTTTTCACGTCGGATCAAACAGCCCTAACATGCTGTATACCGTACACATATTGACAATAGACTGTATCTGCATTTGTCCTGTCTTTATTTTTTACAACCTCAGCCTGACATGGTTATTGTTACTGTGTTATATTGTAAAGGTCAAGGCAGCATCAATTCTTGCACTGTGCCACATCATGCAATGCATCATACAAGCAGAGCCTGCTGATGTTGACATGGATGGCAAAAGCTTTAAAGCCATACGACGGTAAACAAAATCGCTGATTAGCTGGAATGGGTTGCAGGCTGCGGATTATCCCAGACGGGTGTGTGTGTGTGTGTGTGTGTGTGTGTGTGTGTGTGTGTGTGTGTGTGTGTGTTAGGGGATACGAGGACCGAGCGTCCTCTCAGCCTCGGTCACACAAAGCCCCGTGGGTGCATTCAATAATAAGGCACATCCTGGTGGTCTGTCTTCTCCCCTCAGCATCATCTCCACCTAGCTGCTACTAGCACCACTGAATGCTAGAATGACTTGCAGCGTTTCAAAGCGGCCCGACTCTCCCTCATAAGATGATGGAGGAGGAGGAGGAGGGGAGGGGGAGGTGCGTCTGTGCAGGCTCTCAGAAACATAAATAAATAAAAATACATACACCTGTCTCTGTCTCTCTGTCTCTGTTGAACACAAAAGCACAATCACTCCCTGAGCAAGCTAGCGTTAAGTCAACCAGGGGAGATGAGCACAGAGCTAGCCGTGCTCAGCAGCTAGCCGGGAGGCTGCACACATTCACAGATACCCACCCATGACCAGGACATTTCTCCCCGACGGTAGCTTAGATCTTGAATGGGTGGACACTTCACTCAGGATGGTGGACCTGCAGACACAACAGTCCCGTTACAACACGGTTAAAACAAGACGTCTTCATTCATTAACAAACAACGAGCTAAGTGCCAGTCAGTGTGGTGCTGATGCTAGCTTAGCTACATTAGCATGCTAGCTGTCAAACCATCCTCGTCCCCGGCTCAGTGGAGCCTCCGCGTCCTCAAACCCTGCTCATAATAACAATAAAACCACATATCGCCCACCATAAGTCCTGTCCGTCATCGTCCTCCTGGTTGGAGTTATCCAGTGTGCTTTTGGGTCCAGTTGAGGTGGAGGATAATAATGCACTCCTCCCTGAAGTCGCCATCTTCGCAGGGCTTGTTGTATATATCGAGCAGAGTACCCGGATGTAGCCGCCGTGTGCTAAGCTAGCCTGGTGCACCGCTCAACGGGGCCGGGGCGTGGTCCCCGCAGAGAGACACATCTGGACCGGTCATCAAGTCCACAAATGAGTGTGTTATATAGAAAACACATCTGTGATAAACAGGCTGAAGGGGGGGTTAATGTAATACCATTATAGGGTCATGTTGACTGGGAACTACATAGCTTTTAATGCAGTGGTTCTCAAACCTGTGAAATTACATTACAGTCATTTAGCAGAAATATTTTTTCAGCCTAACCAGCTCAAAGCATTTTTGGTTGAAAATAAAAGATGTAATAAACAGCACTGTGCCATCTGTGTCTGATTTATTAAACTGACAACACTGAAGATTGCATTGTTGCATTGAAATCAATTGATTAACTTACTTATATTGTATTGCATATTATTATAAACACTTGTATTGAATATGTATTAAATAACTATTTAAAGGATTCATATATTTGTATCTCACGTACCCCCATTTGAGAACCACTGGTCTAATGAACCAATGTATTCTAGTGGTATAAAGCCAAGGATATTATATTACATTACATTACATTACAGTCATTTAGCAGACGCTTTTCTCCAAAGCGACTTACAATCAGTAGTATATTACATATCATTCACCCATTCACACACTGATGACAGGCTACCATCAAGGTGCCACCATCAGACTCTAACTAACATTCATGCAACATCCAGTCCACACCGATGGCAAGCCTTCAGGAGCAACTTGGGGTTAAGTGTCTTGCCCAAGGACACATATGCATGTAATACACATCTGTGTCTGATTTATTAAACTGTCAACACTGAAGATTGCATTGTTGCATTGAAATCAATTGATTAACTTACTTATATTGTTATTGCATATTATTATAAACACTTGTATTGAATATGTATTAAATAACTATTTAAAGGATTAATATATTTGTATCTCACGTACCCCCATTTGAGAACCACTGGTCTAATGAACCAATGTATTCTAGTGGTATAAAGCCAAGGATATTATATCAATTATAGGCTATTACAATTGAATAATATAATAGTTTTTGCTACAGTGTGCCCTATGCTTGTCCTGGCCGATTTATCAGAATAAATCTGGATAAATTGGGCTTTCACAAATCCGATTCAGACTAAATATCCTCTTAAAATGTGCCTCGTAAGTTAATGCCTTGATTTGTGAATAATATGGCACTGGGCCTAAATCCACAGGATTGAGATAAAGCTGTAATACCATGTAGGAATTGGATGCACTTCAAAGTGACCAATATGCATAGCCTATATTAAAAGTTGAAATAAAGAGCACCAGTGATTTTAAAACAGGTTTAGACAATAACACAAGTAAAGTTATACAGCCCTGTATTAAACATCTAAAGTTGCCTACTTTTGCAGTTCAATACACTCATTCAGTTTTGAGAATATTAGAAGTCAGTGCACGTTTAGCAGGGATATAAGATCAATATATATTGTTTTATAACCCTGGTGGGTAATAAGGTGGTGATGAAACAGGAGCCAACAAATGTAAACTACAAAACAATTCGAAAACCAACAAAACCCATTAAAAACTTTAAAAACAGCACTTGGAGAACCTATATTTTCTAATTACAGCAGCAGAAAACGCTTCATACATTATGCTCAGGCGATTTAAATGGATCTGAACCAATGAATATTGGGCACAGTGTGAACCTTAATAACTACCAAGTGGTCTCAGGTGTGCGGTCATCGCTTGTTATTAAACCGCTGAAGCACATCGCAGCCAATCAAAGCTGAGAAACCGGAAAATCAGTTTTTATACGCTGCAGTTCACTGTAACAACCACCAGATGGCGCTGATGCACCGTGCTCCGAAGGCAGCTGGTCCCCGGGCACGGTGCGCTCTCTGCGGCCCCCGGTGGAGCCAGCGGATTACAAACTCCAGTTAAGTGGCGCACCGTCCTCCTCCTCCTCCTCCTCCTCATCCTCCTCTTCATCTTGCATCCTCACCGCCCTGTGGGGATTGGAAAGCAGCAACTGTCTCCGTCAAAACCGTCCGGGCTCTGCAGTGTAGGGGACTGAGGAGAACCTATAGACAAAGAGTGAGAGGAGGGAGATGGGTCCGGAGGCGGTGAGGCATCCCTGATTGTCAAGTAGGCTAAACGGCAGTGAAGTTCTCTCGGCTCTGCTCGGATCTTTTCTCCAGGTCGTTGAGGTGAGTTTTCTCTCTGCAGGAGATGCATGTCTTACCTGCTTGCATGACAGCTGTGGAGGTTATTCCAAACATCTGCCCTGTGCATTTTTCCTGTATTGACTTATAAGTATATCAGTTGTTCATCAATTGTTTATAACCAGATGTGTCATATTTATTATTCAACAGCTTGGGAGACTTTGTCGATTTTTTTTTTTAAGGCAAATTATTCTGTAGAATTAAACAGAACTTAAAACTGTCATTTTTTACAAGGTTTTAGGCAACAGCATTTTATCATTATTAAAATACCACAGTGATTTGAGAGGAAATACTGTGAAATACCTCGAAGGCTACTCTTGAAATGCCTCTGCTTTAATTTATCTCTGCTTGAGGGCTACAAAACAAGATAAGCCCTATGGGAGAGGGAGATCTGCTTCATTCTCTGTCTGTCTTTTCCTCTCGCTCCTCTGCTTCATTCACTCTCACTTGCCTTCCTTTCTCCAGTTTTTTGTCTCACTCCATCCCTCTAATCCCCCCTCTCACAACCTCTGTCTCCCTCACTCTCACTGCTTCTCTCTCTGTGTCAGCTCTAATAACACTGCGAGTTCGCAACACCAGACTGCTTCACTTCTGATACTACCCTCTGTCTTTTTTTTTCTCGCACCCAGCCGCCTTCCCTGTGTGCACTCTTTCAGCTGAGCATGTTGGTGTCACTGTCAATGATTAATATTCCATAATAGGGTTTGCATAACATGCCACATAGTTCTTTAGTTCTTTTGCTACCCGTGTTGTGTCTGGATGGCGATGTTACTCCTTTTTGACTGATAATCAATATGTGAACAAGCAATTACAGTAATTGATGTTATAGACCTACCTTTGGATGAATCATTAATGCCACTTTTGCCACAGTCCCTCTGCACAGGTGCAAACGTGAAGGTGAATGGTCACACACATATACACATTTGCACAAACACACACGGTCAAGGCCAGGGTCATGGCAATCAAGCGCTAAGGCATGATTGATTGTCACAGAGTGGAGAAGCTGACAGTGAGGATCTTACGAATTACCTTTAGACGTCTCTCACTGCCCAGAAATCAATCATTACTACTCAGTTTTGTCGTTTGGGCATTATTTGGATTTCCACACATATTTCAGAGCACATTTAACAGTTTGTTACAAATCGTTCAGCCTCTAAATCTGCAGTTTGCATGTTTATGCTGGTGATTGTAACTTCCATCAACAGTAAAACGGTGAGAAATTGCATTTTCTGTAGTCATATTTCTTGGGGGAAAAACACAGAAATGATGTCGGTCAAGCTCTGAGTACCTAAACCTTCCCCACAAATGCATTTCATTTTTACAACAGTACATGTAAAACATCTGTCAGCTTTCCAAAACCCTTTTGGGACTTTTTCTCGCCAAAAGGCTATTGCAAGATCCTGTGACGAAGTGTGATTTGAAACTTCATTGTCACCTCTGGTAATGTGCAACACATGTGACAGCTGATCCTTTGCTGTACAGTAACGGCAGATCCGGCACACAGCTCTCCTAGAATACAGTTGCTGTAGAAATCGTCCACATCCTCTGTCACTTATCGGTGTCATCTGCTGTCACCCGGAACAGACTGGCATCTGCTGCTTCCCGCACACACACACACACACACACACACAAACACACACATGCAGACATGTCACCACCATGCAGCGGGGCACAAGCAGAAAAAAAAAATAGCTACGCACCACCTACACACAGGTCTCTGCTGTATGCTACAAACCTGCCCTGTGGCTCTGTCCACACCCGTTTGTCTGTATACAGTCCATTCAGTGAGTTTAGCTAAAAATAATCACCGCAGCCAACACACACATGGAACATGAATTATGGAAGACAGAGAGAGTGAGAGAGAGCGAGAGGGATACATCCAGGTCAGAGTCAGACCCAGTTCCAAAAGCTTTGCTCCCTAAGGATGATACTACTAGACCACTGCATTAATATTCAGTTGGTACCATCTAGCACATCAGACCTGGGGTTATCCTTTAATTTGTATTAACTGGACTTGAGGCTACTCAGGGTTTCAGCCCAGTTCTCCGTGTACATTATGGGGCTGGGAAAATGCCTTTTAAGATTAATTATATATGCCACGTATAATGTGTTTCCAAACTAATAGTAATAGATTTCTAGGTGGTGTCAACTGGATCCTGCTGTAGAAATTGTAGGCTTTTGAGTAAAGAGCACATGTGAGAAGCTCTTTAAAGTTTTATTGATTATACTTTGATGCATTCTTAAGTGTACTATCTACTGTCCTGTACAAAGTGTTCTGTACTGCACTGATTGATACCAGTGTCATATCTTTCCATTAAATATGAAGCTACACTCAGGAGATGTGCAGCTTAGCAAAGCATGAAGACTGAAAGCACGGGGAGCAGATAGCCTGGCTTTGTTTAAAGGTAACAAAGTCCACCTAAAGCTCACTCAATGTTTGCACAAAAGATGAATGATGAGTTAGAAAGTGTAAATTAGACAAAGCTAGACAAGCTGTTCCTAGTCTTTATGCTAAGCTAAGCTAAGCTCCTAGGTGTAGCGTCAGGCATATCCTACATAAGAATGGTATCGATCTTCTCATTTAATTATCGGCAAGAAAGCGATTAAGCGCATATCCCGAAATGTCAAACTATTCCTCTAAAGGTCCTGCACACCCACACAAGTTTTTTCCGTACTTCATAATATCTCTGGTCAGGTTGCAGGTGGAAGGAATTATGCTGGGAATTACACCAAGTCACAAGAGTCCATGTATTATTAAGAACTGTAAAGGTGTTCGCTTCACTCGAACAGGTGCAACAAAACTAAAAGGAGAGCGAGGAAGATGTCAATCAAGCCGAGTCTGCACATGCCCACACAGGTCTAATTAAGCAGAATAATTGAACACACCTGTGTGGGTGGTTGATGGATGTGCACGGCCTTAAAGATCAAGAGCGTTGTCCCTTGTAACACATTAAACTTTATTGACATGCGTGTGTCATATTGACCATCACTGCTGTATACAAAACCTCCTTTAGGATTTGTTTTATAGTTCATTACCTTGAAGCAGGAGTAGCTAGATTTTGTGTTGGAATCAGCTCTCACCTTGAACAAATAAAAAGCCCCAGATATTTTCAGACCTCATTGTGATGCGGGTTGTTTTCTTGCAATTTAAATGCGATTTAGACTTATTTCATAATTAACAATTCATTTCACTTTATCATGGGGGAAAAAACGTCTGTCATGGCGATTAGATGCTGACAGTATTCAGTATTCTATTTGGGGACTGTGAACATTATACACTGTGGAAACCTGAGGAGAAACCCAGCCAATTTGTTCTGGTTGCTCAGCAGATCTTGTGTGTGTATGTGTGTGTATGTGAATGCGCGTGTGTATACAGAATATGTACAGACATCCGAATGCAAGTTTTGCATTAACATGCATATGCTTAATTGTGTGTGTTGGTGTTAATTGTGCAGGTTATGTGTGTATTTGTGTGTATTTAGGGACCTTGTCTGTTATTCAGTAGCTCCAGAGTCCTGACCTTGAAGGGTTTGAGTGCTGTCTGCTTAGTCACGGCCGCTGCATCTGCTCATGTGAAAGCAAACAACAGTTCATCTATCTGTCTATTTATCTGTCTGTCTGTCAGTCTATCTTTAAGAAAGTAACCCTGTCTTTCATCTTCTCTCTCTCTCTCTCTCTCCTTTCAGTGTGTGATTGTGTGTTCAGCATGAGTAACATCTATGAGTCTGCAGAGGCCACGCTGGGCTTCATCAGCTCCCCGTGCCTGGCCAAAGTGGAGCTGAGAGTGGCCTGCCGGGGGATCTCGGACCGCGACGCTCTCTCCAAACCCGACCCATGCGTGGTGCTGAAGATGCAGTCGCACGGGCAGTGGTTTGAGGTAAAGTAATGGGGGTGGGTTGAGGTTGGGGTAAGTGTGTCTCCAGTCCAGAGAGACGTGTTTTTATGACACAGTTTCATAAACAGCAAATGAAAGTAAAATGGTTACATCAGTCAGAGTGTCCTTGCTTGTAAAACTCATTCAGCCATTCGCTGTGGGAGTCCACATAGAGCCCATAGGACTGATTGGCATAAAAGCTTTTTACAGCAATCCCCTAGTGATATAACATTATGGCCTTTGAAGCTTTTCATACACAATTTATCTTTGAGTTATGAAGGGTATTTTGCTTCTACTACAAACCTTTATCGTCAGTTTAAATGAAAAGAAGGGTTTTCAATCCGCACCATCGGCCTTGATTGATCTACGAGGCATATTATACGCGTCTTCATCAGCCCTCAGTGTTATGTTCCTCGAGGATTTCTCTGAATACAACACTCGAAGTTATTCAAGCTCATCATAGAATTCATGTTTGACTAAATGATCGTGTGCAATTAGGGACCTACGCTGTCATGCAGAGCTGTGATTGTGTTGCTAACCCTTCTCACGCTAAATTACGGGGTATGTTTGATTCTAATAAATGATGGATGATGATTCTGTCAGAAGGTTACAGAAATCATAACTTTTGGAGATTGCTGTACAGATTGTATTTATCTATCCAAATGCTTTTATTGTCACCTTGAAATGAAAAGTTTGGTGGTTTTGTTTCTTCTCTGAAATTAGCTCTCCAAAACAAATTGTCTTTCCCATTCATTTTGTTGATCATTTTTGATTTAGAAAATTACGATTTATATGATAATGGACCAAACTGCTGAAATTGGAAAAAAAAACTGAAAGGTCTTTTTGCTAGTAAGTTTTCCCTTTTTCCTCCTTTTATCTCTATGATCCAACCTGCTCTTTCAGGGGCTTCAGATGGAATATTCTACTTTGAGAAACATCTAATTCCCACTGTATTAGCTGAACTTTGTAAGAACACAGCATGAGGGAAAAGATAAATCTAGAGGAATTTCAAGAAGAAGAAGTGGATCTTAGTGCGTCTTTCTTCTCCTTCCCTTATTTCTGGGTGAGACAGACTTATGCTGAGTGCACTATCTTTCTATTTAAATATGTAGATACGTACACCCACGCATGCACACACGTCCTCACACATGCAGTGCTAGTGACCCACTCTAACACACATTCATGGATTTCCACTGGGGCTCAAGATCAAGTGCTCAGAAAGTAGTGCAGCATTATTCTGTCTTTGGAGACTCCACAAAACTTTGTGCAGTGTTCTGGTGTGTGTGTGTGTATTCATGTGTGTGTGTGTGTGTGTGTGTGTGTGTGTGTGTGTGTGTGTGTGTGTGTGTGTGTGTGTGTGTGTGTGTGTGTGTGTGTGTGTTACAAGAAGCCCCTTAGTGGGAGTGTGGGAATGGGCAAATGTTATCACTGCCCATCAGAATCAGAGTGTAATACAGTAATTGGATAATTGTTGAGAGAGTGTTCAAGCCACTGGGCTGTGTATGTATGTGTGTGTGTGTGTGTGTGTGTGTGTGTGTGTGTGTGTGTGTGTGTGTGTGTGTGTGTGTGTGTGTGTGTGTGTGTGTGTGTGTGTGTGTGTGTGTGTGTGTGTGTGTGTGTGTGTGTGTGTGTGTGTGTGTGTGTTTGTGTTTATGATTATTTTTGCTTTGATAAGATGCCAGCCTGTTGGGGTTAGTGTGAGAAAAAGGCCAAATCTGTTTGTGTGTGTGTTTTCTGAGTCTGCTGGCGTGCCATTCACTTTTGTGTCTGCATGTGTGTGTATGTTTGTGTGTGTGGGTCAAAGGGTTATCAACAATAAAAGGGACCCAGTTGTTGCTGCTAGGCTTGGATAGGTTTTGTCGGCAGCGCTGAGCCAGACTTTTGTTTGGCTTTCTATTGCTCTCTGCATCAGGCAGTTAGAGAGAAGAAAATGGGAGATCAATGTTCCAACGATAGTCGCTTCTTTGTGTTGTCAAACAGCTTGTGCGATGTTAGCCATCAAAACCAAAATCCATATTCCCAGTCCAATGCCCTCAAGTTGAAAAGTGTAAACAATGTGGTAATAGCTATTTGTGGTAATTGCTTCAGTGCAGAAAACATCTGCTGAAGTTCACAATCAATGCACAGTGACGTGTGTTGGGTGTTGAATAAAATATTTATACTCCAGTCTACTTTGGAAAGACCATAAAAAAACTAAATTGAAAGTAGAACTAATAAACAATACAGTAACACAGTTTTATGAAACTCAAAAAAATCCTTCTTATCTATGAAAAACATTAGAAACTGTGTGTTAGCAGTCTGTATAACAGAAAATGAATAATAGATTTTGTTGTTTGTCATCATGTGTTTTGTATGAAAGACGTTGTTGGTCCTTAAAATAGTTTTAAAGTAGTATTTTGATATTTAATTAGGCAATAAAAACAGTGATTAATATTAGAGTTGATATTTCAAATAAATTACATTATAAAACTACTCACTCAAGTATTTTTAATTGGACTTAAAAAGTAATAAAACAATGAGACAGACTGATTCATATGGAAATAATAATAGAAATCAATTTGACAGTTTAGCTTTGTATTTACTGTTGTAGTACTTGCACATACCAGATTATTTTTTCATTTACCAACTCTGCTATCATTTACATGATCCTCTAGGGGTTTGGCCGTGAAAGTCCTGGTGTCATTGAGAACATTTAAATCCACTAGAAGTTGTCTTCTTTTAGATTCCAATAAATTCATTGGATGAACTAGGGTTAACCTGGAGTTGTGTGTTGTGTGTGTGTGTGTGTGTGTGTGTGTGTGTGTGTGTGTGTGTGTGTGTGTGTGTGTGTGTGTGTGTGTGTGTGTGTGTGTGTGTGTGTGTGTGTGTGTGTGTGTGTCCATGCGCCCTTGCCTCTGTGCACATGCATGCACATGTGTGTTTTCAGGTGGACCGTACAGAGGTGATTCGCAGCAGTAGCAGCCCAGTCTTCTCCAAGATCTTCCTGGTGGATTACTACTTTGAGGAGGTCCAGAGGCTCCGCTTTGAACTTCATGACATCAGCTCTGGCAACAATGGCCTCCGCGACGCTGACTTTCTGGGAGCCATGGAGTGCACCTTAGGACAGGTCAGTGTGTCTATTTCACTGGTCAGTGCTTGACCAGATGGGGAGCATATGTGAAACAGAGTATGATATGATAGATAAGTACACAAAAAAGTGATTTAGTGAAGCTTTAGCAGAGTTCTGGACTCTTACTGCAATACCCATGTTAACTTGCTATTACTGTCTCCTTCCACTCTACACTATTCATCAAAAGAGACATCTCCTACAAGCCAAGCTTATTTAAATGAATATGAAACAGCATGTTAGGTAGGTCGCTGCACAAGCTAAGTGGTGCGTGAGAGTGTAGTGTGGAGGTCACATCTAAACTGCGAACGATAAGAGCATGCTTCTACAGGTGAATGCATGACAGGAGTGCATTTATGTGCATCAGTGAATGCAAAATTGCATTAAACCAGTATATCACATACGGTGTGGGTGTTATGTCTACCAGTGCAGAGCATGTACATCTCTGTGAGACCTATGCAGGCATGAATGCAGAGTGTAAGACATAAAGGCTCATGTTTATAATCCTTTGGTAAAGTGAATGGAGCTTGTTGGGATTTTAAACGTCTGCATCAGGTAATGTGTACTTTAATAAGGGCAAGAGAGCAACTTTAAGATTAGAAAGGCCAACTTTAGACGTGGAGGAAATCCTTATGTGGTCTTTTCACTTGAGGTCGCTTTCTTTCACTATCTGCATTTACATTGAGCTTTCGATGTCCTCGAGTCCTTAGTTACGTACAGCCCTGACTGCTTTAGATTTTTTCAAAGCATTTATATGTGCAGACGTTTATACATATGTCGTTTTTTCTCACTAAATGGTGTTGTTGCCTCTCTTTGATTTGAAGATGTGTTTTGTTTACGTGCTTTAAATATCCAAGAACATTTAATAAAAAATATTCCAATTTCTGTAGTCCTTATTTACAAGTTGATTTCAGGATATCACAGGCGGAGTCACACTGAGAAAAAGGAAATAGAGTGATGGCAAAAAGGACACAAGTTCCAAAAAGTATTAAAGTGTTTGTGTCCACTACCCATTGTCAGAGACACTGTCAGCAACATAAAGCTTTCGGATTTACAATAGTTGGGAGAGCTGAGATAACTGACACGGACAAAAGGGATTCTGTAGGCGAGAGCCAGCGAGGTTCATTGAAGAGGGATAACATTTTGTATGTGTTCAAACAACAACATTCAGGCTGCTGCGGTCTATCCAGAGTGTTGTTAAGAAAAGGAGAGCATTATATAAGTGCAATAAGAAAGCACCAGAGGCACATTTGATCATTTCAAAAGTGATTGTTACTGATCTGTTTATAGAAATCCATGTTGTAGAAAATTGAGACAGATAATAGAAAAGTGAGTGTTATATAATGCTGTTTGTGGCTTTACTGTGTTTATTTTGGATCTTTTTTGCGTGTTCAGTGGCGGCACCTATAGTTGCTGGTTTCATCACTGGAAAATGTAGCCAGGGGGAAGCGATGTTACAGATGCATTGTGTCAGTGATTTTGACACAGACAGCATGTGAGCGATTATACAAGACATGTGGTCCTTGTATCATCTCAATCAATATTTATATTTTACCAATTGATCACATGACTACCAATGTGATAAAACTACAGAGAATTATTACCCAACTCAGCAGTGTGCCTCTTTAAGGCATCTTTCAACACTTTTTTTTAAATTTTCTTGTTAACATAATTGAGCATTTAGCATCTTAAGAGCCACATTTCTTTCTTGGGAGTTGGTGAAGACCAAAAACGAATCAAAAGGAAAATGTATACATTTAGAAATACTGTTCCAAATGAATTATAAAAAGGCTACTGTTTGCTAACACGTTTGGCATATCAACTTAAAAATAATATGTCAGCATTGTGTCTACAAGCTTGCTTCTACTCTCCCCAAGTGGCCAAAACATTTTTATTTCAGGTTTTATGAATAATGAAATTGGAGGCAGGAAACGTTTGTTTTCCTTGTAATATTTCATTTTAAAATAAAACATAGCTAAAGCCTTTTTTATATTTGTATATCTAAACTGACACCTGTGTGTCACTTGTTTTTTTTAGATTAACTCTGAATCAAATGACTCCCTGCAATATGAAAGCATTAATGGTACTGCAGAGAAACAAAGCTCCTTGTTTTAGTTTGCCTGTCTGTGTGTCGGACACCCTCACCGACCTCCCAATGTAAACTCGAGCAGTCACTTAAAGCTTGTGTAACACCTGGCCAGCCCAAAATAATAATGGGAGAAAATAGTCCAGGAGCTGGCAGAAGAAACCAGAGATACAACACCTGAGAAAATTACATTTGACAGGTAGTGAGAAAGGTGACTCCACCATGCTGCTTTCTGTCTATTGGATGTGTAAAGTAGGCAGTTGTATGCTAGTGTTAAGGAGAAGTGCGAGGTAACACCAGGGTGACAGTAACAGGGAGAGCTTGTCCCTCCGAGGAGAAACACCGGAATATGTGAGCTGATGTTGTGAACTCTTTGTTTCTGTTTGTTTCAGATCGTCTCTCAGAGGAAACTGACCAAAGCTCTACTCAAACAGGGAAACACTGCTGGGAAGTCCTCCATAACTGTACGCCACTGTTTCCAGAGTCAGCCCCACCACTATTACACACACACACATGCACCCACAAATCACTCACGCACCCTCTCTTGCAGTCAGACACTCTGAAGATAATTAATTTGATGTTGTTGCCTGTTCAATCTGTTCTGTTCGTCATTTCCATCTAATTTTCTCTCACCTCCTTCCTCTACCTCGCCCTCGCCCTCTCTCTCTACGCCTCCCCCTCCTCATCTTCTTCCCCCTTTTCTTCCCCTCTCCACTCCCCCCTATAAAGGTGACAGCAGAGGAGTTGTCTGGTAACGACGATTACGTTGAACTCTCCTTCAGCGCTCGTAAGCTAGACGACAAGGTTAGTGTGATTGTGTGTGATCTTTCAAAAAGATTAAAAACCTGTGGTTTTCCCTCAGATATGGGAGGAATTAATATTCAGAGATTTGTTTGAATGTGTGCTGTGCAGGCAGGTGTGTGTGTGTCTATGTGAGGAAGTATGTGGGTGGAGGGCTTTGGGAAATGGCGATGAAGCAACCCATGCACAATACACAAAAGTACTATCTGGCATTAGAGGAGGCCTGCTGAGATAGGTGAGCAGCCCCCTCTCCTCAATAAATCCCTCCTATCTAAGCCACACCACCACACACACAGATAACTATATTAATTGTCAGCCTCCACACACACACACACATGGCCACGGATGACTAATCCAAACAAGTTGGGCCTTAGGGGAAAGATAGAAGAAAGCCGGGGAGGGGCGGATAAATTGGAGAAGACAGGAAAGGGATGGGTGGAAGAAAGGAAGAAATAAGGGGTGAAATAATGATTCTGTTAGTGTTTGAATGATTTATGGTGATCAAAGGCAGTTATGAGGCAACGCCTCACATGTGTGTTTTCCCTGTAAAGGATTTCTTCAGCAAGTCAGACCCTTTTCTGGAGATTTTTAGAATAAATGATGACGGGACCGAGTCGCTGGTACACAGAACTGAGGTAATTACATGCACACACAAACACGCATAAAGAAGTATTATTTTCTGCCTCAGGCCTGTGATTAACAAAAACTGTTATGTTTTTTGCTCTGCAGACGATCATGAACAATCTGAGCCCAGTTTGGAAATCATTCAAAGTCTCCTTTAACACACTCTGCAGTGGTGACCACGATAGGGAGCTAAAGGTGAGTCTGCAACTGTAACTATTTCTTACATCATTTTATTTAACCTTCACTATAATATGCAACAATCTGAGCCTTGGCTAAAGTTCCCTTCATTATTTAAGTTCCAAGGAGACATAATGCACATTAAGAGGGAAAGGCCAAACAGCACCCGAAGGCCTGCAGGTGTTTCTTTGCAAGGTGTTTTGTTTTTGTGCAGCATACAAATGATGCGATTTGTAAAAACATTCACAAAGTGCCACATACCCACACGTATATAAATGAATCAAACCCTGTGAGCAAGAAACAAAGCAGCCTCAATCATCTCCTTCCAGAGTCATGAGTTGAGGTCAGGTCATGTGCTGCCTTTCCCTTTCGTCCTGATGTGTTATTTAAAGAGCCGGACTGGTGTGAAAGAGCTCAGTGGTCGTCCTAAACTCTCACCTTTACTTGCCAGAATAGATCTTTGCGCGCGTGTTTGTGCATGTGAGAAAGCGGTGGCCGCACATCAGCTCCAAACAGTTATTCTCACCATGAATAACCATGAACTCGTTCATTAAATATTCAGAGGCGTCTTAACTCTGCATGGCTCCTGACAGCAGGAGAAAGGGCTCACACACTCACTCGCACACATGCATGCCATCGGCTATGGTTTCCACGGCTACCTGTTTGAAGCATCAGAGCTATAGTGAGAAATGGCAGGGCAGAGATTTCTATTCAGACCAGTGCTTCCTTTACACCGCGCTCTTAACTGACCAATGCATAAATGCATAACCCTCCTCTATAGCCTGTCTGTCTCACGCTTTGTGTTTCTCCTTATCCGTTTCCTCCACCTCTCTACTTTTCTGAGCGTCCCTCTGATGGTCTCTCTCTCTCTCTCTCTCTATTTTTGCCAACTGTTAGTATTCAGCGAAGGGAACGGAGATTCTTCTTTTTTTCATTACTCACTCGCACAGCTCTCAGCAACTTCAAGTAGAAGCCAGTCTGCAAAATCGAGCGCTCGCTCTCTCACGCACACAAAAATGATTGCCGAAAATACAGACAAGCATACAATCTACAAATGATCAGACACGCACTTCAGGTGCAGGCACTTTGTAAGCTAAAGTGGGAGATAGGAAATAAGGGGATTACTGCCAGTGGTTGCTGTTAATCAATCGTTGTTGGATTGTTTCTGAAGACGAGATGTTGGAGTGACCTCAGGCAAGAAGGTCACAAAGCTCAACAGCAAAATGACACGATGCATAGCCATTAAATCTTTGTGAAGGGCAGAAGCATCTATCTCTCCCTTGTATGGTAAGTGTCTCTGTTGACCATAGTGATGTATTATTATTGATTATAAAACCTCGGTGGGACAGTCGAGATAGTGGTGCCATTTTGACACCTTTTTTAAAATATAATGTTGTTTCTTTATTATGTGCAGAGCCATGGCCCGCTGACCCGCACATTTCACTGGTGATTGAGGCCATTTATCTTGCCTGGCAGCTCCTTTGAGAGAAACAAACTATTACGATGAAACACACACACACGTACACACATAAAGCGCTCTCTTAAGCCACGTCCCTCTCAGCATCCTCCGATTAATATTTCACCGCTCCATTGCCCCCCCACCAACACCGCCTTATCAATCATTCAGCATGGCATTTCCCTGCATGCCATGGGTGCACGTGTGTATGTGTTTGTGTGTACATTTAGATGACAGTGTTGCAGCTACACTCTAATGAATGAACGTGTGCACTTGTGTGTGTGTGTGTGTGTCTCTTTGTGTCTGTTCCAGTGCACAGTCTGGGACTGGGACTCTAATGGAAAACACGACTTTATTGGGGAGTTTCAGACCACCTTTAAGGAGATGAGAACAGAGCAGGAGGGCAAACAGGTGAGCACACACAAGGAGACGGAAAGAGTAACGACTGCACGCCAACTCACCATTAAGATGAATGGTTTGATAATAGTTGGATCTTTGTCACACCTTTATATACAGTATATATACCAATAAGCTGGTGATGAGGACAGGTTAACCATCCAACACGCCGGAAGATAAACATCTCAGAATTAC
The DNA here is from genome assembly GCF_027596085.1 of Anoplopoma fimbria. Lineage (NCBI taxonomy): Eukaryota > Metazoa > Chordata > Actinopteri > Perciformes > Anoplopomatidae > Anoplopoma > Anoplopoma fimbria. The sequence continues at coordinate 3,343,335 of NC_072458.1, read as the reverse complement.
AAAACATATAACACGTATACAATTAGAACTCAATCAAAACATTTGGAAAAAATGTCCACACATGCATCTGTTCACAAACACTAACATAAGTTATACTGAAAATTGTAAAGCAAGTAGGTACACCATAAATAGATATTTCAGACCTCTTGGATGACATGACATTTACGAGTGTGTGTGTGTGTGTGTGTGTGTGTGTGTGTGTGTGTGTGTGTGTGTGTGTGTGTGTGTGTGTGTGTGTGTGTGTGTGTGTGTGTGTGTGTGTGTGTGTTTGGCCAGCTTCAGTGGGAGTGCATCAACCCTAAATACCAGATGAAGAAGAAGAATTACAGAAACTCTGGCGTTGTCATTCTCAACCACTGCAAGGTGAAGTCTCTCCCCGTATGAGTCCCACATGTCAAGTAGGAATGATTGTCTTCATTATTGATTAAAGATGCCCTGTGGAGTTATATTAACATTCAATGTGTCTCACCATAAAAGCACTGTGTGTCTTTTTGAATGATTGCTTGCTAGCAGTCTTCTTCTTCTTCCCTGCCTTTATTGGCCTCATTTATACGCTTCTTGGTGCGTTATCGTTGACCAACTCTTACTTAATGGAGTAGTGTGAAATCCGTGGCAGGAATTTGGGTGTGTGTAGCTTGAGTGCATCCCCGGATATAATCCCCTCGTAAAATCATAGCACTTCTTGTGTACAGAAAACTCCACAGGGTAACTTTAATCTGCCAATTAATTGTTTAGCTGATTAATTGTTTACTGTTTAAATGTCACAGCGAATAATGCTTCATTCTCAAAGGTATCATCTTCAAAATGCCTGTTTTGTCCAACCTACAGTACAAAAACAAAGATATTAAATCAAATAAAGCACAGCTAAATCCACCTCATTCAGCTTTTATTATATGCTACCTTGACTCCATGTCTCAACATCCCCCTGACAGATCATCAAAATGTATTCCTTCCTGGATTACATCATGGGAGGCTGCCAAATCCAGTTCACAGTGAGTTTTGTCACATATAATCTCCTCAATATTTATAGCAACATGTCATTTTCTGTCCATGCCCACTCATGCGGTGTGTGTGTGTGTGTTTCTGTCTCAGGTGGCAATAGACTTCACAGCATCCAACGGGGATCCCAGAAACAGCTGCTCCCTCCACTACATCCACCCCTACCAGCCCAACGAGTACCTCAAAGCACTGGTGGCTGTAGGAGAGATCTGCCAAGACTATGACAGGTAGAAAGCACTTCATCAATCATCATTTATCTATCGATGACACACGCGCACACACACACACATACACACTAGTTTTCCCTCTCTAGGCTTTTGTCCTTTTTTTGTCCTTGCCTCTGTACCTTTCTCGATCGTTTCCAGTGAATCACGTGCCTTTCTCTTTCTCCAGTGATAAAATGTTCCCTGCGTTTGGTTTTGGAGCACTGATACCACCTGACTTCAAGGTAGGACATGTGTGTGTGTGTGTGTGTGTGTGTGTGTGTGTGTGTGTGTGTGTGTGTGTGTGTGTGTGTGTGTGTGTGTGTGTGTGTGTGTGTGTGTGTGTGTGTGTGTGTGTGTGTGTGTGTGTGTGTCTGCAGTAGCAGGGGGAGTTCTGGTTACTTTAGATTTAGATTTGAGTTCTCTTTGTGAGGCACAGATTGCTTTTGATCAACATGAAAAGAGAATGCATCTGTCAACCTGTAAATTGGACTGAACATGTGGCGCTTAACGGCTCTGTGTTCTCTTTCTGCCTATCGTGAAGGTTTCACATGATTTCGCCGTGAACTTTGATGAGGACAATCCTGAATGTGCTGGTGAGCTATTAAACAAACACACACACACACACTACACTATATTTACACAGACTTCTTGACTCACAGAAACTTTTATTGATGTGCCACAGGACCAAAGCAGTCCTGCAGTAGCACTGCTGCACGCCTCTCATCTCTCCCTCCCAGTTATTCCCATAATTCTCCCTTTAAATCTGTCCCCACTCTCTGTTTCCTCCCCTCAAATATACAAACACACACACTTTAACACACACACATGCAGCTGGGAGATTTGTCACTATGCTGCAGGAAGTATTTCGGTCTCTAAGATACAGAGAAAAACAACACTAATCTCTATGTGTGAAATGGGCTTCTGAGCTCTTCTCCCCACATAGCTGCATTCCTGCCGTGAAGGTGTGTGTGTGTGTGTGTGTGTGTGTGTGTGTGTGTGTGTGTGTGTGTGTGTGTGTGTGTGTGTGTGTGTGTGTGTGTGTGTGTGTGTGTGTGTGTGTGTGTGTGTGTGTGTGTGTGTGTTTGAGTTGCTGTGGACTTGGTATGAATGCTCTCTGAAAAATGCCCAGTCACCTTGTAGTGTAATCACATCACTGATTTACTTTAGCAGATACTTTTGGAAGAACAAGAACTCTGACTTGGAGAGGTCACAAATAGAGGGGAAGATAAATATAGAAGTGTCAAAAGAACCTGTGTGTGTGTTTTGCAGGGATCCAAGGCGTGGTTGAGGCCTACCAGAATTGCCTCCCTAAGATCCAGCTCTACGGGCCCACCAACATCGCCCCAATCATTCAAAAAGTTGCTTCGTCTGCCTCAGAGGAGATGCACACCAAAGAGGCCATGGTGAGCGAGAGAATGAGAACGATTTTTTGAAAAAGGAAAGTCTTGGCTATTTTGTTCCTTTTTTTGTGACTGTTGGTGTTTGCCCTGGCACACAGGAGGACAAGGAAAAGACAAATAGCAATGAAAAAACTGAAAATGAGACATCAGAGCGGATAAAAGATGGGACTTATATGGGCAGGAGGAGATGCATTGAAGAGAGGGAGGAAGTGCTTGATATTAATTTAATTCCAGTCATAAATTTTAGAGCACAAATTCCTCTCTGCCGTAATTCCTCCCACTTCTTTCTTGCTCTCTAGTGGATTAGAATGAGTTTTATTCAAATTAGCCCCTGACAAGAAGCCCCTTTTAAAACATGAAAAATCATCGAACATCTATTCCTCCCCTCCCATCAGGAATACTTCATCCTGCTGATCCTGACAGACGGCGTCATCACCGACATGGCGGACACGCGGGAGGCCATTGTGCATGCGTCCCACCTGCCCATGTCGGTCATCATCGTCGGTGTGGGCAACGCAGACTTCACAGACATGCAGATTTTGGACGGGGACGACGGGATCCTGCGCTCACCAAAGGGCGAGCCCGTCCTCCGCGACATCGTTCAGTTCGTCCCCTTCAAGGACTTCAAACACGTGGGTGGTGATTGAGGAGGGGTAAAGGGGCGAGGGATAAAAGTTTTTAATTTCTTGATGCAATGCATTCGGGCAGGAAATATGACTAATTCTCCAGGGAGGTCAGGCAACATCAAGAAATATACAAATGGGGGCACTACATAACTGAAGAGCTTTCTCAAGCTGAATAACAACATAAAAGGGCATAAGAAATGTGAAGTTATAAAAGACTACCTGGACATGAAACGTTAAGGAATTTCGAATTCAAGGCTGCAGACTTTAAAAAAGCCTCTAAGTGGGCCCAAGTGTTTTTTTCAATACAGTTGCCAGAACAACACCTGAGGTAATGTACTGAAAAACAAAGGTTTCACATATATACTGCAGATAAAAACGTATGCAAAAGTCTCATGTGAAACACAGTAAATATGGTGACATAACCTCTATAATAATCAATGCCCCCACATGAAGACCAGCATTCAAACCGCTCCTGTGCCTCGTGCGGCAATTCCTGTATAGGGGTTTTGCAAATACAGCCTTATTTGTTCTGGTACAACCAGTAGCTGATGGTGGCTTAACTTTTGATAGAGATTGTTATGCAGCTGACATTATTGATTTAGTTTGATCCCTTTTTGACACTTCTGTACTTGTGCTTTCGTTACACTATGTTTTCTGTTGTCCTGTTACGGCCACTTGCTGTTCATCATCAAAAGTTGATAGCTTTGTGTTTGAATTTAAACACAGTTTTAATCCCATGGCTGTGACCTATTTGACCATGACAAATTGTGTCTCACAAACACAAATTGGGGGCACCTGAACCAAAATGGCATGCTGAAGAGTATCTTTAAGGCAACAAAAACAACAAGAGCAGCACTTTTTATTCAAGTTTGTATCAAGTAGCCCACAGTTTTTCTCTAGTCTGTACTTCAACAGAGAATAAACATATCACATAAATTAGTCTTGATTTGCTGTTAGCCCTTACCTACTAATGGGGGAAATTACATATGATTAAATTAACTAGTGAAATAATTTAACAAACAAAACATATTGAAAACATGTGTTGGCTACCTAATGCTAAAGAAATGTCCCATAGTCAAACTCAAATTACTTTATTGATGTTGTTTATTTCACCTCCAATTTACCAGGATATTCACTTTGAGATTTGTAACTTGCTTTGGCATTATATTATATTATATTATATTATATTATATTATATTATATTATATTATATTATATTATATTATATTATATTATATTAGAATATATTAAATTAGATTAGATTAGATCGAATTAGATAAAATTAGATTAGAATTTTGCTTCAGTAAATTATGTTTATATCTGCAGCATAAATACATAAATGGATAATAGCAGACAATTATGCATATCAGTTATGTCAACATAAGAAATTTCACATAAAAGAAACAAGTCATGGTCTTAAAACAAATGACATCATGAATTAGCAGTGTTGTTCAGTAACAGGACATGTGCATTCAAGGTTCAAATATAGTCCTTAATGCTGTCCCTAAAATCTTCTGTGTTTATAAAATAATGTAGTTTAAAGTGACTTAGTAGCTCACTCAAAGTCGAGGCTGCAAAAGCTTTAAAAGCACTTTCACCAAGGACAGTTCGTGTTTGAGGAATGACGTTCATAATTTGTCTGCATGACCCATGGTTGCAGCCACTGATAGTTTCAGGAGTCAGTGGAGAAATATAGAGGAAATGTGTGGAAACGTGGGATAAAAGTGTGAGATAACATTAGTTCTTGTTACTCAAAGAGTATCGAGGTTCAGCACCGAGGGGGCACACCAAGCAACAGCATTTAAAACGTTCTACTCAGCAGTGGCTCTATCTGTGTGTGTTTGTGTGTGTGTGTGTGTTGGGTGGGTGTCAAGAAGTGCTGTATTCAGGGGGTAACGAGTGTGAATGTGTGGGCGTAATATGCTTGGCGTGCTCGTCAAAACCAATCAGCCATCTTCTCACTGCGTGCCTGTGTATGTGCATGTGTGTGTGTATGTGTGTGCATGTGTGTGTACGTGTGTCTCTCTGGTGGCATTAATTTGCCTGACTTTGACAGGGTCTGTTTGGCCCGGTCTGTTATGGTGAGTTTGGTCTATGACAGGTTGAGACATCAACAAATTACATCCAGCTAAACAGAGAGAGAAGGGGGAGAATGTACGACAGAGGACAAACATATACCTGAAAGTACACAGTCAGAGAGGTGAGGTGAAGAACAAAATTTGGAGGAGCAGAAGAGGAATATGAATAGAGAGAGACAGTGCCCGCTGGTGGTTGTGGTGGTGGCAGAGGGGGGTTCAACAGGAGACCTGAGCTAAAGACAAAAGGGAGCGAGGGAGTGTGTGACAGAGGTGGAGAGGTGATTTTCTGCTCTGTCGTTTCTTTTCAGAAGGGATTAGCGGGACGGAGCTGCTGTGAGACAGGCAGAGGGGGTGTGTGGGGGGGGGATAACAGGTAGATAGGAGCAGGGAGGGAGGCTGGAAATGAGAGGAGGAAGGAAAGGGAGCGGGGTTTGGGGTGGGTGCACTTTGATGGTGCATTGTCTCTGGGAATTATGTGAGACGGAGTACGACAGACTCTCACTTTGAGGATTTGGAGGTGTGTGCGGTGTGGGAGCATGTGTGTGTTCAGGCAGACGAGTGGCTGACCTGTATGTGTGCAAAGTTATGTGTGTGAATTCATGTACGCATAGGAATATGTTCCTCTTTTTCAGTACTGAATGTAAGTATTGTCTTTAGTGTTTTGCATTATCTGAATATATTGTACTCTTACTGTAGTCTTACATTTAATTCATCATCAATCTAGTCCTTTAATGGAATAAGACATCTAAATTTAAACTTGAAAATGGATTCTTCACATCATCCTTTGGATTTTGAAAGGGCTTTTTGTGACTAACTGTTTTTTGTTAGTTTTTTATTACATAAATAATTTAACAAGTCATATACACACACACACATAGAAGCACAGAAATAATTGCCTCAGTGTTGAACCATCCACATAGGACATAATAGATCAGAATACAATGAATAATAATAAACACTTATCTGAGGTGATTATGACAATTCTGCAAGGCCTGAATGCTCTCAATTTAACGACATGCATCCTAGATACAAATAGCTCCAATTAATGTCGTCAAGGAAAGTGTTTTTGTTATTTAGTATGGAGGTCATCTTATTGGCTGCAATGGATCCTGTTAGGAAAATACACCTTTTCCATAAACCTATGCTAGCCCATCAAAATTAGAATTGCCTTTTGTTCTGTTTTTTTTAAATAATAGCAAAAAAAGGAACAAACACGACTGGACTACTTTCCAGTACTATCTGTACCTAGGTTTAATGCATGATCATTTACTTTCATGCATTGTTTTAATGAATAGGCAGGATTTCATGTGCTGAAACTATGATACTAGAGTACGGAAAGGTGAAAGGGATGTGTTGAGGTTGTCAAATGAGTTTGTCTGATATCATCGGTCTCAGTAGTCCAGACCTTTGACAGCAGCAGACTGATAGCAGTACAGCAGTAAATCTTAGCAACCTAGAATCCTGGATATCTGATGATGTGTGTGTATTTGTGGCCCCTCTCTTCCTCGCTCTCCTTCTGTCTCTGTGTCTCCAGGCCTCACCAGCCGCACTGGCTAAGAGTGTTTTGGCAGAAGTCCCCAACCAGGTGGTGGATTACTACAACGCAAAAGGCATCAAACCCAAGTGTATGTCGGACTATGAGTCCACAAGAACCTTCAGCCCCTGACAATGGACTACATGCAAACATACACTCAAATACACACATATATCATGTATATATATATATATACATATATAAACGTATGTACTGTATGATACATATACACATGTAAAAGCACAAAACACACACAAACAAACATGGACACATAACCATATTACATACTACATACAGTAGTCTAGCTCAGAGAATTAGCTCGTTCTGGTGAAACAATTTGAAATATTCCGTTGATGACTGTTGCATGTTTGGCCACAATGGCGTCACCTGGGAAATTATTACTATCTAATGTATATCTAAAAGATGTTTATAGAAATAAGAGCAGTCTTCTGAACCAGCATGCAGACTCAGACCATAGCCCACCCAAATAAATGACATTCCTACCTTATTTAGATAACTAGCAAGTAGCCTACGTAAACCAAAAGATATATGGGCAGTAAAAAAATGTGTGACGGCATAGGTCGAAATGCTTAGAATTAGCATTGCAAATGTTATTTATGGAAACGGTAGTGTCCCTGTTAGTGTACTGCATAAATGCATGAATAATTCAGCTCCTGCTAATATCCAATCTCCAGTACCCGCTTGCTAGTTATGAAATAAAGTATCTCTGTCATTCGAGTGACATTCAGGGTTGTCTTGGGTTCTTTTCTACAGATTTGTTTGAGATTTTGCTAAATGGAAATGAACAACTTAATAATTGTAATAATTTCTTAATAACCTTCTTACATTGTAAAGAGTTTTGAGAGGTTAGCAAAGCGTTTGTGGTAGACACTCATCTGTGAGTTGAAAACCGTTTTTTCCTGTATTCTGCATGTTGATTATAATAAAGACACTTTGGTTTTCTCAATTTGGTGTGATCCGATGTTTGTGTGCATGGTTCTATTAATAATGTTGTGGGTACATACAGTGGGGCAAAAAAGTATTTAGTCAGCCACCAATTGTGCAAGTTCTCCCACTTAAAAAGATGAGAGACGCCTGTACTTTTCATCATAGGTACACTTCAACTATGAGAGACAGAATGGGGGGAAAGAATCCAGGAAATCACATTGTAGGATTTTTAATGAATTAATTGGTAAATTCCTCGGTAAAATAAGTATTTGGTCACCTACAAACAAGCAAGATTTCTGGCTCTCACAGACCTGTAACTTCTTCTTTAAGAGGCTCCTCTGTCCTCCACTCGTTACCTGTATTAATGGCACCTGTTTGAACTTGTTATCAGTATAAAAGACACCTGTCCACAACCTCAAACAGTCACACTCCAAACTCCACTATGGCCAAGACCAAAGAGCTGTCAAAGGACACCAGAAACAAAATTGTAGACCTGCACCAGGCTGGGAAGACTGAATCTGCAATAGGTAAGCAGCTTGGTGTGAAGAAATCAACTGTGGGAGCAATTATTAGAAAATGGAAGACATACAAGACCACTGATAATCTCCCTCGATCTGGGGCTCCACGCAAGATCTCACCCCGTGGGGCCAAAATGATCACAAGAACGGTGAACAAAAGTCCCAGAACCACACGGGGGACCTAGTGAATGACCTGCAGAGAGCTGGGACCAAAGTAACAAAGGCTACCATCAGTAACACACTACGCCGCCAGGGACTCAAATCCTGCAGTGCCAGACGTGTCCCCCTGCTTAAGCCAGTACATGTCCAGGCCCGTCTGAAGTTTGCTGGAGAGCATTTGGATGATCCAGAAGAGGATTGGGAGAATGTCATATGGTCAGATGAAACCAAAATAGAACTTTTTGGTAAAAACTCAACTCGTCGTGTTTGGAGGAGAAAGAATGCCGAGTTGCATCCAAAGAACACCATACCTACTGTGAAGCATGGGGGTGGAAACATCATGCTTTGGGGCTGTTTTTCTGCAAGGGGACCAGGACGACTGATCCGTGTAAAGGAAAGAATGAATGGGGCCATGTATCGTGAGATTTTGAGTGAAAACCTCCTTCCATCAGCAAGGGCATTGAAGATGAAACGTGGCTGGGTCTTTCAGCATGACAATGATCCCAAACACACCGCCCGGGCAACGAAGGAGTGGCTTCGTAAGAAGCATTTCAAGGTCCTGGAGTGGCCTAGCCAGTCTCCAGATCTCAACCCCATAGAAAATCTGTGGAGGGAGTTGAAAGTCCGTGTTGCCCAGCGACAGCCCCAAAACATCACTGCTCTAGAGGAGATCTGCATGGAGGAATGGGCCAAAATACCAGCAACAGTGTGTGAAAAGCTTGTGAAGACTTACAGAAAACGTTTGACCTCTGTCATTGCCAACAAAGGGTATATAACAAAGTATTGAGATGAACTTTTGTTATTGACCAAATACTTATTTTCCACCATAATTTGCAAATATATTCTTTAAAAATCAGACAATGTGATTTTCAGGAATTTTTTTTCTCATTTTGTCTCTCATAGTTTAGGTATACCTATGATGAAAATATACAGGCCTCTCTCATCTTTGTAAGTGGGAGAACTTGCACAATTGGTGGCTGACTAAATACTTTTTTGCCCCACTGTAAATATGTGTACCCAAGTGCCATAAATCAAAAAACCTCCACTGCGGTTAGATATCACATACCTCTCTCTCTGTCTCTTATGGACAGCCCTGTGAGTTGACACCGTTATTTGTGTGTGTGGCAGTTTCAAGTATTGTGGAGTGCTGGTTCCTGACACCTTAATCCACAACATCTCTCTTCCACTCTCTCTACGTCTCCCAGACAGAAATTAAAATACAAGAATATATTATCTCACAAATCTCCATATAGTTAATTAGGGCAAACCAAAGTTGTGCAGCCCTAGGAGTACACTCCATACGTGCCTCGGTCTCTAAAAGTCAGATCAGTATTCAACAGAGGAGCAGCCTGATATCTCTTTCAGAGACCAACAACATCAGAGAGACACAGAGTGGATCAGTTGTATAAAGGCTGGGAGAAACCACCGAAAAGGAGCAATATTGTACCTTCTATATTATTCTTTTCTGGGCTATTATAAAATCTAAGATCATTATCTAAAGCTATATTTTTTATATTTAACACAATAACCTGGGACTATAAGTCAATAATACTAATGATTCATTTAAAAACAAGTCTCATATTTTACATAGTTTGTAGTTAAAATTCCCGAGACATCAAGAAACCCAGAATCAGTGTTTTACTTGATGCCTTTCAAAATACAATACAATATATATACAATACATGCTTATTTGTTTTATTTATCTTTGTTCTTTATTATTTTATGCAATGTTTAGAACTCAAAAATGGAAATGGAAAACATCAACATCAACAGCAAAATCCAGCTCCAAAACTATTGAGTTGACCTTTAGGTGAAAATGTCAATTGTTGTTTCCAAGGTCAAAAAGGAACTTTGAAATTCAGCATTTAGTTTCGTTTCTGTTGGGTTATTTGTATCAAACCTTAAGAAACATGAAGCTGTACATAACTGTAAAAAAAAAAAACAATTGCGTTTTTAAATATCAGATCATAAAATAAAATAAATGAGTTGTGCGGAACCATTCTCATGACCCTCTGTGCAGCGGAACTGTTTTGGTGACGTACCGGAAACAGTCAGGGTGACTTTAGAACAGGACGAAGGCATGGTCGCGTATGTTGTGAGACCTCAAGCACCTCTAGATTTTGTGTAGTCTTTTTAATATTTATATGTAAGTGTGCACATAAAAGAGCACAATGGCGTCGTGGAGCTGCCGGCTTCTTCTCCAGCGGGGAACTCGAGTCATGTCTCTCCGGGCAGCAGCTGAAAGGTGGCTAATGCTAACTGGCTAGTGGTTTTAATGTACCTGAACTGTACTTGGCTGCAGTACGTAGGTTGATGTGATGCGTTCACTGTACAGGTTCTCAGTTTACTTCTACGCTGTTCCTGTTGTTTATATCTTAGCCTTGTGTCTGCAAATACATCAGCTACTGTTATCATTTAATACCACCATAGATTACTTAAATGTGTCTTTATAATTCGTCCCATAATCAATGTAACAATGTCTGTGTTTCTCTAGGTTTTATGTAGGTATAATATTTTATTTTTTTTTTGGAATGTAGGTATAATATTTGTATTGCATGAATAATGTTGAATGAATAATGTAGAGAGTGTTATAAAGGAAAGAAGTGATGAAGCACTCTTCAGTAACAGATGAGTCAAGTGTTGGGGCCCATCTGCCAGCAGTCGTGGGCAAAATGTCACCATGGTTCATTCAGTCCTTTTTAACTTTTTTTATTCCCGTCTGTGCTTTGGCAACAGTGTCTTTTGTTGAACTCGTGCAAATGAAGCATATTTATGGTCTCAAAACGCACAAAGTGTTCTTGTGACTGTGCGAACCTTCTAACTATTCATATCAGTGATGTCACTGAACTGACTTATTCAACTGAAGTGACAGAGTCGTATGATAATAGAGCCAGCGAGGCAATTTTCACTACAGGTTATGCAGTGAATGCATAGATTAGCCCTGGAATGATGATCTCCTGAAAATGAAGGACAACAATTTGGATAATCGGTTGTTAAATTAGTTCGTGGAAAATGTCAAGGGTTCTTCTAAAATGTGAAAATGTGCTGCTTATGGTTTGTTTATTTGGTAACATTGTTAACTGCATAATGCTTGAGTTTGGGGCTGTTTGGAGAATAAAGAAGCTATCCAAAGTGGTCCCCTCAAACTCTTTACAATGCAATGGGCATATCTAACTATTTTCCATTGAAATAACAGAAATTAGTTGGAAAAAAGAATGTAGCATTAAGCGAAAAGGCAAAAATAATTATTATTTTCAGTATGCTACCTGATACTCTTGTATTGATTGGACAGAGTTGTTGTGAGCTCTGGACATAGGTAATGGTCTTACTGGGAAATAACTGCAACTAATTCCCTGAATTTTCTTTCTTGTAGTCCTGCCCATGTGGTGAGTTGTGTTAGGACAGTAAAGACCTCAACGTGGTTTGATGAAAACCTCACAGAGGACAACCAGGAGTACATGAGAAAGAGCATGGCACAGGAGGGCAGGATGCAAACGGCTGATAAGCTCAACCCCCTCAAAGATGAGCCCTGGCAGCGCCATGAGTGGACACAGGGTAGGTGTCATGATCGGTGAGAGCTGTGTGCATCATGAATCCCCTTTCTGTTTCGCTCACACCTGAATCTTCTTTTCATCTGTTCCTCTGCACAGGTAGCCGAAGAGTTGGGCTAGTAGCCGTGAAGTTGGGGATGGCTCCTATCTGGACGAAATCAGGCGAAAGACATGTAGTCACCATGTTACAGGTAGCACACAGCTACACACACACACACACACACACACACACACACACACACACACACACACACACACACACACCGGTTGTGCCTTAGCTTTGCATCACAACAACAGCAGGCGTTCTTCAGGAATGATAATGTGCGTTTGTGATCCATAATGAAATGAAAAGCAGGGTTTATTGTCCTGTAGAGTGTGGGGGAACAATAGCAAATATTGAAGATATTTGATGTTTATTCACATCACGATTCACTCATCGACAAAACCGTCAGCGAAGCGAATTGATTGCAAACTGCAGCCGTGTGTGCTTACTCTCCTATTTATTGATAATGACACACTGTAGTGGGTAGCACAACAAACTCCTATTGCGATTTGAGTAAGATGTCAATGTTAATAGTCAGACTTTTTCATTTTGTCATCACCTCCACTTCAGATCAGAATCAAGGACAAACAGAAACTTCACCAATCTGCTGATTCACTTTTCACATGTAGTCACTTGTTTCTTTCAGGCTGATACGGGAACAGTCTGTGCTAGATGAAAAGTAGAGCATTTAAATTTACTTTCTCAGAGTGAAAATACTCCCACCACGTTGGCATTGTGCTACAAGTTCTATCTGAAGCAAAACTGAAAGTATGTAATTAGTCAGTGAATGAGTACAGATTTAATTGTTTCTTTGTAAAATGACATTTTGACATTTTTGTGGGGTATATATTTTTCTCTTCTTTCCTCGTCCTCTGATTTACTTGCCTTGTATCATGTTCCTCTAATTGTAGGTGTCATCCTATTGTTGTATTTAGCAAAAATGTAGTGATAGTGAGGTTTTGTGCGTAAGCCAGTTGCCCCATATTTAAGTGTTTCACACCAGGGACTTTCAGATAATGCGTATTTGTTTGTTGTAGGTCAGAAGCAAACAAGTTTCTACAGTGAAAGCTTCAATCAGACTATGACTTTTGTTAATCCAGCCTCTCTTCTTTTTCCCAGGTGCAGGACTGCCATGTAATAAAGCACCTGTCCAAGGAAGAATTTGATGGACACACCGCTGCCCTCATGGTAGGAGGGAAAACCGTATCACCCTTCCATGTAAGAAACAGCTGTTAATATCCTAAAAAATACATGTTTGTTCATCTTATCTTTGAAACTGGGTGTGTTGACACATTATGATGTTACTTAGAATGTGTTTGGAGAGTAAATTATTGTAGCTGTCATTTTGTCTAGTTTTTCAGGCAGGCTATAATCAATATTTAATGAAGGCAAGGTATCAGAGGACAATGTGTGTGCGTGTGTGAGAAGGTTTGCTCGTAGTGATGAATCTGTAGATCACTTTAATCTGCTTCCCTTTGCTTTAAAGAGCTTTATCGTGGATTTCAGCTCATTGTTCAGCTGTCTGGTCTGCCCATTCACTGTTTTGGTTCACTGACAACGCTTTTAAGACGTCGTTTTCACATGCAGCAGAAAGCTGTTTTCACACACACAAAAAAGACTGTACACTTCTTGCTCAACACCAAATAGCAGACATACAAAGTTAGTAGAGACAAGCTGGTGAACATAGTGGAGCGAGATATGTGATATTATGATATTAGATAAAAATATTACTTGGATTATGTTTATGATAAGTAATACTTATTGTAAGTCGCTTTGGATAAAAGCGTCTGCCAAATGACTGTAATGTAATGCAATAGAAAACTGAAATGCCCCTGCTTTATTACCACATTACTACACGTCATATAGTTATGGTTTGCATATTTGCTTGAAAAATGCATCACTACTCAACTTAAAAATAAATGTAATTGATAATACAAGAAATAGAAATGCATTCCCCTTTTTTTGTTTTCATTATTCACGAAAAAATCCCACTCAAAAATGGCAACACTTTAGACAATTACTTTATATTTAGTATTCGTTACATGAATCATAAACAAGGCTGAAACTGAGGACATGTTGAACTGTTCAATTTGTACTAAATAGTAACCTTTGAGAATATCATATCTCATCATACCAGTCACTATGCTCTTAATACCAGCAGAGCGGCCAGCGCCATATCTTTAGTCGCATCACAATGTCCATTTTTGCTTATTTTAGTTCTGGCTACATTTCATAATCATAAAAAATGTAATCCTATCAGTGTGACAGCTTTATGGAAGCATAACTTAGTTTTGTCATTTCCCTGTAGCATTGAGCTCATATCAGGCCTCCCAGTTCTGAAACTGTTTATGAATACGGATCCATAGTCGGGACATTATACTCGGCCACTAACCATCGGTGACATTGTCATCTCAGGCGTCTAAATAAACTGGATCCAATAGATTGTATCGCTGCTATTTCCTGCAAACATTGACAAGCACACACACGCATTTGAAAATTGTCTTTCATGCTCGTAATAAACTCTGAGGTCCCATCACTGCATCAGACTTCATATCTGACCTTGTAATAAAACACTGTAGCCTAAAGTGACAGGCAGCATCATTGGCTCCTCTGTTTCTAAAAAAGGATAGACAGTTAAAACTATTTTTTTTGTTTGTTTTTTAAGAAAATCACCTCTTAGTATGAATGAGGAGGCATTTTCGTTTTGTAATCTTGCATCTGTCTTTTTAAGGTTAAAAAACCCCCATTAATGAACAAGGATGAATAAATCAAAGTGTAATTTATTCATTGGGTCTTGAGAGATTGATGGGCCGGTGTCAAATGTGAAGTTGTTTAGAATCCCTCTCACACAGCCACTCGCCTCTCAGTCAGCGGCAGAGTTTGTCGGAGTGAGAAGCTTTGGCAGGCTGATTTTCAACCCTTCTGTTGAAAGGGAGAGAGAGAGAGTTTGGAGTGACTGGAGGGGCTGAGATGAGAGCGAGCCGAGTGAAAGCAAATGTCAGAGAAGCTCACTGCCAAGTGTGCGTGCGTATGCCTGCGTGTGTGTGCGCGTGTGTGTGTGTGTGTGTGTTTGGCTCCTGTACAGTCATAACAGGCCCACTGTTCATTTTAATATGCCAAAGTCCAACTGCTGCTCGTTCTTCTTTTACCACTTAAATCCCCATCCTCACAATCATCTCTCTTCCCGTCACTCTGACTTGACAGAGGTCTGAAGAGGAGATGGAGATGTTCAGGAATGCAGGCGTGCCCCCGAAACAGAAAGTCACCACCTTCAAAGTCTCAGACAACGCCCTCATCAAGCCAGGTATACACATGTGAATTAGCTCATACGTAAATACATACTCATTTACTATATTTTCCTTTTATTTTGTACAAATCTTGCAATGTAATCTTGTTTGTTGTGTGTTCAGGCACTCCTCTTTATGCGGCACATTTCCGTCCAGGCCAATTTGTGGACGTCACAGCCAAATCGTAAGTTAATTCTCTTGCCAGCTTTCCCTCCTCTCTGGTGCTTCCTCTTGGCTTCCGCTCCTACTACTCCAGCATCACGTTTTGAAGATTGTTTTTCTTTTTTATCTTCTATCCTCTGAGGCAACAAGTCAACACACTTGAATGTAAAAATATGAGCATGAATTTTGTTGTGTTTGTGTGTAGCATTGGTAAGGGTTTTCAAGGCGTGATGAAGCGATACGGGTTCAAAGGTCAGCCAGCCACCCACGGCCAAACCAAAACTCATCGCAGACCAGGAGCCTCTGGACCTGGAGGGGTAAGACACACACACACACACACACACACGCACACACATACTGTGTAAGACGCTCATCCATGCCAGATATGAACAGTTGGCTTCCCATAATCCAGTCATGTGAGCGTGTGTGTCTTTTATTAATCTGTGTCTAGGATCCAGCCAAAGTTTTCAAAGGGAAAAAGATGCCCGGCATGATGGGCAACATCTTTGTCACAGCTTTTGGACTGAAGGTACAAACGTTCACAAGGTCGCACGCACACAGTCAGGCTTTTGAACTATTTTGTCCTCGACTGCAACGTCAGTTCAATTCTGCCTCTGCTCATCTGCCTCCTCTCTCTTCCAGGTATGGAGGGTCAATACCAAGTATAACGTGCTGTATGTTAACGGCTCTGTCCCCGGCCACAGGAACTGTGTGTTGAAGGTAAAAATAATCATATACAGACACACTTGTGAAGTATGAAATCGAAGGTCAATCCCAGCATGCTTAGTGTTCTTACAGAGCCAAGTGACCTTGCACCTGTAAAACACCTTCACACCTGCAAGACACTGTGATCCATCTTCATGACACTGCTGGATCAGCAGTGTGTGTGTGTGTGTGTATGCATCTGTTAGTGTGTTCTTCTGCGAGGGAATGGGAGTGCGCATCTTAATGATGTTAATATTATCCACAGCATCCATCTCCCTACTCAGCACGTTGTGTTCTCCTTTTGTGTGTGCGCGGACACACACTCAGCCTATTATTTGTTTCGCAGACAAGCGATAATGAATACAAATGTGCATTGCATTTCACCCATCTCAGCTGTCTCTCTCTCTCACACACACACACACACACACACACACACACACACACACACACACACACACACACACACACACACACACACACATATATATACACCCTAGATTCACTTATATTATATTGCCCTAAAGGGCGAACATGCAGGTTTATAATGTTTTTTCATTGTTTGTTTTTATTGTTCTCTGTAGCTCTAATGTCTCTATGTAAATGAGGAATAACTGTTTTATTGATTAAAATTAAAACTAGAGGCTACAACTAAAAGAAAAGAAGCTTTTAGACCCACTGCAGTATGACCACAAGGAAAGAAATTATGATTCATGTTGGTACACGTAATAAACACCGATTTTCCCACAATATCGTAAATCATTGATTAAAATGTAAAGTTGTAACAAGACTACTAGGAAGAATAATTATATCATGAAGATTTCAATCCTCGTTGATTTGATGACACCTGTACATGAATGCCTCGTTCCCTTGAGAATTGCCTCATGTTCATCTGCATTCAGGGCAGGAATAGCAGACTCTGCCACTAACAGTGAAAACTACCATGTAGAGAGGTAATGACTCACCGTAATGTTATGTTGCCAACCATAAATAGCATCAAAAATATGGCTTTGATTTCTTGAAGTTTTTCCTGCTTCAGAAAAAGTTTGAGAACTGCCGAAAAGATTTGAAAAAATGTTAGAACATAGTGGTTACACAGACCTCAAAGTGACCAGGTTACCAAAGTGCCTGTTTTCTTCTACCAAATGTCCAAAACGCAAAGATATTCTATTTAGAAATGAATAAAACAAAGAGTGTGTGTGTGTGTGTGTTCCAGATAAGAGACACTATCCTGCCAACCAGGAGCTCCTCCCTGCTCAGCCCTCCTTTCCCAACCTATTTCACAGAAGAGGAAGGCGACCTGGACGAAGACCTGTACGACGATAACTTGTTCATTCACACAGACCCATCGTTAACACTGACCTGACCACCCACACAAACAAACAAACACACACACACGCACACACACAAATGTCTTGTTTTCATCTAAACCCACAAACCATGTCTGGATCTTGTAATAAAGAGTAATTGCTTTGATCTGTGCCCTCTAGTTTTTTTTAGTGTGAGATGCAACAGCACAGAGCCTGTCTGTTTGATTTTAACATTTATTACGTTCCCTTTCCCCCCGAAACCATGGTAACTGTCGGAGTGATGATGTCACTAGAGGATCCCCAAGCAGAGAGAGAAGAAGAAAAAAGGACTGAAACAAAACGAGAGAGGCAGATGTGGTGGAGAAATGTGCAATATCTATGCAGGGGTGCAGGATAAGGGGGGGTGAGAGCGAGCTGGTTACAATGAGTTGCACAAAGCAGAGAGAGGAATACAAACAGGAGGGAAAGGATCTAGTGTTGGTAGGGATGGAGGAATGAATGTGATAGAAGTTATGGAGGCAAACACAAAGGAGAAATGGAAGGGTGGGAGAGGCTGTTGGTGAAGGTGTGGAGGGTGACAAAAGGGGGGAGAAAAGGAGAGGCAGGGATGGAGGCTGCATGACAAAGGTTGACATTTGTGTGCACAAGAGGATAAATGAGGGCATTAATGTTGCAGCAGGAACTGCTGGGCGCTTAAGTCTGTGTGTTTGTGTTTAGCAGTATTAAAATAAGAATGCCTCAAGCTGGTGGGCTGGCGGATTATGTCCTGCACTGTGTGGGACCCCTCCTCTTTCTTTTGTGCAAGAAATAATAAAATAAGAATCATATCCTCGTTAGAGTCTTGTTTAGTGTAAGTGCATCCTCAGACGCCTGCATGTGATTCAGCCCCTCTCTCTGTTGGTCTCTGCTGTATATCAGCCATGTTAAAGACAGCAGCAAAAACAAGGCTTTTGTTTGAAACAAGTGGTAGTGACTCCTCACAGGAGAAATGCGTGACATACAGCAGTTGGTTGTCGTTTGGATAAAAAATACGTAAGGAGGTGATTTAGTTTGTGGCAAACAACGACCCGCTCCATATAACATGCCACAGCTTGTAGGTCCATAACGCAGCGGCAGGTTTCTTTGAAATGGTAATGATATCGTTTGAAAGTCCTGCTCTGTGGAGCCTGCACACCATCAGGCTCTTGTGGGGGTGGACGAGGGGAGAGAGGGGAGGGAGGGTTTGGGGTTCGCTGCCTGTTAAAGCAGCAGAGCAGAAAGAGGAGAAGATGAACTCCAGCCTGGTGTGACTGTGTGCTTGGATGGTAAAAGAACAGCAAGTCAGTCAGTTTTTAGTGTGTCATTCCACTATTTTTAACTAATGACCTGATTAAAGAAGAAAAAAAACACCTGGAAAATTTGGATGGATTCAAGTACAGTATCTATGGTGTATAATAATGTATTTAGAGGGATCAATAAATGTGCTTTGATATCAGTTACTCCACTGTCATCACTGGTTTACCCACAACAGTGCTGTCAAACACTGATGTCAAGGTCATAAGGCCAAAACATTTGACCTGGCCTTCAGACTAACCTGCTTAAATCTCCCTTCCAGACCGCAGCTGTGTGAACTGTGAAAATCAGAGATGCGTATTTGAGATGATTTTGAAAACCCATTTTCGCTATTAGCCTCTTGATATGACTAATTGGGTCCCTAAATGAACATTGAATGCTTGGTCTCATGATTGATGAATCTGTGGATTATTTTCTTAGTGATTAATTGGTTAATCATTAGATCTACAAATTGTTAGAAAGAAGGAGAAAATGCCTTTCACAAGTTCCAATAGCCCAAGTTGACGTTTTGTAAATGCTTTTCTTTGTTTGTTTGTCCAACAAGAAAACCAGCAATTACTCACATTTGAGAGGTTGGAATTTTTGGGTGATCAATTTTATCGACTATCAAAATTGTTGCAAATACATTTTCAGATGATCAACTGATCAATTAATTGACAGTGTGTTTAGAACCGTGGTAACACCATTCGCTTGGCTAAGAGGCCATACTCAATAGAGTAATAGAAGTCAGACGGTGTCTTGCAGTACCACAGTTTTGCACTCTGCGGCTCATGTAACCACAGTTTCTCAAGCTTGTCGGAGAACTACGGTAACATGAGCAGTAGCGTAAAGCAAAAGGTTCTCGCTAGAGTGTTTGGTTTGTCCGTTCTGAGCTAATATAGAAAAAACGCAGTGCAACATGGGGGACTGTGAAGAGGACGCGTTTCCTATGAAGATGGGAAGGGGCTCATTCTACGGTGATCATACACTAATGAAAACCTAGTTATGAACAATATACTCCATTACTACCAAAAGATCTACAAATTGTACCTTTAGCACTTACTAATATACAACAAAACAACTACAGCTTGGAAAGAATAAAAACTGCCAAATAGTGTGCACTTTTAATGGTCAGCATTCAGAGACATGAAAGACTTTCAATGTGCTTATGAAGACTTTTTTCTTGCCTATAAGACAAGATTCAAAACAAATCTAGATCATTAAGTGTATATCTTCATATTTAAGTGCGCTCTTCTCTGTCAAACTGTCTGATAACTGATCCCTGAATGCATTTGCGTTTGTAAATTAAAGAGAAGGGAAAGGTTTTGGCTCAATGTAAACATTTTGGGGAGAAATAACTTGGAGCGTTTGAGGGAAGGTCGCCGTGGGATTGTTACCTCAGTCTGACATGATGGATCTACTTCTCTACCTCTGCTGGGTAAACTCGGGAGAGATCAGATTTCCATTAGTAAAGAGGACAAACACACATACACAGCCTCCATCCCTATTGCTCTGCACACATACACCTTCTGTGACTCACACACACACACACACACACACACACACACACACACACACACACACACACACACACACACACACACACACATTGTTTTATTCCCTCGACTTATCAGCACTTATGCTGCTACTTCCTTTGCTGAGCTTACACAAAAAGTGTTGAAGTGACCTGCATCTCAACACACACACACACACTAACTCACACACACATATTCACAGATCAGCATGTGTGTGTTTGTGCAATATGAATTATTGAGTGTGTTATTTGAGGGACAGCTGGCTCTTGAACACATTAACTCGCTCAGTCAGAGAGCCACTCGTAACAGTCAGTGGTGACGGGAGCGAGTCACTAAACAGGAGAGAAGAGGGAAATGAGAGAATGTTAATGCAATTTCACACCGACTTCAGCATCAGCAGGCAATGGAATTATAACGTATTTATATAAGCTCTCAAGTCAATTAATATGAGGATTAATCTTCTCACCAGAAAGAGAATATGAAGTTATTTTATTAGACTCAATACAATCACAGTCGGCAAACAGAGGCTTCTTAGTGACATTTGAAGTTTATAATAGAGCCACTGATTGTTCCATCTCGAGCTCTTGCACTGCATCATGTATTGCATGATGTTTTCTTTCTATCAAGGCACAGAACATGCATTGTCAACTCAAACCCTTAAATTATTGACATACATTTTCTTCAAGCTTCCACAGCTCGATGGAGATGAAGTGATTCTTAAGTACAGATATTTGAATGATGTTCTTTGTTAAAATTTAATCCAATAAGAGGCTTTTTCAGGTCTAGGAGGGAAAAGAGAGACGAACCCTGCTTGTATTTTCACATTAACAACAATCACAGCACATCGCTCTAAGCCTCACTGCCGGTGGTCCTGCTGTGGTAAGAGCCCCTCCCAATTGTGCACACCTGCGTCTCATGAGCATGTGTCTGCTTGTGTGTGCGGTGTGTGCGGTGTGTGTAATGCCTCCCACCCTTGTTGGTAAATTTGGGTTCCTTCCTTCCAGCACCACTGGGTGAAAGCAGGGTGCAGCCTTTGGGTTCCCACTTACCTCTCCACAGGTGTTCCTATCCTGCCCTCAGATATGTTGTGTGTGTGTGTGTGTGTGTGTGTGTGTGTGTGTGTGTGTGTGTGTGTGTGTGTGTGTGTGTGTGTGTGTGTGTGTGTGTGTGTGTGTGTGTGTGTGTGTGTGTGTGTGTGTGTGTGTGTGGCTCTTCTTATTTGACCTTAAAAAAAAGTATTTCTCACTGCCTTTCATTGTCTCCCTCTTAACTCTCAATTAAAGTCCACCTTAGGGCTGAGACATCTCCATGGTAACAAGGGCCAAGGGAGGAATGAAAGGTAGAGTCGGCATGAAAACGGGGAACAAGGAGAAGGCGAAGTTTGGGAACAAACACCAACGTGACCATAGTTGTTTACCAAAAATATTCAGGCCTTTGACTCACACTTCTCAGATATAGCAAAGTGGTTCATTACACCATTGGATGTTCAAAATGTCTGCAATCATCCTTTAACTTTCCCAGCATGAACTGTAAAAGCTAGTGCACTGTGTTGTGGGGTTTAAATGAGCCGTGCGGTGACTGGGAGGTAAATGTCAGCGGTTTTCAGCCGGAAACCTTCACCGCAAGAATGTGACGACGGGATACCAAGTAAATCAATATGGAAGCCAGGGGAGGAGGCTGAAAGGAGGGGGGTCAAAATGAGAGAGGGATGTTACCGCGGGTGAAAACCTAAATGACAGCAGCACAAGGAGGAGAAGAAGCAGAAGAAAAGGAGGGGAAGGAGGGAGAGAAGACTTTGAGAGGAGTTAACTGCTCTTCCTGTCTGACATTTGACACTCTGGGAGCAGGTTAATCTGTGTAGTTATTTTTAAACCAGCTAGGCACTCCAACAGAAGTAAATAGTGAATTTGTTGGGGGCTATTTTCAGCTGCGGATTAATGGGCATTTGGTGTGTAAGTGGGTATTTACAGAAGCAGGATGGTGCGTGTGGCATTGACTCAAAATAAACTACAGTCCCCATGTTCATCGTGATAAAAGAACACGTCATGTGACTCATTGTTGTTAATGGATTTTAGACAACAACTACATTTTTGGTCATTTCATGGGATTTGTTGACAATAGAAAGGTATAGAAAATCACCAGACCTAAATCACACACATACATATACAACACATAGTGGTACCTAGGTATGCAGGTAAACTCAAAGGAAATCAATGGAGATAAAATATAATAATAATAATAATAAAAAAATGACATTTGAACCAGTCAAGATGAATAAAACCCAAACTATTTGCATGGCAAGATGTGTAAATGGGAATATTAGTTTCTGAGATTTGGGTGGAGTTACCCTTTACAAAGTACACACTTTTCCTTTGCAAACACCTTTGCAACAAAGTGATGACATTTCTCACTACTGAATAGAAAGCCATTTAGCCTGACTCATAGAGAGGAGCGGACACAAAAGCAACAACAAAAGAGAGAGAGAGACATTGAGTGGGCGGGAGACTCTTAATATTGTGGAGCGTAAAATACATTAAGAAGCATGAAAACATAAAAACTTACATAACAAAACATACACAAATACATACAAATGTAGTTAATGTTTCTGTTGAGGATGAACATTAGATAAATAAAGTCTAAAAATCATATTGTCCAGATTTTATGGATTATTATAGTCATTATTTCAGATTAGGCAGAAAATATGTTTAATATTGCTTTTGCTTATGAAAGTAAACAAACGGATGAATCAACGCTTTGATTAAAATCAAATTGGGCTTTGTTTGAAAATAAAGTAAATTCACTGCATTGTGTGGGAAGGCTATTCTACTAATTATAAAATCCTTCGTCTGCTATGTAGGCATCTCAGGAGACAATTTGTGTGTGTGTGTGTGTGTGTGTGTGTGTGTGTGTGTGTGTGTGTGTGTGTGTGTGTGTGTGTGTGTGTGTGTGTGTGTGTGTGTGTGTGCACGTGCACCGCGCGTGTGTGTGAGAAGGTGGGGGTAAGACAGAAGGGAGGGCAGAGAGAGAGAGAGAGAGAGAGAGAGAGAAATTACATCTGTTTTGGGTCAGCAAAAAAACTTTTAGCCTTACTTAAAGAGGCAGTAATGTAGCTCCCAGCTGGCAATACACCACACACACACACACACACACACACACACACACACACACACACACACACACACACACACACACACACACACACACACAATCTACACATACAGTATGCAGAGATATCGTCTCATCAACCCAGCTCAGCATTAACTGAAGATCACATATGATTCCTCGTGCACACACACTCACAGGCACACAACTGTGCACTATCCCAGCTCTCATCTCGTCCCCTGCAGAGCTTTAAACACCCAAGATCATCCGAGATCATCCTGATATCTACATGATAACAATATCAATTATCACGGTATCATGTTGAATCAGCATACATTCCCTCAGTCGACCGACAGTGAATGCAAATGAAGATGCAGATCAGCGGTTTCAAAGTGCCAGGGGGTCTTATCTGTATCTAAAGCAGCTGTGCACGTTGGACTGTGGGGCAACGCTGCCACTCAGTGGTTTATACAGGAGCTGAGCACACCCACACACACACACACACACATACACACAAACACAGACACAGCTACACACAGAAGTGGAGCAGGTTAGAGAGGAGGTTGCACAAGGTGACATCTCAGAGGAGTTAAGCAGCCTTGGGCATGTCTTAACCCAAGCATGAATGGTGTAAATGAGCCATATTCCAGAAGTATTCCGTTGTCTGCGCACAGTTTCCTCATTCAAACATGAGTTTCATGTTTACTTGAAATGTTTCACGTTATAACAAGATAAACAGTAACATATTATAGCCTTGTGATGTGATGTCATCAAGTGGAAATATCTTGTTATAACCATAAATTGTTCATGGTATAACGTGATACTGATCTATTTTTAAAATTGTCTAACATTGCTGGAATATTCTGAAAAGTGGTGTTTTGAGTTTCTACATACAGGCAGCTAGTTTAGGACTTCAAAGATCTGAAAAATCTCTCTGCTCAGTTGGTCACAAAAGGAATAGATGTGGACAATAAATAAGTCATTAAAAAATAAAATAATTTATGAGCATGTTTTTCCCCATTCACAATTTATTTGTGTATGACGTCACTCTTTCTCTAAATATTCTCTCAGTTTTGACTGTGATACACACAGACTAAGCCTGAAAGTTGTTTTTTTTTACTTTGTTCGAGCAGGCTGACCTACATCTGGTTGCGTTTTTTGACAACAGACCTCTTTACAGGAGAAACCTGGAAAGTGAAAAAAGTCTCTGTTTATTCCTTTGACCTGCACTCTAATCAGGTCATGCAACCATCACTTGACCCCCAAACGTGGACCCCGCTAAGATAAAAGGAACCGAAATTTGCAGAGAGACACTTTATTTGGGTATTGTTCCACAATAATCTGCTTTTTAATGTAATAAAATGCATCATGTATCGTGACTATACATGGATTTAATGAATGGACAGGTCATCTATATACACACGGATATGTGTCATATCCTTTATTGCAGCTGTTTTGTTATTTAAAATGTTGAATAAAATGTTTTTTATTTCATGCACCAATAGAGAAATAAGATTCCAAGAAAATCATCATCATATTTCCAATTAAGTAAGTACTATTTTAGTTTCAATGTCACTCCAAAAAGAAACGTTATTAGGCCCACTGTGACCACATGTCCTTTTAGAAAGAGCTCGGGGCATTTCCCAATGCGTCAACGGCTTAAAAGATTGACAATTGAGGAAAGGACAAACTGTAAGCACCTTGCAGGTGGAGCCGGACAGGAGGGCTCTTCAGAGGCTCTGATTGTCTCTGAGAGATACAGACACACTTTAAAACCTGTCAATTCCTCTTTTCATGTCAGCACAGCCTATTTCTGATGAATGAGTACAACAGGAAGGATAAGTTCACCTTCACCTGATCCATCTGGAATGAGAAAGTGCTTTTCAGCCAGGAAATAGTCAGAGAACAAAAGCTGGTTAAGACACTGCAGCCTTGAGCTGTTAACCACCGAGGAGGAGGTCACATTGTGTGAAATGGGCCCTGGATGTTTAATTAGAATTGCCTGAAGAAACAGAAGTGCCTTCTGCAAGAGGTAAGCACATTCACGTCCTGAACGCCAGAGAGGGTAGAAGCACTACCCTTCATGTTATAAATAATACAGTAACAACATGAGGGGAAAAGGGCAAGAGAAGCTATGAAAGGATTCAAAAGAAATACAATGATCTCTGTGTGTTTGAACTGGATGGATCCTGACTGAATACTTCCAGTTTTGTTAAATCAGTATGAGTAGGTTAGTCTGTTTTATCTGACAGGTTTGAATGTTCTTTTCTGCTAAAACATCCATCTCTGCTCTATGAATCGCATATTTCCCTTTGAGACAAAATCATAAAATAAAAGGTAGAATGTATCTTTTGTGTTTGGTTTTGTGACAGTGCCCCACGTGGTAATTAAACATCTCTTACTGCCATTGTGAATGTGTTTTATTAATGTTTAAATACAATTTTAGCAGCCTGCCTGTAAAAAAATATTATTCTGTCCACTTGATTAAAAAAAGATTTTAACAGGAGATTCCTGGTTGTGCCTGTTCTTCCTGATCCAAGTTAAACACATTTTTCAAAAATGTAATTTATATCTGTCTATAATGTTACTTTAAGTTATTACATATATGTACAAACAATTAATCAATTTGTCTACGATTGTTCTAATAATACACGAGCGACCAAAATAAGGTTCAACAGGGAAAAGTGCACTGATAATGGTAGCTAGAGTTAATTAGATAACGTTAATCAGCTGTGGTAAATTGAACAACTGAAGATAAGTTACCTGCTAATGAAGTTTTGGTCAGTTTAGACTCACACGTAGGCTACATAATCAATACACTAGTTCTTACTGTAGAGATACACAGACCATTAAAAACGAGTCACAGCATTAGCAAAAGAGTTCTGTGATTCACTGCTTTTATAAGTTCATTGATGGCTTTAAACCTGAAATGTGCCTGGAGCTGCAGTATTTGCTGTGGACACGAGGGGGCGACAGAGTCCGTCACATCTTTTTAATTCGCCGCTTGGCAACAACTAATGGAAAAACCTCTCTCTTCTCTTAGTCTTGCTGCTTTTTTTAGTCTGTGTTCTCTTCATTCCTCTTAGCTTTTCCCATCTTTAGAATACAATACTGCATGCTGTGTTGTATTATCTATTTATTGAGGATTAGAAACATGAAAAACATACAAAAAAGCCTGTGAAAACATGAAATAATCTTACACACTGTATAGCAAAACATTTATACAAACCATTTGTTATACTAACTCTAATGACCTTAACCTATATGAAACATTAATGAACAATATCCTCAGCAGTCTCTGACGTTGGCACCATGCTAGCAGAGCATATTCACATGTAGTGGTTCATTTTGTGCTTGTGTGAGCAGTAACCTGAGCTTTGAGAGATTATTATTATTTACATGAAGGTGTGAATATTTGGCTGCAGCAACTGCCCGTGGTTGTATCTGTGTATTTCGGGGCATCCATGTCTGAGTTTGAGAGAGTGTGGTGTATGAAGAGTTGTCCCAGTTATAGTTTCCTGGCTCCATGGACCCAGACCAGGTGACATGCTCCTCCTCTCAAGGTGCAAAGATGGATGGATGGTAGATGGATGGATAATCTATATATCATTAATTAAAAAGTTAAAGCCATGATGGACATACCGTTGGTTAGATTAGATTAAGACAGATGTTTGTGCGTGTGAATGTATTAGGCTGGGTGGAGGCCAGGTCAAGAGAGTGGTGGCAGAGACCGGGTGCTGACCGGGCTGTACTTCACCCTGGATGGGGATGGAGGTTGGGTGAGGTGAGGGGAGGAGGGTGACGGACGAAGGTGGCCACTCTGGTACTCTCTCCCAGTCCCAGAGCACTCCGAGCCGGGACCTTGCGACTGACCTTTGGGCTTGCGTAACTGAGGTGGGGTGGAGGAGGAGGTGGGCCTGCATTTGTACTGAGAGGGAGAGTGATGGGAAGACGGATGGCAGGTGGGTGAAGGATGGCCACCGGGAGGAGAGTGATGACTGGGTGATGGGTGGCGACCGGGTGAGGGTTGACGGCAAGTTGAGGAGTTCCTCCCGGACAAGGGTTCATGGTTACTGGATGGGTGTTCCTTGGTGTGTTTGGGTGATTTGGGCGACTTAGTCACTTTGGCAGACTTGGGCGTCTTGGGTGTTTTGGGCGATTTAGGAATTGGGTGAGAGGAGTAAGAGTTGGCACTGTGAGTGTGAGGGGCTTGGCTGGGAGAGGCGGAGTCTCCATTGTTGGCCACCTTGTATAGGAAGACGTCATACTGAAGAGGCGAGCTGGTCTCTGAGTGTAGCCTGGCCTCTTTGGGGAGGAGGACTTCCAGGCCAATAGTGACTCCATCCTGATGTGGAAATATGGCAAGTAGAGAAGGATGGAACAATGTAGGAACAGTCACAGAGGCCAAAATGAAGAAATGGAAAAATTTACAAAGAAATACAGGCATTGATGAATAATGAGACAATAAACCTCCTGGGCACAGACACATTATCTTAAATCTGCAACAACTGATTCCTTAGCCACTTGGGGGCAGTGTGTACAAGTTGCGAACACAACACTGACATGTTATTATCACCTTTTAAGTAAAAACGACAATACTTGCCTATTAACACATCCAGCAAATGGAGCAACATTATCATTTATTTGGAATCGTGTTTGTGGCCATTGAATGACTATAAATCCAATACTAACTCGCCAATAAGCTTTGTTTTTTTGGGTCCCCACTAAATATCATGTTTTACTCATTGTTTTCCCAGCAACAACACTGGGATTTTAATTAAAAAGTCAGCTTGAAATTTTCTGAGATGTTCTGAGAGGGAGTATTCAAAAAAAAAATTCAAGCTCCTGTGGTAGCTTCCATTCATTTTGGAGAGCTGTCCGTGGTGCTGAATGGGCACATTGTTTGCGAGGTGTAATCTGTGAGCAGCCTACTGTAGCACAAAAGCAGGGTCAGCCGTGCAGTCAGTTATTATTAGCAGGGGAGCAGTTTGGGCAGTAGTTAGCTTTATCATGAGCAGACATGCAGAGAGAGAGAGAGAGAAAGAGAAGGAAAGTAGTGCTCATAGCAACACACAGGGACAAGCTGGATAAAATTAAAAAGATTTATTCCAACAACTGTGAACTATAATCCTCCATACCCAAAAAAGTACAAAAGAACCTCAAGTACATTAAAGTATTATAAATCACATTGAAAACCAAGACACAGCGTGTGTAATATATGTATATAGGTTCAAATATCAACTTCAAGCAATTCTTTTGACCTCATGTAATCTAGACAAATCCACTTATTAGCAATGTCAAACATGAATATTTCGCAAATACAGCTTCACTTAATTTCCACTTACTTCTTTTGCAAATATTAAGTTTTCAGACACTTTTTCGTCAATAACAACAATGCATGCGGGCAGAGAGAGACAGTAAGGCGGGGCAGGCAGAGGCAAGGGGGGTCGGTTTGGGGAAACGGGAGAGGAGACAATGAAGGAGCGAGAGTTCATTGGCCGAAGACCAAGGCAGGGCATCAGATGAGAGGAAAGTAAGTCATTAGTTGGTCCAAGCCAGAGATTTTAGTCCAGCTTAAGAGGCGATAGAGGAAAGAAGGGAGGCGCCACTATGTGATCAGCATCGGCATGGCAGCCTTGTAAACAGGACTATTGTGCTTCTCAAGTTGTATCCTTTAATTCATGTTGTGCTTACTTTTTGACATTAGGCCTGATTGGACTGTTTAAAAATACGCAGTATGCACTTTACAACAATATATAACAATTTTCTGTAGTTTGTGTGCTCGTTAAATATTTTTGATCTGATTCTCCAGCAGCACACTTTGACATATAGTGATATTATACCAGGTTGTTCTGGAGCGAGTTTACCTCCGCGTTTTCCTCGGTGTTGTCAGGGGTGTGGCCCTGGTCGTGGACGACAGACGTTGGACGGTTGTTCTCGTGTTTGGGGGAATGAGAGTTGAGGATATTCATTGACCCTTCTTCCTTGGCTTGTGGGGACTTTGCTGGTTCTTCCTGCTTCTGAGGATCATCCTGTGGGGAGGGTTTAATACTTTTTACACTTGCCTTGCACTGACATGTACAAACACACGTGAATATATACACACACAGGACACATAGGACATAGGGGAGTTAATGTTCTGCAAAGTGATGTTCTGCAAAGTGCATCAGCTCCTTGTGTAAGTATGTTTTAGTGTGTGTGCACCTGTGGGAGTCTGTGCGGAGCCACAAATGCTTTTCTGCACGCGTCTCTTGAATACTTAGTACCTTTCCAACCATAATTCATGTTTGTATAATATCTTGTATATAATATGTGTATTACACATCATTTTAATGGATGGGGCAACATTTCTTGAAATGTCCAATTCACTGTTCTAGGAAATAATTCAACAGGAAACCCCACTAGTTGTCCTCTGGCAAACGCAGTGTGCAACAAAACTTGCACAAAATAGAATGATTGCATAAACTTCTGTGATGCATTACATCATCACAGGTAAGCCCCTAGCCAAGAGGTAAAAAGAAGAGGCTGGCTACATCATGTGTATTGAAGGAATCACATAATATTAGAACTATAAATGACAAGAACATCCCAGCAGCATTGGTCATGCTGGGTTTTCTAAGCACTTTTGACTTGCTAAACAAGGGACTTCACTTACCATTGAATGAACTAAGGATTACAATGTGTAATTCAGCAATATACAAAGCAGAAATCTCCCAGGAAGCTCTTCTTCATGCTACAGATGATAATTCTTGAGCTGATACGGGTAACTGTATGGGCTGATACTGCACCTGTTGCTTGGATTTTTATTTAATCAACCAATCAGGCTTTAGCATTTAAAAAGAAATATCAATCAGACCTCTGACATTTAAAAAACTGCATTGCAGACCAAGTGTCTGCAGGGGCCTTTTAGCCTCCAGACCTGACATTTAGAGCATCCGGATGTCACAGACACACATCTATAACCACTGTACCGAAATGCCAACGGAGCTCTAAGAGCAGTGTTTTTATTAAAAAAGCAAGTCACAATGTGTTCACTTCATTTAGCCCAGCTAGGAATGGCTAATGGACCGCAAATTAATATATGATTCTGAAAATCCAATCCGTCTGTTGTTGTGTTTGCAGAATGTCAAATGCATGCAATAATCATTTGAAGAGCTTTGCTTGTCTATGAAAACAA
Organism: Anoplopoma fimbria; assembly: GCF_027596085.1. NCBI lineage: Eukaryota > Metazoa > Chordata > Actinopteri > Perciformes > Anoplopomatidae > Anoplopoma > Anoplopoma fimbria. The sequence continues at coordinate 3,312,687 of NC_072458.1, read as the reverse complement.
AACAGTTGTGTAGGTCTGCATGTGTCAGCTTGTAAATGACCAAGCCATCGATTGATTGGCATGTCCTAGATATCAGAAGGTCATGGGCACAGCAGGCAGTAAGTAGGGCACCATCGATCGGTCACACTGGCTACCGCTGGACAAAACTCGCTAAACGCCCTTTCACACTAGAGACAACAAGTTCAAAAAGCTTATAGTTCAGGGAGCAAAATGTCTTTGTTCTGTTATGGATTTATATGCTATTTGTGGTTAATCTCTGTTTATATCTGCCTCGGTTAACAAGATTCAACATTATTTATTAAGATTGAGAATTTAGGCATGCATCGGTTACCCTATATACTGCGTTGGCTTATTAACCCAGTTGGGTTACTAAGTGATTGCTGTGATTGTTGTATACCATAGCAGGGGCACAAACCCCCACAAACACAGAGAAACATGGAATTAAATAAATGCTTCTGTGCTTACAGATTCATATTCAATGACACAAATGCTGCTGTGCAACTCACTTTATAGAAGCACTACATGCACAACCTTTTGCAGAGAATTGGTGAAAGGGGAAACCTGCAACACAGGGACCCTAAAATGGCTGTCTGAGCTTAATCGGTACGAAGCCAGCAGTTAAAACAAAATGGAGGCCCAGCTTTCCCATCGAGCTTCTCAGGAAGCTGTGAAGGCACAGATAAGAGATGCAGCAAATGTGGGAACTAGCTATTTCATCACACAGCTTAACTACTAGTTGCAGGACTCCTGGCGAAGAGGTGATTAATCAATTCTATCTACAGTGTTCCTGGAATGCAGCTGATACAAGCTCAGATGCATAGAGAGAGTTTGTGGAAGTGAGGTTTGCAGTAAATGGAGGGCCGAATCTGGCATCTAGCAGTTGCACACTGGGTTCAAAGCCAGGGAGGGAGATTGCTGTATTCACTGTGCTTACCTGGAAGTTATTATAAGAGTTTCTGGGTTTATATTCCCAGGTATAGCTGGTTGTTGATGGCCTCTGATGGGGATAGCATCAAACACACATACTGTACAATCAAAATTGTTGGTGGAAATATCATTTAACAGGGGACTTTACACAGATGTGTGCATAACACTACAAGTTTAAGTTAATTGGTGTGACTACTGTGAAAAGCAACAGATAGATGGCCATGCATAGAGACAGAAAGACAAACAGATATTAAAGTCAAATCACTATGTAAGCTGGCAGAGAGAAAACAAAGGAGTGAACATCATGAACAAAGAGGAAAACAGACGGAGAATAGAACAGACAGACAAAGAGAAAATAAATCGTAGATTGGGACTGAAAAGTTAGATGAAGATGATGAATACAAAGAGGTTGAATGGAAGGGGACAAAAAGGAGAATAAAAATGAGCAGAGTTTGGGCGTACCTGACAGATAATGTTGTCATAATACGCCAGGTTGTGAGTGTGAGCTTGGGGAGCGATCGGAGGGGTGTCACACAGTTTCCTTACGTTTGGCTGTGAGCCGTCGGCTGTTGTGGAAACGGAGAGGCCGTCTGTCTGTGGCTCGCTGCTCTGTGGGCGGTACTTACTGCAGGAGGGCAAAGATAAGCGGTGTTTGTGTCAAAAATATTTGCAGCTCATATTTGTGGTCCATGTACTGCGTTGCTCTGCACAGTGAAAGCGGGGTTAAATCCTCTGGTAGACACACACATCATTCACAAAAAATATATCATCACGTTCTAAGAACATAAATAATTCAGTGGATACCAAAGAGGATTAGATCATCTCTAAAGACTACATGACTTTAAAATCTAATTTGATGGATTAGATGGATTTTTTCACCATTTACCATTTACTGTCGACAATTGACTTCATCTCCATTTAACTCCATTCTTACCTCTCTCCCCCTCTACTGTTCCTATGCCCTCTTTATCATTGGATTTCAACGTTCTTTCTCAGGTTGTAAGGCCTGACAGGAATTAGACTGACACATTTACACAGTCACACCAACCTCTTTCAGCCCCAGTCACATAGTGGAACAAGTAACACATATTTTTACATTCTCACCTCCCAGTCACACACACACACACACACACACACACACACACACACACACACACACACACACACACACACACACACACACACACACACACACACACACACACACACACCTGCGTTTGCGAAGGCGCTTGTTCTCATTCTTGAGGTGGTGCAGCCTCTTGGCAAAGAATACGATGATCATGAAGAGGAAGATGAGCACCAGGGAGGACACGCCCACCACCGCACACATCACCTGGAACTCTGTGACCGCCCAATCACAGCGGGTGCCTTTGTTCCAGATGTAGTCCTGCACATTGCACCTGGATGTAAAGTGACAAAAAAGGGGTGATATTGGCCTTTTTGATCAATTAAACACTTTGCAATCAGAAAAACGGCACTAAATAATGCTGCTGACCTGCTGTTTAAAAAAAAGGCCAAGAGATTTAAACCCACTGAACTTCCGTATTTACCATATTTATAGCCAAAGCATGTAAGCCAGAGTAAAGAGTGTAAAATGGTACTCAGAGCTGATGACATGTTGTCCTGAGGTCTGTCCAGCAAAGCAGGGACTCGGCCTGCCGCCTAGCCCTTAATGAGATCAAAGGCTCAGCATACGTGCGTGCATGTGTGATTGTGTGTGCATCTTTTCCATATTCACGTATTTCTCTGTACAATTACATGCAAGTGTTTGAACCCGTGTTTGTAATGTCCCCGCATGAGTGAGTGTGAGTAAACCTGTGTGTGTGCTGTTACTCAGCAGGTATGATGAGATGAGCAACAGTCTACCTCTGAGCTTACACTGAGTCTACTGGAAAGAACAGATGGTGCTATGAAGGCGTGGTGTATGTGCTTGAGTGTGTGTGTGTGTGTGTGTGTGTGTGTGTGTGTGTGTGTGTGTGTGTGTGTGTGTGTGTGTGTGTGTCTGTGTGAATGTGTGTGTGTAAGTGCACAAGGAGTGTGTGTGTGTGTGCGTCCCTCCATGACCTTACTGTATTGTCCTTATACTGTATATGTGCATTCTGTGTGTGTCTACATCAGCTGTCAACAAGCTATGAGCACACACACACTCTTTACCTCCAAAACTGAGCTAATCCTTTGGCGACCCGGCTGTGATCTCTACGAACCCTCTCAACACATTAAGCCAACCTTCTTTCTATGCGCGTGTCTGTGTTTTCACGGTCTGTAAGCCTGTCTGAATTGTCCTAAATATTTTCTTTTGTCGTTGGAAAGGGAACATATTGGAACAATTAAAAAAGGGGGAATGTTTTTTGCGCCCAACAAAATCCCCAAACACCCCTGCTGCCGCTTGCATACTGTACAGTACATATGTACTTGTTTTCCTTTAAAAAGTCCCTGCCTGCTTCTTAATACGACTAAAACAACTGACATTTATTTCATTTATTACCACTTTGAAGAAAAGAAGACTGTGTAATCCTCCTTACAATTTACCAATCAACAAAAAAAAAACAGCTGGTGAAATTAACATATATTTGTGTTTTTCCCACCTGCAGAAGGCTCCCATTCCTGCCACAACCGTGCACACTCCTCCATTGAAGCAGAAATTGGTTTCGACGTCACACTGAGATACACAAACCCCAGGACCAGAGCGCACAAAGCCCAGCCTGCAGCCGTCGGCCCCCATGGCGCCACCTAAACCTAACCCATCACCTTTATCCGTCTCCGGCATGGGAGGAGCAGGCGAGGAGGGCTCGCTTTTCACGCTAGGCCTCACGTTTTCAGGGGCAGCAGGAGAACCGGCCAGGAGTGGATTCTCGTCCTCCATTTCAGGCGGGGGTGAAGGCGTGGGCTCAGGTTCTGGAGTCGTATCTAGCGCAGAGAGGTCGTCATCAGGGGCCAGGTAGTCGTAAAAGTCAGAAAGCGTCCATGCAGTTGGGTCTCCCCCCTTTTGCTTCTGGGCTTTGGGGGCTTTGGCCCAATCCAGGGCAACATCAGAGGGCACAATATCCGGTGCGGGGCTGTGAAACTCCACGGTGATGACGTCATCGGACAATGGGTTTCCCGGCTGGTCTGGACCCGCCCCTCCAGCAGTGAGCTCAGGTGAGTCCTCCTCTTCAACGTCTAGGTGGGCATGTTTGTGAGAATGGTGATGTTTGGTTGAGCTGAGTGGGAGTTTAGCCCCGAGCCCTGCTCCGATCAGGTGGTCCCTCTCAGCCGAGTCATCACTGAGCACCATTCTGGTGTTCAGGGCCTCCTTGTGGACAGATGATTGGTTGTGGTGGTGATGATGCCTGGTCAGTGAATGCCTCCCTGTCAGACAGACACAAAAAAAGGCATTAAAGAAGTAATCCAGTAATTTAATGTTGTAATTCCATAAAGTTTAAGGACTCACAAGAGACAGATTGATCATAAAATTGTCCCAACTAGAGGCTGAGATATCAACCATGGGTCAAGATGAATAAAAAAGTGCTACACTTCCCATAATTAATCTTAATTGTGTCTTTTTTTATTTTATTAGACCTTATCTAAGAGCCTTTAACCCATCTCTTCTCATTTGTATTGGAGCTAATCCCAAGGTACTGACAGTGTTTTGTTTGATAAAGATTATGGCCCAAGGATGAGACATGAATAATTTAAATGGATCCCTACAGTATAGTAGAGATGCCTTAAGGCTGTATCAGGCTGGTTTTATAAAATAATACTGTTATGTCACAATATCCTTCGTCGTAAATTCAGCTGAATACAATGAAAATATGCTATATGCTCAAAATCTGTATTCATCAGAGAGCTGATTTGTTGAAAAGTGCGCTTCAGCAAAAAAAAACCTGCTTTGGTTTAAGAGCTAAGTGATGAATTGTCAAGGAAATCAGAACAAGAGCTGAAGACTGACGTGTAGTCGGACTGTAGTGATGTAGGATTAGGCACATTGAGTGACTGACTAATGTGCTCTGGTGACTGAGACTGGGTGAGGATTAGATTAGGATTTAGAGCAATAGGTTAGAGACTGACTGGTCAGACACTTCTCCTGTATTTAGCAATCTTGTGTGAAATATCCACACACAGAGAGGAAAAGACAGAGGATAGGGAGGTCTTAAAACCTTTTAGCATACAGCAGGCCACCGATGGGCCAGTGATTACAAAGTCATGCTGTGCAACCACGTTGTTCAAAGCCACAGAACTCTTCTCATTTACCAAAATTAACAGAGTGAATTTTTGGGAAATGTGTAAAGAATTGGAAAAAACATGGAATCTGGGGTTTGTGTATTCAACTTAGTGTAAACATAATGTGACTCGAATCAAGATAGCGATGCTGTAAGGTAGTAGAGGATATATTGATTTGGGGATACATTTGGGGAAATTTGCTTATTTGCTTTCTAAATGAATAGCGCTGTCGTCTTTCTATGCTAAATGTATAGATATCACATTAACCAGTTAGCTCAGCTTAGCACAAATACTGGAAACTAGTAGAAACATCTAGCCTGACCGTGTTCTAAATTTATAAAAACCCAGCGCCTCTAAAGCTCATTTCTGAACTGCACTTGAGTTTTTGGTAAGTGGATTTTGTTACTTTTGGACAAAGCTGAAAGAAAGACAGAAGTCCCTGCAGTTGACAGAATTTCAAAAAGCCACTTCTTCACACTTTTCCACTGGCCACAAACAGCCAAAGCGTAAAAAATACTTGGCTGGATGACTCCTCTCCCACTGCCACCCTGAAAGCACTGTGTCCAATGAGATCACTGCTTTCAGTGTCTGGCACTTCATTCAGCGCTAATACTAAAACCATCTGAACGTGCCTCGAGTCACGAAGACTAGTGGTGGCTGAGGAACCACGAGATCCACCTCACACACACACACACACACACACACACACACACACACACACACACACACACACACACACACACACACACACACACACACACACACACACACACACACACACACACACACACTGCAGTTGCCATGGTGAGATGTAAAGAGGTGCCATGTTGAAAGGAAGAGTGGAGCGAGGGAGTTGCAGTGGAAACAGAGAATCCAGTGTTCATGCTCTTGCGCTCTCTTGTTTTTCAATCAATCAGCCTGCCAGGCAGTAAGTGTAAGATGCCAACTCCATCTCTGGGAAAACCTGGGTGGAATGAACTTGAATGCTTCACAGTTTTGTGAAGGAGATAGACATGCTCCTCCAGTTAAAACTGATTACAACTGATTCAGATTTCATTTAAAGGTTCAATCTGCCAATTTGTTCTCTGTTGAGACTTCAATGCAGCATCCTGTTAGCAGATGGCAGCCTTGAAGCGATTACAAGAGCAAAAAGGGAACATGAAGAGATTACAAGAGCAAGACGAGCAAATTGAAGGCACATGCCCCTACCGAGCAATTTCTGTCTTCGAAATGGTGAGATTTGTGCCTTTAACAGCTCTTCACCTCTGGCATCACGGCGAGCGTGTCACCATGGTGACACATCATACCTGAAGTCACTGTGATTGGCTAGAGTCCAGATTCCCATCAGCCTTTTGGCCTAACCAGCAAGACACAGTTGGAATTGTAGATAGGTGTCGTTGTGCAGACTGTTGCTGGATGGAGACACAACCAGTCCTACTTTGTGACTGTGCACAACCACACACTGTTCTTACCTCCACCACCATATTCAGTCAGCACTTAGATGTAGGTCCAAGATAATACACGAGGCACAACTACTCCAATTCGCCTAAATTACAACCAACTAATGATTGGTCAACCTGCAGAATCCGCCCATTATATCCATGCCTATATATTATTTTCCTCACCTTTTCTAAATGTGTGTGTGTGTGTGTGTGCGCATGTGAATAAAAAGGATTCAAGGGGATGCTGCTGATCTGATCTATTGTGACATATCGTGAGCTCTCTGGGGCTGCAGGGCAGATGGACCTCACAGTATGCACTCTCTCAGAGTACCCGTGTCTGGATTTGATCCATATTACGTGGTTATCAAGGACAATCTGTTTCTGTATGGTTTTGTGGATTGGCTTATTGGTTTGACATAGAGCTGAAATGATTACCTGATTAAGATCTACGTAATCTGCAACCATTTTTTTTTTAAAAAGGAATTAATTGTTTGAACCATTTTAAGCAAAATTGCCAAAACTTAATTGATTCCGACTCCTCAAATGTGAACAATTGCTGCTTTTTTCTTCATCACCCATGTGCTTTAAGAATCATTATGCTCATTTACCCCATTTGTTGATCTTTTATAAGCACTTCTCACCATATTCCACCCAGATGGTGAGAAAAGTGAATACTCTTAATGAAACACACATATGTGGACAGCCACGTGGTCTCTGGGGTTTAAAGCATGACAGACGTCCTGTCTGTCATGCTTTAAACCCCAGAGACTGGCGTGTCTTGGTCAACATGTCACAGTGAGCCACCCTGTTGCTGGGCAGGGATCATTTTCTCGTTTCCCCAGATTTTCCACTTTTCCCTATTTTTTTTTTTCCCTATGCCAGATTTTCGTCTCCACACTGCCTCAAGGGATGGGCAGCCAATGAGAAGGCAGAGGAGGGGAGAGGTGTTTGGGCACGGTTGTCTCGGGCTTCCCCCTGACTGTCTGGAGGAATTCATCCTTTCAGCGCCGTGAATAGGCCTCCTGTAGCCGGGCTGCGGTGCACCTAATCCCGCCTTTGTCCTGGCGACGCACCGCCGGTAGACGACTGAACTGTCAAATGTCTCTCTCTCTCTCTCTCTCTCTCTCTCTCTCATTTTTCTTCATACAGATGTTCCATTTAAAACATTTAAAACAAGTCATTGCCTTTCATATTAAATACCACAGAAGGGTGAGGCTTTTCTTTTCCTCCCCAGACTCTGAATGTCTCATTAAGTGTCATTAACTAACCAATACAGCAGCTCTCACCATGACAGCAAATATGTGGGAAGAAAAATATCAGATCATATACAATTGGATTTGTCAGCTTGGTTGACATGTCTTTTGAATGCAATTGTGATGAACCCAATGACATTATTAATAACACACTGCAATGTTTTATCAATGCATCTAAAATAAGATATCAGTGTCCACACAGCACACAATTAAAAAACCAGCCCACCAATACCCAGCGTGTTACTATCAATAGACTGCTGCCAATAAAGACATGATTGAATAGCCATTACCCATCAATGCACACATTTCACATGTTCTATCGCATCCCCATGCCGCATACATGGACATGTCATTTGTCCTCATTATATGCCAATGCAGGTGTGGAAAAAAAAAAATGTAATGTAATGTAATGTAATGGTGGACTTACCGTGAGCAGACAGAGGGGTGATGACCATGGAGATGGTCAGCAGCACCTGCCAGGTGCACAAACGACCGTCACCCTGCGCCATGCTGTGGTCTGTCCCCTTTCAGTCACTGGTGCAGACTGTGGTTCCCGGTACACCGGTCAGATGAGCGGGGCTGCACGGTAATCCTCACAGCGGCTCCTTCAGAGTTCAGATCTTACCCGGTTCTCGCCATTTCGTTAACCTCACAGCAGCAGTATGTGTGTGTGTGTGTGTGTCTCTCTCTCTCTCTCTCTCTCTCTCTCTCTCTCTCTCTCTCTCTCTCTCTCTCTAAACCGTTTAACAGCTTGGGTTCGGTTCTCCTCTCCTCCTCCTCCACACCTTCAGCGCAGGCGTGTCGCTCTGCGCTTTGGGAGCTCACATCCTCTGTCCTTACACCCTCACATCCTCTGTCCTTACACCCTCACATCCTCTGTCCTTAGACCCTCACATCCTCTGTCCTTACACCCTCACATCCTCTGTCCTTACACCCTCACATCCTCTGTCCTTACACCCTCACATCCTCTGTCCTTACACCCTCACATCCTCTGTCCTTACACCCTCACATCCTCTGTCCTTACACCCTCACATCCTCTGTCCTTACACCCTCACATCCTCTGTCCTTACACCCTCACATCCTCTGTCCTTACACCTGTCCACATCCTTACACCCTCACATCCTCTGTCCTTCCCTCACATCCTCTGTCCTTAGACCCTCACATCCTCTGTCCTTACACCCTCACATCCTCTGTCCTTAGACCCTCACATCCTCTGTCCTTACACCCTCACATCCTCTGTCCTTACACCCTCACATCCTCTGTCCTTACACCCTCACATCCTCTGTCCTTACACCCTCACATCCTCTGTCCTTACACCCTCACATCCTCTGTCCTTACACCCTCACATCCTCTGTCCTTACACCCTCACATCCTCTGTCCTTACACCCTCACATCCTCTGTCCTTACACCCTCACATCCTCTGTCCTTACACCCTCACATCCTCTGTCCTTACACCCTCACATCCTCTGTCCTTACACCCTCACATCCTCTGTCCTTACACCCTCACATCCTCTGTCCTTACACCCTCACATCCTCTGTCCTTACACCCTCACATCCTCTGTCCTTACACCCTCACATCCTCTGTCCTTACACCCTCACATCCTCTGTCCTTACACCCTCACATCCTCTGTCCTTACACCCTCACATCCTCTGTCCTTACACCCTCACATCCTCTGTCCTTAGACCCTCACATCCTCTGTCCTTACACCCTCACATCCTCTGTCCTTACACCCTCACATCCTCTGTCCTTACACCCTCACATCCTCTGTCCTTACACCCTCACATCCTCTGTCCTTACACCCTCACATCCTCTGTCCTTACACCCTCACATCCTCTGTCCTTACACCCTCACATCCTCTGTCCTTACACCCTCACATCCTCTGTCCTTACACCCTCACATCCTCTGTCCTTACACCCTCACATCCTCTGTCCTTACACCCTCACATCCTCTGTCCTTACACCCTCACATCCTCTGTCCTTACACCCTCACATCCTCTGTCCTTACACCCTCACATCCTCTGTCCTTACACCCTCACATCCTCTGTCCTTACACCCTCACATCCTCTGTCCTTACACCCTCACATCCTCTGTCCTTACACCCTCACATCCTCTGTCCTTACACCCTCACATCCTCTGTCCTTACACCCTCACATCCTCTGTCCTTACACCCTCACATCCTCTGTCCTTACACCCTCACATCCTCTGTCCTTACACCCTCACATCCTCTGTCCTTACACCCTCACATCCTCTGTCCTTACACCCTCACATCCTCTGTCCTTACACCCTCACATCCTCTGTCCTTACACCCTCACATCCTCTGTCCTTACACCCTCACATCCTCTGTCCTTACACCCTCACATCCTCTGTCCTTACACCCTCACATCCTCTGTCCTTACACCCTCACATCCTCTGTCCTTACACCCTCACATCCTCTGTCCTTACACCCTCACATCCTCTGTCCTTACACCCTCACATCCTCTGTCCTTACACCCTCACATCCTCTGTCCTTACACCCTCACATCCTCTGTCCTTACACCCTCACATCCTCTGTCCTTACACCCTCACATCCTCTGTCCTTACACCCTCACATCCTCTGTCCTTACACCCTCACATCCTCTGTCCTTACACCCTCACATCCTCTGTCCTTACACCCTCACATCCTCTGTCCTTACACCCTCACATCCTCTGTCCTTACACCCTCACATCCTCTGTCCTTACACCCTCACATCCTCTGTCCTTACACCCTCACATCCTCTGTCCTTACACCCTCACATCCTCTGTCCTTACACCCTCACATCCTCTGTCCTTACACCCTCACATCCTCTGTCCTTACACCCTCACATCCTCTGTCCTTAACCCTCACATCCTCTGTCCTTACACCCTCACATCCTCTGTCCTTACACCCTCACATCCTCTGTCCTTACACCCTCACATCCTCTGTCCTTACACCCTCACATCCTCTGTCCTTACACCCTCACATCCTCTGTCCTTACACCCTCACATCCTCTGTCCTTACACCCTCACATCCTCTGTCCTTACCCTCACATCCTCTGTCCTTACACCCTCACATCCTCTGTCCTTCCCTCACATCCTCTGTCCTTACACCCTCACATCCTCTGTCCTTACACCCTCACATCCTCTGTCCTTACACCCTCACATCCTCTGTCCTTACACCCTCACATCCTCTGTCCTTACACCCTCACATCCTCTGTCCTTACACCCTCACATCCTCTGTCCTTACACCCTCACATCCTCTGTCCTTACACCCTCACATCCTCTGTCCTTACACCCTCACATCCTCTGTCCTTACACCCTCACATCCTCTGTCCTTACACCCTCACATCCTCTGTCCTTACACCCTCACATCCTCTGTCCTTACACCCTCACATCCTCTGTCCTTACACCCTCACATCCTCTGTCCTTACACCCTCACATCCTCTGTCCTTACACCCTCACATCCTCTGTCCTTACACCCTCACATCCTCTGTCCTTACACCCTCACATCCTCTGTCCTTACACCCTCACATCCTCTGTCCTTACACCCTCACATCCTCTGTCCTTACACCCTCACATCCTCTGTCCTTACACCCTCACATCCTCTGTCCTTACACCCTCACATCCTCTGTCCTTACACCCTCACATCCTCTGTCCTTACACCCTCACATCCTCTGTCCTTACACCCTCACATCCTCTGTCCTTACACCCTCACATCCTCTGTCCTTACACCCTCACATCCTCTGTCCTTACACCCTCACATCCTCTGTCCTTACACCCTCACATCCTCTGTCCTTACACCCTCACATCCTCTGTCCTTACACCCTCACATCCTCTGTCCTTACACCCTCACATCCTCTGTCCTTACACCCTCACATCCTCTGTCCTTAGACCCTCACATCCTCTGTCCTTACACCCTCACATCCTCTGTCCTTACACCCTCACATCCTCTGTCCTTACACCCTCACATCCTCTGTCCTTACACCCTCACATCCTCTGTCCTTACACCCTCACATCCTCTGTCCTTACACCCTCACATCCTCTGTCCTTACACCCTCACATCCTCTGTCCTTACACCCTCACATCCTCTGTCCTTACACCCTCACATCCTCTGTCCTTACACCCTCACATCCTCTGTCCTTACACCCTCACATCCTCTGTCCTTACACCCTCACATCCTCTGTCCTTACACCCTCACATCCTCTGTCCTTACACCCTCACATCCTCTGTCCTTACACCCTCACATCCTCTGTCCTTACACCCTCACATCCTCTGTCCTTACACCCTCACATCCTCTGTCCTTAGACCCTCACATCCTCTGTCCTTACACCCTCACATCCTCTGTCCTTACACCCTCACATCCTCTGTCCTTACACCCTCACATCCTCTGTCCTTACACCCTCACATCCTCTGTCCTTACACCCTCACATCCTCTGTCCTTACACCCTCACATCCTCTGTCCTTACACCCTCACATCCTCTGTCCTTACACCCTCACATCCTCTGTCCTTACACCCTCACATCCTCTGTCCTTACACCCTCACATCCTCTGTCCTTAGACCCTCACATCCTCTGTCCTTACACCCTCACATCCTCTGTCCTTACACCCTCACATCCTCTGTCCTTACACCCTCACATCCTCTGTCCTTACACCCTCACATCCTCTGTCCTTACACCCTCACATCCTCTGTCCTTACACCCTCACATCCTCTGTCCTTAGACCCTCACATCCTCTGTCCTTACACCCTCACATCCTCTGTCCTTACACCCTCACATCCTCTGTCCTTACACCCTCACATCCTCTGTCCTTAGACCCTCACATCCTCTGTCCTTACACCCTCACATCCTCTGTCCTTACACCCTCACATCCTCTGTCCTTACACCCTCACATCCTCTGTCCTTACACCCTCACATCCTCTGTCCTTACACCCTCACATCCTCTGTCCTTACACCCTCACATCCTCTGTCCTTACACCCTCACATCCTCTGTCCTTACACCCTCACATCCTCTGTCCTTACACCCTCACATCCTCTGTCCTTACACCCTCACATCCTCTGTCCTTACACCCTCACATCCTCTGTCCTTACACCCTCACATCCTCTGTCCTTACACCCTCACATCCTCTGTCCTTACACCCTCACATCCTCTGTCCTTACACCCTCACATCCTCTGTCCTTACACCCTCACATCCTCTGTCCTTACACCCTCACATCCTCTGTCCTTACACCCTCACATCCTCTGTCCTTACACCCTCACATCCTCTGTCCTTACACCCTCACATCCTCTGTCCTTACACCCTCACATCCTCTGTCCTTAGACCCTCACATCCTCTGTCCTTACACCCTCACATCCTCTGTCCTTACACCCTCACATCCTCTGTCCTTAGACCCTCACATCCTCTGTCCTTAGACCCTCACATCCTCTGTCCTTACACCCTCACATCCTCTGTCCTTACACCCTCACATCCTCTGTCCTTACACCCTCACATCCTCTGTCCTTACACCCTCACATCCTCTGTCCTTACACCCTCACATCCTCTGTCCTTACACCCTCACATCCTCTGTCCTTACACCCTCACATCCTCTGTCCTTACACCCTCACATCCTCTGTCCTTAGACCCTCACATCCTCTGTCCTTACACCCTCACATCCTCTGTCCTTACACCCTCACATCCTCTGTCCTTACACCCTCACATCCTCTGTCCTTACACCCTCACATCCTCTGTCCTTACAC